>NW_020538040.1:105932918-106004253 GCF_003426905.1 Ctenocephalides felis
ATATTTCATAATCTTGAAAGAAAAAATATGATTAATGAATATGTACCTACAAAATTTTGAACAAAAAATACGAGAATTGATGAAAATATTGCTCAAAGTAAATTTACCTAAAGTACAAGCTATTTACGTTATGTTTGAAACAATAGTATTGCTTGTATTATAAAATTGTAGGTTATACTCGCTTCAGAAAAAATAGTATGAACAGAAATTTGATCCTTTATAAAACATATTATAAAAAATATATTAACATTTTACTACTAAAAAACAATGAAAAGTTAAATTCTCTTTCAATGTGGGATTATTTATTTATAGTGACAATTACAATCGTACAATTCACTTTCAAAGATATCACTATATTAGCTGAAAATTAATGTATTTTAAAAATGTAAAACCTCTTGGTAGAATTTTAAAAATATAATAACTAGGGTTTGTCGGTTTCAAAAACCGGTTTTAAAAACGGTTTTTTGGCGAAAATTATGGAATTCGAAAACCGGTTTTTTAGTGAAAAAAGTCGGTTTTCACTGTATAAATGGAAAATGACAAATATAGCCAAATATAAAAGATAGATGAAAGCGTTTTGATTCTTGAAATCATATCGTTTCAATAGCATTTGATATCTTATCAGTCTGCAATGGTTCTGAGAAAGGTTTTGTATATAATAATTTAGATTTTCATGCCAGTAATTTAAATCAGTGTGATTTTTTCTTGAAGAAGTAACTTCCTCTACTCAAACTTACAAAAAAGAGTTTTAAACTCTAGAAGCCACAAACTAAAGAACAAAAAACTTAGAATTATTATATCAGGCTTCAAAAACAATTAAACATAATTTGGTCGCAAGTATGAGAGTATTTTCTATTTCAGGAAATTTTGTGAGTAAACAAAGGACACGTCTAAGTAGCAATTCGATAGACGTTCTCAATTTTTTAAATCATATTTTTTTAAACAAAAAATAATTAGAATGTTTAAAATTAATTAATTAAAATTGTTTTGAACAGAAAAGTTTGGCCTAATTATTTTTAAAACTAAAATTGATATTAACAAGTATGTATCAACATGTATCTAATATTTCTTTATTTTTTTTTCATTTAATGATTTTTTCTTATTTAAAAATGTATTATTTTTATTTATTCGAAAACTTTCCTTTCACTATCATAAAAATATTTTCATTCTTATATGTGAAAATGATGCACGAATAACGAATAATTATTTTCAAAGTTATTTAATCAAGATAAACTATTATTTTTTAGTTCTGCTAAACAAATTAAATAATTTTGTTTACTATCTATAAAATTGAACAATAAATAAATTCAGTCAAATACTATTCTAAATTACACTAAAATTGCGGATAAATTACAGAATATTCGAACAAAAATTTATTTTTCTATATAAAATTCGAAAACCGGTTAAAACCGGTTTTTTAGTAAAATGAAAATTCGAAAACCGGTTTTCTGAAATGTCGGTTTTTGTATAAACCCTAATAATAACGTTTTCAATTAACTATAATCATTATTGTATAAGTACCAATGTATTATATAGAACTGCTACAACTGTATAGATAAATGTAATAGCAAAATGATGTAAATCAGAAGCTGAAAAAATCACGTTTTCAGTTCAATAAAGTTAAAAAATTGACAATCAGTACTACTTATTAAAATATTACGCAAATAGGACTTATTGTTAGGTAAATTTACTATGAGTAATATTTTCTTCAATCTACTGTTTATAGCTCTATTTATAGCTCATTGACAGCAAATTTTACAAAACTCTAGTGGTGCATGGCATCGTGCCTTAAGGCAAATTGCTGAAACTTTCCGTACCGAAAATCGAAATTAAATAAAAATTGAAAACTGAAAAAATGCCTTTTTGAAAACTTTGGACTTTGAAATGTAAAAAAAATTAAATTATGAATATTTTGAACTTATTTTCAAAGCAATTGCGGTTTATCGGTGTTTTAAAGAGAAAATCGAAGAAACTCAGAAATATAAATAGAATTTGTACTTATTATTAAAATCTCTATAAAATATCTGATAATTTGATGAACATATGCCTCATGATCATTTTTGCCAAATGAGATTTTTTTTACTTTTTTATTGGATCTCTGAAACCGCTGGACCTGCCTTCCCAACAATTCCAAAAGACCGATTGTTATTCGTCGTCAGTCATAAACTACAGGAAAATAAACTAAATTTCATAAATACAATTTAGAACATATCGCGACCGTTATTAAATATTTATCTCCTTATTTCTCAAATTAGTGATTGTCCAAATAGTAAAAAAAGCGGCAATTAAACAAACAATCCTTTAGTAAAATGTAAAATCATGCGTGAATAATAAAATAAATAAATAAAGGATTCAAATCTATTCGTGTCAAATTCAACAATAATAGGATGCCCTCAGTGAATGTTTTGTTATCCTTTAATTTCGTCCGCGCTCTGGGTTTGTCGTTGTAGAAGTCGAAGTCTTGGCATCGTAGAAGTTGCAACAGCGCAAAGACAAGACTTGCGCAAGCCAGTCTGGTCCAGCGCACAGCATCCACGGCCGAGCCTCGATCTTCGCATGTGTTGGTGTTCTCTCTCTTCTGGTTACGGCTGGCTCTCTTAATGTACCAGTATTCCGTATTATGTACACACTGACATAATACCGGCCGCAGTGCCGTAGTAATAAATGAATTTGATAACAGTAGTTTCATTACGAACAGATAACTGCGAGTTTCGCAATTCAAAAACTAAAATTCGAATAGATCTATTTATACATTTATTTGCAAGCAAGCCATATATTATTTATCTGTCTCTATTACTAGACAAGCTCGTTCATAGTAAGACGCCGATTACTTCATGCTATATTTAGTAATTCGTTCAACGTTTGAAATTAATTTTTTTTGACAAAACACATTCTTTGCACTTCATTTTACAATTTTTATAACAAGTCTCGTAACTTTTATTACAATTTTTTTCGTAATTAAATAAATAATTATTGCAAGAGTAATCGTAATTCATTTTATTTGAATACATTTTTTGATTTTTATTCACCTTTATAAGAGCCTTAAACCGCCAGTGTCTATAAATATAGTCGATTGGCAGTTAATTTTATAGTCTTTAACCCTTTCGACTCGGAATTCGCGAGTGGAAAGTGTTAATATTTTTATAGTCTTTACAATTTTTATAATTTGTATTGAGTAATTATAAATAAAATGACCAACAAACTTTCAAAATTAAAACGAGAATGTTTAATCAGATAGATCAAAATAAAGTAGCACACTTAATCAAGCTCTTAATCTTTGCTTGAGAAGATGACAATTAGCGTCAAATGAATAACCAAAACATATACATAATATACGTTTATCGAGAATTGGTTTGTTGATCCGGGTAGCACACATTTTTTATAATATGATAAAAAATACTACAAATGCAGATATTTGAGAAAAATTATCAATTCGCTAATCTTACCGTGGCACCGTCTCCTTCGAAATATTAGCCTGAGAATCCGTGAGTTGGCATCAAATAAATAAACAAAATATATATAAATAAATACTTATATGTTGAGAAGCAGTTTGTTGATCCGTGTAATGTATAGGTATTAACCCAACACACGCATACACATGTATAGATTTAATACAAAGATGACTTTTGTACGAGTTCATATACACTTCATATACAGTCGGTGTAAGTTGTTGTTCGAGCACTTCTTGCGAGAACTGTGTGTGGCGGTACCTGAGAGCGGCAGCCTGTGTGGCATCGACGCCATTTATGAAGCTGAGAATCTAGAATCGAGAATCAACAGACGACCGACTTACTGGCGAATATTAAATAGGTCCAAACAAATTTTACTTAATTTAGGCTGGAAACAGGTGGAAGCGATGCCCAACACCGCGCCCAACCCAAAGAAGAGCCAGTGAAGTAATTTTGGAAAAACTTTATCAATTTGTGATCTACTACTAGGTATTTTGCCCTCAAAACAGCTAAATAATTTTCAAATACAGTGGTACCCAGACATACGAGTTCAATTCGTTCTGAATTGCTCATATCTCGAAGAAATTTTTCTCAAATACATTTAAATGATTAATTCGTTCCAGCGCTGTGGTTTTTGTTAAGTTTTTCGAATGTTAAAATTAAATTTACTGTTTATTATATTATTTATTGTTTTTCTTGCCCATTCATGATATTGCGACGTGTTCAGAGAGAGCTCAGAAATCTGCTTATAAATTATTGAAAAGCCATGAACTGGAGTTATACCCTTTATAAACTCTTCTGTTTAAACACAGTACATATCTATGATGTGTTACGCTTTTGCATCCTTGCCATCATCATATTTTTCAATAATTTTGCGCTTTAATTCAAGATACCCTTTGCCAGTGAACCCATGGTTATTAAAATGAATATATTGTACAAGTACAAAAATTCAAAAACTAACTAAAAATATATAACTGCACAATCACTATTAATATATAGTTAAAATTTCAAACGTAAAAATAATCCTCGATATATCGGTTACCACACAATTAATATTAATATAATTTAAATGACTATCCATAAAGTAATTTACTATCATAAAACAGCCAATATATTTCAACAGTGGGAAAATAATTGTTGACCAAAACTGACCAAATTTTTCATATTTTCATTTTGTCATGAACATTTTTTGAGAAAACTCTTACTTGAACAAAGATCGTATCTCGAATTTTGCTCGTATGTAGAAGCAACCAATCACCCTTTTGGCGGCTCGTATCTCGAAACACTCGTATGTCAGGTCACTAGCAAGTCAGCGAACTACTGTACTTTAATTTATATATACACATAAAGTATTTGATCCAAGTGTAATGACCTTTTTTACTTATTACCTTAAAGATACAAGTAACAGCTGTTATAGCAGAGCATTCATTTTCCAAATAGGCGATTATTAACTGTCGAAGACTCTTTCCCTATCTCTTAATATCATGTTTATCTAGCCTTGCAATTAAAAGCAAAATGACGAAGTTTCTTTATTATTGTAATATTAGTTTTAAATGTGCAACTCAATATTGAAAAATATGTATGCAAACAAAGTTTAAAAACAACAAAAAATAGTACTAAACAAAATTCGTCGCAAGCCGATTTTCAGAAGAGGCGTGGAAATGACTACTTGATTTCACCATTATAAAAGTCATTAATTTATGCGATTTTTATAAAAAATATATAGACTAGAAACAATCATTTTCCAAAGCGTGACAAATAAAACAGACACTTAATCATATTATGATAAGTGGAAATGGAGCATTTTCCTCGTATTATGTAACTCGAGATCGGATAAGACGCCGCCATTCAAACCTATTCGAAGTACCAAATCAATCAAATAATAAATAAGAGCAAATAGATATTGTCAGGTAAAATGATAGCGAATAGGTGTCTTATACACAAATTCGATATGAATGTAAATTAGTAGGATCGTATCAAATAGCTTCAACATCAGAAATATTATCCCTGATTTATATGTCAACAAGATATTGAACATACCACGGCGGCAATCGATGAATCAAAATTGTGAAACGTGGTTGATTCTCTATTTAATTACAGTTTAAAATAAGTTAATTTATGTGATGGCAGTTATCAAAAGAGGCTGAGCTGAAATAAAATTGTTAGGTTTTAAAAACTCTGTTCTATTTCGACTTTGCCGATATTGCTAGGAAGATAATCGAAATTGAAGTTGAAATTTCGATTTTTTTAGAATATTTAAAATGTCGCAAGTATGGCAAGGATTAATATATAATCGTCATAGGATTTGACCCATAGCAGGTGGCATTATTCTGCAACAAGTTGTTCCAAGTTGATACTCGTACCAATGACAAACATACTGTTACAAGGCGCAATAGTTTACTATGAATATATGAGCAACATTTACTTGAAGTCGGGGAAAAATGTACTTTTCTAAAGCACTATATAATTAAGTTACATGACCGGCTTGTTTACTTGAAACGTACCTACCAATTCACAACCACAACTTTTGTTTGAACTCTTATAGCTTACAACCAGAATAAAAATAAATCGCAATGATGAAGTGAATTATCATTAAATTTTAATGAACAAAGTAACTACTGCTATTATTTTCGTTAGTAAATTAAGATGTGCTTGATGATCAGCGATCATGTTCATAGCATCGTCGAAGTGCATCAATCATGTTTGCTTGAAACACGATGAGTAAATAGAGAGCTAGATATTATGCCCTCACAACTACAAATTTAGAGAGGAATTCATTGGTGTATAAATTTAATAGCTGGTTCGAGGAATAACATCGCAACAACTTATTTCCACATTAAAATTGATGTAGTTAATATACAGAATACGAATACCTATAACTCACTAAGTCGAGTATAACTTTATGATTTTCTGAGGAAAAGAAGAACAAGTGTATGAGCGAATAGAAGGTTTAAGGAATTGTAAGTGAAGGAAATTTAAAATTCTACCATCTCATACATCATACTCCGAATCTCGCAAAACGAAATCTAATAACCAATTGCCGAGAATGCCATCAGGAGCCAAGTTTGGAGGTGGTCGCTGACCAGGCACTAGTGGCACCAAGCATATTACACTGCAAATTGTGTAATTTTCTACTTGTTATCAATTTTGATGCAAAATACAATATTACATCGCGGTTTATATGGTAGGTCAGTGAAGAATCAAATAATAGAAACAGAGAAAGTATTTAGAGATAAAAAATTAGCACTACGAAATCTGGACATCAGTTAGAAGGAGATTCATATTCAAGTGAGGAAAGCAACCCTTATGTGAAATCTTTGGATGTGTAATGCTTTAAGGATTGTTAATTTGTCTACAATCCTTGCAGAGCTTTGAATAAACCTTATAAATTCTCGAAAATGAAAATTTCTGAATGAACAAGTAATATTTGAATGAAAATATATTTAATAAAAATGGCTTAATATTTATCGTAAGATAGCTCTAATAGTTAATAATAATGGCTGTGATAATTAGTTAAAAAAAAAAAAAAATGATTAAAATTAAAATCGAATTTGATAAAAATAAATAGTGTTTTTAAGCGCATAACTAAGTTAAATGTTGGGCTATGCCGTTGTTTATAATGGTAATATGGTACTATTTAGTATTTATACTTGAGATAGTGCTTTCTAAAGGTACCTTGCTGATCGACTTTATGCTAAAATATATTCAGATGCGGTTCAGCAACGGCAAGTTATTACGTTTTAATAGACCTAAGACCAACTTTTTGCATGAAACTGTGCCGACCATCGATGACACCATCTTGCAGCCTTATCTATTCAGTAAATAGCATTTCCTCATAAAACAAAAATATTATTAACACGTAAATGCCATAACATTTTCAAAGACATTTTAGACAAAGGCATAAATACTCGTCCGAATAGAACTATTTTAAATAGACTAGTTGAAACAAGAAGTTAAATTGGTGTGCATACTACGTATAAGTAAAATGCCATAGTTACTTCAATCATTGTAAAAGAACAAATCTTTGAACAAAGATAAGGAGTGAACATAATTATTACTAATATCACATTTTAATCGTAATTATATTAAAAAAATCAACTTTCATTTTGGGTCGACGTTTATCAATCTTTCTAGTTCACCTCGTGTTTTCTCTATTTATTCCAGTTAATTATAATTCTGTAAAGTGTTTTAAAGTCTAATATAAGTGTATTAGATAAACAGAGTTCTATTTCTGAATCGCATGCAGGACCTACTAATATCCGACTCGTGGTTCTTCTGCAACGTCAATGCTTTAAATATAGTTTCGGACGTATTAACTGTACTGTGGAATTTTTCATTATTCGATTTTGGAGGCGTTTAGTTTATATCGGGAACTGGCGAGAACAGTCGGATAAACGATCATTTTTAATTATTTTTATATTTCGTTCAATCAACTATTTTAGTACCAACAGATATTTAGCATTCTGCATTATTTTTGGACCTCGCAAAATTAACTAAGTACTTCATTAAATAAATCTAAGAACTTCTGTTCGGACGTATGTATTTTCATATTATTATATTGGCCATGAAAATAGCAAACTTCATGACATTGAGCTTTTGTACCTGAAAGTTGCTTCCTTGTAGAGGGGGTAGCAAAGAATTGGATCGGACTTATTTTTAAAAAACTAAACACAAACTAAAGTCCACGTAGCGACATAATACATAAGTAACATATATATATATATATATATATATATATATATATATATATATATATATATATATATTCCTCAATCAAGTAATACTTAGCAACTAACCAATAATGTAAGAAGAACTTTGCAACAAATGCAAAACTTATACCAATTTAATCAGTGTTTCATACAGTCCACAGCTATAAATGTTAAATTATAATTTTACAATTTGAAATACCGAATGAGAGACCTAATACGCATTTACAACGTCTTTAGGAATCATTTGACCAAAATGTAAGAAAAATGCATGAATTATCAAAATTATAATTATTACCAATACCTATTATTTATATTCCATTAAAACAATATTTTTCACCTTACAAATTTATTGATTAAAATCGAAACATTTATTATGACCATGTACAGATTGCATTAATTTGTACATTTTTATTTCTACATACAGGTATTATTAAGGTCATTGGTAAATGGTACAGTAAGTTCTTTACCCTTTAAGAACTGATAAATGTTATATTGTTTAATTTAAAGCAATGTGTGCTATATGTGGATACAATTTGTAAGTTAAAATTAGCTCTGCGGAAGTCATAATTGGTCATATAAATCTGTTTTATTTTGCATGTCATTTGATTAAATTTTATTATTTTAAATAATGAAACTATAGAGAACAAGTAAGGTTCTGATAATATCTATTGCAGTCTAACATGATGTGTGAAAAGAGTCTTCGTCCATCAGCTATTGAACTTCCGCTGTTGAGCATCGTAAACGGTCAAGCACAAGGACAATACGACGATATGTGATGTGAATTCGAAAGACAATACTAATACTTGGTACGAGAATATCATTTTAAACGGCACAATATGCCACGGAATAAATGTCGACAAGGCAATAAATAAAATTTGAATTGCCTAAATATTAGGCAAAAAAAATTGCGGCGGAATTGGTAAAAATCGATTATTAAAGGGGTGTCTTAAATACCAATCATAACTTTAAATCGTCAAATTATTGCACTATTGATCGAGTATACTGACAAAAATCCAATAGGTTCAGCAACTTATTTCAAAGCTTTTATTAATCTAACCACATGGTTCACGTGACGATTGTTCAGATTGTTTAAAAAAAAATTGGAGTCGCTTATAAACTAGAACATTTTGGTTTTTTAACAATTCAGAGTCAAAACCGGAACGGCAATATGAAGTTATGCTAATACGAGACGGAGGTGAAGAATTACTAACTTGTAGTAGAACTTATAGTACTATTCAATAATATGTTAATATAACTTGAAATCTTCTGTATGTTTTTTTTTTCGTTTTTAAGCTTTGTATAAAATTCTGTTTTTTTTTCATAATTAACTTATAATAAGTAAAAATAAGCATTTGTGCCAGACAGTTAAAGCTCGTTTTCATAATTTTTGCTAATGTTCGTAAAATTGAAAATGAAAGTTCGAAATTATTAATGTGAGAGGCTATTTACACATTTGGAATTTGTAAGCCGCTTTTGAAATTTTGCATTCACCAATATCCTTATTCATAACTATTTTTTTCTATAAGCTTACGCTTTGTATATATCATTTTCAGATATTTGATGGGTAATTGTGATTTTATTATAAAGTAAGAGGAAAAAATCACATTAAATCTATACTTTTCGAAAAATGTAAATCTGAAAAAATAATGCTTTAGAAAAGCCCGGGACACAAGGTAGACTTCTGGGAATGTCCCTATCAAGCCGGGACTTATGGTCACCTTATTAAAAACAAATTTCGGTTATCGTTAAACTCCCTTCTTTAATGCATATTTATCATAGTTTATGTCTACCAACGACTGAAAATAGTAGAAAGAATTCACTTCACAAAACGTGATGTCTCAAAAATATTTATATATGTACTGAGAATTACAGCATATATTCCATCAAAACTTCATACCCAAATTAAACACTTATTTGTAAAAAGTCTGCAAATAAAAAAGAACAGTGATACTTTCAATTTAATGAATAAGTTTTTGAAAGAAAACTTAATTTGTAAACTGGACAGTACTGGTAAATTATAGTAATCGTCGAACAATCGAACATTTTTTGCATATCTTTATGTTGCAGAGGTTTCTGAACATTTTGCCATATCTTAGGTAAAATTTATGTGTGTGTATGTAGAATGTATGTATGGATACAAATTATCGTCGACGTTTTCGGGAGCACCGCTCAACCGATTTGAATTATTCAAGCATTCGATTCCTATTGATAAGAGAACGTGCTGATTATTTTTGGCAGAAGTTAGTCCAACCGTTCAGAGATTCGGAGCAAAAGTGTAGAAAATAGAAATTAAGTTTGGAGAGAGAACATAGCATACGATTCAAATGATTTAAAAAACATTCCAATTGCATTGACGAAATGAAGAATTGATTAAGTTTTTGCACAGGCAGGTCCACCGGTTTCGGAGATCAAAAAAAAAGTTGAAAAAAACGCCATTTGACAGTCAAAAAGAGATATTTCGTAATTTGAATCAACCGATATGAATGGGTATCAAAAACTTACAAAAAAAGTTCAAAAATTTCAAATTTTTCATAATTTTCAAAACAATTCAAAATTCGCAAAAAAGCTAATTTTTCTTTACTGAGTTAATAAAAATTTTAAATTGGGTACGCGAAGTTCCAGCAATTTGCCTTAAAGCACGATGTCATTCACCACCTCTCTTTTCATCGCCTATATTACCAATTCTGGAAATAATTACTGTTAATCGTCTTCCATGTGCAAAACAGAAAATAATTCGTGTCCCACACGGGAGCGTTGGCGCTCCTCCTACAACATCCAAGTCGATGCATAATAATATCATAGATGACAGTTTTGGTAGTAACTGTATTAGGACAGATTTCACAAGAAGCATTGAAATGAAAACGAAAAACGCAGTTAGTTGCTGTTCACCGCCACCGCCGTTGATGCAAAAGGCGTTGATATTATACAGCAATTATTTTGGTTGTGTCACAAAAACTTTAATTATGACTCTTACGTAAAGTGATCGGTCGTCCCACATCGCCTGGAACGGTTTTGCATTCGAACGACTCTTTCATTTCTTACACCATGGAAACTGACACATTAATAGCTACAATACTAAAAACAATAGGGTTTGATGTTTATATATGCGATAAAGAACACAGAGATAAAGTACCTTGCTTATCGGTTAGCGGTCATAATGTTGAAAATTAGTAAAAATTTATATTACAATTCGTAAAAATATATATAAAAAGTATTAATCTATAAACGTCAACTCATTACAGCAGGTACTAAAAAAATCACACACATAATTACAATTTATATGCAATTATTTGCTCTAATCATATTGAAAATCAATCA
This sequence comes from Ctenocephalides felis, assembly GCF_003426905.1. Lineage (NCBI taxonomy): Eukaryota > Metazoa > Arthropoda > Insecta > Siphonaptera > Pulicidae > Ctenocephalides > Ctenocephalides felis. Next base: position 105,944,395 of record NW_020538040.1, read on the forward strand.
TGACAATAAATTTTGTTTGAAGGCACAAACTTCTTTCATTAAATAAGTAAATTTGATTTTTTTTTTGAAGAAAAAAGCAACAAATAGCACTTTCTCGTCTTTTCCAAAGAAATGGCTTAGCCGATCGTCTCACAAAACTAATCGCGGCTCCTCCTTGTCGAATTATTCCAATGGCTTTTAAATTTGTGAAAACGGTTCATCCGTTTTTGAGAAAACGTTGATAAGATTCAAATTTTGACTTATCACATCATAAAAGAGACCATCTATCATCATAGAAGCATTCATCACTCGACAGAGTAGCTAATGCTCAGTTCCAGCCATAGTTGATTTTAAGATTATTATTTCAATATTTTTATAATTTTATTTTGTTATTATTATGTTTATTATTTACATTTATATTTTGTATTTAGGTTTAAGTTTTTTTTTGTTTTTTATATTCTCAACAATTTTGTATTATAAAACTTGAATAAAGTTTTGATTGACAAAAAAAAAAAAAAAATTTCAAACTTGGATGATTTTTCAAAAATAAACAACTTTCCGCAGGACCGTAATATTTTAGTATGTTCTATGATACCATTGATACCATCTATCGTTAAAAAATGTCTCATGAAAACCATTGCAAAAATGTTTTTAACACTTTATTACAAGAAAACGGCCTGGCCAATCTTTACCAAAAACTAATCAGCACGATTCCCAACCAATATCTTTCGAACTTTTCATGTTAAAAATTTTTAACTTCTCTGCTAATTGCAAAAAAAGGCTAGGCTGATCGCCAAGCAAAGCTGATAAACGCAGGTCCTCATCGAGTTACATCGAGTGGCTTTTAAATTTTCGAAAACGGTCCTGCCGTTTTTGAGAAAACGTCGACAAAAGGTCACATACACACAGCCATACATACACACACAGATACTTCTTCCAAACTTGGTCTCATTAGATTCAGAATAGCTCAAAAGGTTATAATTAGCGAATCGGATTTTTGAACAAAAACTTCAACGGGAAGTCTTTAAATTGAATACTCATAATAGATATCATAACCTACTCTGTCCGGAAAAGTATATAACACTAAAATAATTATCTATATCAATAATGAAACTTCTATAAAATGTTATACCAATTTCGAGCAAATAATAAAATAAATATTCATAGTTTTGAATAAACTTTGAAATCATATCCTAAGATTTCTCGTATCCCAAGACAACTGCGCGTTTTGTTTATGTCTTGTTACGATCTCGTTTTGTCCTTGATTACAAGACTTTTAATTTGTGCAATCAATCATTACACCGTGCAGGTTGAAAACATTCACACGTGTGCTAAAGTTGATCACATGATCCTCTAAGATTCTAATCAGATAAGAGTAAAAGAGAAGCATTGAGAAAAAATTGTGTACTTTTATACATTACCATATTTTTCTCTTCCGTTCATTTTTATGTAAGTATTTATATGAAGTTTGTTTTTGATTAATTCAAGTTGATAATAAAAAAAATATTTCCAAAGTAAGATTTTTCGCGTAATCTTTAATAGCTGATCAGAACATCTGATCGCATCAATATATAATCCAAATAAAAAGCAGCAAATTTACATATACATTCCATACTGTGAAAAACATAATTATAAAACATTGAGATGTCAAAAGCTAATTCCGAAGATGATTTTCAGCTTCATTACGTGGTATTAACAAAGCATCGTTTATTAAATGTCAAAATCTTTGTTCTTGTAGTTGGCAAATCAGCATAAATTTGCATATTATCGTACGATATTTATAATTTAATCAGCATCTGTAAGGTTAACGTTTGATAGTTGTTTCTATTTCATATTACGTTATATTTAATTTTAGATATTCTTTTTAACTCCACGTAAGGTAAGTTATAGTAATCGCAAAAAAATCGAAAATGAAAATTTTTATATATCTCTACGCTTCAAAGCCTTCTGAACATTTTGGCACACCTTAAAAAAAGATGTGTGTATGTATGTATGTATGGACAAAATTTTTCGTCCACTATTTCTGGCGATCAACCGATTCGAACAATCAAAAAAAAATTCGATACTTCTGATAGTTCGACGTGCTGATTAGTTTTTGGCAAGGACAGGTCCAGCCGTTTAAGAGATATGGAGCTAAATATGCAAAAAATGGTATTTTGTGAGAACGAAGAAACAAGCTCATTAGTCATCCAAATTCACTTGCAAACTCTTTACTAACAGAAAACTATTAAAGAGAAAATCGGCACTTTATTTAAGTCATAAATTTTCCTGATGAAATAACTCAGTATATTTATAAAAAAAATGTATTTATAAGAAAATAGTTAAGTATGTATTATTAGCATTAAAATATTGTTAATATTATTTATAACGAATGAAAAACCAACTATTGAGTTGTTTTTCCAACATGTCACTATAGTATACAATGTCCCTCTTACGGCTGACAATTGTAAATTCCACAAATTTACTAAATGTCCTTTACTGGACAGTTGTAAATATGGCAGTCAATGAAAATTACTTAATTAGCTAAAAAATGACTTTTCATGTTAACATATATAAACGTCGTCGTCCAATTTATAAGCTCTAATATTTTGTCTACAAAATACGAATAATGGAAGTTGCAGTATTTGTAATAATCTGTTTGAAAACATTTAATATTCTTCGAATATTTAATTACGGTACGCAAAGTTCTAGCAATTTGTCTTAAGACTCGATGCCACGCACGACTAGTTTTATTTTAAAATAACCATCCGACTATCATTATATTACAGTGTAAGTTCAAAATTTGACTAAACCCACACATTTTTTGAAGGTTTCAAATAATGAATAAGAAGCATTATCACAATATTTTGACCAGATTATTTATATATATTAAATTTTAAAAATATTCCTAATGATATTTGAGATGTGCATGTACTCTAACAAATATCATCCGGAAAATTGATAAAGTATCAAAAATTTGTCCAAGTCGATAATAACCACAGAAGATCAAACAATATAATTTTCTAACAATCCTTTACATCTTCTCATCTCCCGCGGTCCGAAGCGCCTCGTTTCGATTTGTTTATAATCCTTACCGCGTGGCAACATCGCATTCACCTGTCTGAAGCGCGTGCTTTTGCCTCGTCCGCCAGTCTTGTCCGGCCGTGTGTTGTGTACATGTTACTGTGAGTGTATATGTATTGAGCTCTTTCTTCACGTTAGTTCGGATTTTTACCTCTTATTCCTTTTACTCTTCTTCTTATCTCGATAGCAGTTCTTTGTGTTAGCCGAGGTCGCCGGCGCACAGGTAAGCTAAATGTGACACGACGAGCGAAGCGGACGAATTTAGATTAATTCTATTTCAAAATTATAAACTTTAATAAACGTTATTGTTTTTTTTTATTTTATTTAATTATAACAAATAGAGTCAAATGACTCTATAAGTTACTGTGTCTAATGTAAGAGGAAACTATAATTGAAGTAATATAAAAAAATAAATATTAAAATAATGCTATTTCCATGCAAAACTTTGATTGAATTGCGCTCTATCTAAACGTTAATATTAAGAGCTAAAACTTTCAGAGAATTGTTTTTTATCAATTTGGAACCATTTGAGCCCCTGGGAGCAAGAAAATTCGAAAATGACCATTTTAAGGACCACCCTAATATATATATATATATATATATATATATATATATATTTATTTATTCAATAGAAAAAATAAACTTTTGTAACAAATTCTTTATAAGAAAACTTAAAACTATATCTACATATTCAATAGAAAAAATAAAATGTTGTAACATTTTTTTAATGAAAACCTATTATTAACATCAAACAATATTAATGTGATGAATGTGATTGTTTATTTTTACACAAATAATTAAATCTAGGCTCAACTTAAGTTAGTGCAGATCGTAATAAATTTTCAACGTATATTAAAGTTGAACGGTATTTCGATTTTATGTAAGTTAATGTAGAAGAGGCTGATTCACATAGATATGTTGCACAAAATGGCAGTAATTTGTTTATTGCTATTTCCGATAGTAGGGAATATTCTGATTTGATTTCAATCCAAAATTCATGCACAGACACTTGAAAAGATCTGAGTCACAATATCACTTGTTAATTCGGTAAATTCTTCTTGTGCTTTTAAGTTTGAAAAATTAATTTCTTTCATTTCAATTGAAAATGGATTGCAAATCCATTGTTGTGTATCAATATCATTGAGAAAATACCTATGCATGTAAACTTCCATATTCTTCAAATGATTAACTATAATTTTTGTTATAGGAGTATCTTTTTTTAAAATATTGTTACTTATTATATACTCGTCAGTAAATGGAAACATTTCGAGCGATCCACTTTCTACTCTGTTTTTCCATATAAGAATTATTTTAACAAAGGCCTCAAGTTTATTTTTTAACATAAACATATTAACGCAGACTCCCTGCATTGATAAATTCATATCATTGATTTTATCAAAATATTGTTCAAATAGCATAGCTTGAGAAGCCATAAATTATCGTGAAAATAGTCGGCCTAATAATATTAATTTTAAAATTTTGTTTATAATGATTGAAAAGTATCAGATCTTTGCGACCCCTGTCTAGTAGTCTCGTGACCCCCACTTTAAGAAGCCCTGGTTTAAACTTCTGCCGCTAATTCGCGTCCTTAATAAAAGGAATATTGAGGTATTGATAACTTTATTACTGACATACCATGGTGCCTTGGTGATCTACCTTAAAATTTTGAATTGAATCCTTAATCAGTTGCATTAAAACAATGCAGGACATCTGGCTCAACCTCAAAGCCTTATACAATAGGCCCAGATGGGCCTTGTTATATATCAATATCTTATATATTATTTATATCAATAATGTGACAGGATTGATTTGCGCCTAATTAGTCAATTCAAGTATACAATCTTCTGTTTGATTTGTTTTATTTTGGCAATTATGTGGGTTTTCCATGCTAGTTTTCAGTCTGAATATATTCCCAGATATTTAACATTTTCAGCTAGTGGAATTTTCTGGACATTAACGTAAACTGATATTGTAACGCTATTGTAATAGCGATTTCAGTAATTTAACCATTTTTCATCGCAACAATTAACGTTTTTAAATTCATTTTAGTTCAGTTTCTTTGAGTTCATAAAAGAGCTTAAATTTTACTTTAAAAAAAAAAAAAACAATTTATTTTTATCAAGGATTGTCCAACCCTAACACTTCAATTTTTGGGTTAATTTTATTTATTTTAATTTTTGATGCGAAATTGAGAAATTACAACTTTAAATTTTCACCGTCCAACCAAGAAAATTTAAATGAAATCAGTCTTAGATTAGGCAGGCATTTGCAATGACAATATGTGCCAGAAATATTTTTAGACACTACCTTTGATTCGGATATAAACACACGTTATCAAAAATTAATTGAACGACTGGAATAACCACGTTTTTATACAATAAGAATGATATGTGAATTAAACATAGATTATTAAAATATATAATCAAGGTACAAAAAATTGACATTAAAAAAATCTAACAATTTTCCAGTTATTTGCAATTATTTTAAAACTTAGAGCGGATTTCGTACTCAAATTATCTTTCCAATTAAACAGAAAATTAAATCTCTTCCTCAGGACATTCGATATGTTTTGGTTTAGCACATGCGTTCGCGGCACGCGAGTGTGTCCATTTAAAATTCTTAGCCAAAAACACTCCGTACAGTATTACAATAACAATGTGATAACGATTCAGATTTAATGCTGTGATTCCAAGCATATAATCGAGTCAAATTAATTTATCACAAAGTATATGCTCAAATCAAAATTTAAATCTTCCTGGACATATGATATGTATTATTAACAAGTGTATTTGAAGCATGCGATTCGTCTTCAAAACAATTCTTTGTAGTATTTATACCGATAATGTTTGATTGATATTGTATGCGATATAATAACAATTCCAAGATGATCATAGTGTAAAAGATCTTGAACTAGTGGTGCACGGCATCGTGACAATAGGTAAGTTGCAGGAACTTCCCGTACCAGAATTAAATATTCGAGAAAAAAAAATCAATATTCATAATACAATTCATTTATTATTTATTAATAATAGATCAATATTGTATTATTGATCTATTATTAATAAAAATTGTTTTGAATATTCTCAAATAATTCATTATAATAACTATATAATTTATCGTTCATATAATACACAGTGACAATCTTTTCGCACAAAACACTTAAGAATGTTTACATTAACAAAAGATGCCAAATGAGTCCATCTGAGGATACGCATATAAAATATATGTATACATTTTTAAACTGAATTGTAAATTTAAAATTTATATTTGAAGTATGAAAAACTTTGAATGTTTTTGAAAATTTAAAAAAAACTGAAAATTTTGAAAGGTGTTTGAACAGTGTAAGTAAACTTTGAAAATTAAAAATATAGGTTCGGAACCCAAAAAAAAATTAAAAAAATAAAAATAGTCTCTATAAAATGTCTGATATGCATATGTCTAATGATCATTTTTGACCCTCAAATATCGTTTTTTCTTTTACTTTTTCCTCTATCTCCGAAAGCGCTAGACCTGCCTTCCCGAAAATTATCAATCCTTCATTGCGACAATAAAAGTCCAAATGTTTTTTAAATCATTCAAATCGCGCGTTCCGTTCTCTCAAAAACTGAATGATCGTTTTGGGTACTTTTTCCCACGTATTTTTAAAACTGCATGATCTTTCTTCGCCAAAAACTGATCTACACGCCTTCCAATCAATAGAAATTGAATGTTTTTTTTTTTGAATCATTCAAATTGGTTGATTCGTAAGCCCGAAATCGTGGACGAAAAAATTGTATCCGAACATACATATACACACATCCAGTGGCGTCGGAACCGTGTGGGCTGTGTGGGCTTGAGCCCACCCATGAATTTTGATACATACATACCATCAATCTCAAAAATATGATATTGTCTCAAATGTCTAGAAAAAAAGAACAAGCCCGCACTGGCTGCCTAAAAAAAAACTAGCCCACCCATCAAAAATTTGCTTCTGACGCCACTGCACACATCTATTTTTTACAAAGCCAAATATTAAAAATACCAAAATGTTTAGAAACCTTTGAAACATTAAGATATATACAAATTTCCATTTTACATTTTTTGCGATTACTATAACTTACCCTACTACTTAAAAAATAAATCACATTAATTAATTAGTGTAACTAGTAATGATTTAAAACTGACTTAATCAAATTTTCTTCCTATCCGAGGATTTAAAATCCAGGGTCATAAAAAACTCTATGCAGTGTTTTTCCGAGCGACAACAAACTCATCAAGCACCTGTGTCATATCTTATCTCATTACTTTTGTAATCGCACGTCGCCGGATGTGTACCGCACACATTGAACAAATCGACCTAAGTGAACGTCGAACATTGCACTAAAATAATAAGATAGCTGACAACTGAAATCAGAAAAATCGTCTAAAAACCTTATATGATTGGTATTGCATGAAATTTAACTGACCGGTGCATTGTATCGTGACTTGAGACCGGAACTTCCTGTACCGTAATTTAAAATTTTTGACAGCGCAGAAATTAAAAATTAGATTTTTTTGAGAATTTTGAAGGTTTGAGAATTTTGAAATATGAAAAATTTGAATATTGAAAAAAATGCCTATTGAAAAAATACTGATATTTTCTGAAAACTTATTTTTTTTTAAGTTTTTGATACCCCTTCATGTCAGTTAATCCAGACCGTCAAAAATTTCAGATTGCCAAATAATTTGGAAAATTTTCAAAAAAAAAAAAATCAAAATTTTCAAAAAAAATCAAAGATTCAAAAAATTCAAAGTTTCGAATTTTTTTATTATTTTCAAAAAAAACAATTTGAAAAATTAAAAAAAAAATGATTTCGTACAAAAATTTGAGAATATTTCGAAAATTCCAAAAAGAAATCGAATATATTCGAAAATTTCTAAATTCTCAAAATATTTAGAAAAATCTTTTTTTTTAATTCCAAAAAATTTCAAAATTTTGAATTTTTTTTTTAAATTATTAAAAAAATTCTAAATTAACAAAAAAATCAAATTTAAAAAAAATTGACTCTTGTTCATAAAATACGCTTGTCGCCCAATTTAAAAAGCACAGTAAATATAAAAAATAGTAATATATAATCTATTTGAAATTATTCAAAACAATTATTGATTATTTTCATTTCTCGAATTATTTCTCGTTTAATTACGGTACGAGAAGTTCCAGCAATTTGCCTTAAGGCACAATGCCATGCGCCCCACTAGTTTATAAATGAACTTGAAATAAAAAAAGCAAAATAATATATTATTATTAGTAGTCAAAATCTTAGTTCAATCTAATTCAGCTCTCTTACATGGATTGATACATACGACAAATATTTATTATTAATGCAACAAAGTGGCAAAATGATAAACGCACTAACACTTGCAATAATCCACAATCGATCAATTCTAATGTGAACTAATATAAAAAGATTCAAAGAAACTCGAGAATCATCGGATATTTCTCGCTACCTGTGCTGACTCAGAGACAATCCGTAGTTATTTTAAGATGCGTTCCCACAAAACATACTCGTATATACAATATGACAATATTGTAATTATTGAAGAACATCATAAGAGATTTTTAAAATATTTTAATACTCGAGAAGATGTAGCAGGTGAGTTTTTACAAATGGACATGTGCAAATATTTTGCAAAAAATGGAGCAAACTTTAATTTCACCCTGTGTACCTTTTTATTTGAATTTACAAATATTAACATCAGAACAATGATTTATAAAAGTTGGTTATATAGTTAAAATACATTATAAATGAAGTAAGTAAGCATTGACAGTCGTAAAATCAAAGAAATATGATGATATAAATTTAATTAAGCTGAATTGCAATAAACTACAATTAATTTATAATAATTGTATTAAATAAAAAAATAATAAAAACAATAAAAATAAAAATGATTAAGGATTGTAGTTGATAAAATCATTAGAAATCTTTTTCAAATGCTTTAATTTGAAACAAAGTTATTCACACGATTTTAGGTGATCTGATGATACGTGGTTATATTTAAAATTACCCCACCTTCCACCACGAAACAACACGTGTATTTTTAAGTACTTCGAATAAATCGTTAATTATTCAATTTTTTTTTGAAATCTTAGATTTTTTTAAATTCAAGTAAAAAATAAATACGCGTAACATTATAGATCCATCACTCTGCCACTTAATATTTTGTAACTTTCTGTCAACACCCCCCTCCCCCCTTTTAAAGCTCACGTGATTGTAATATTTTTGATAAGAACTATAGTTTTTGGTTTTTCGACTATTATTTTATAATCAGTTCGAGAGTAAAATGGTTACGGCTTCAAGATAAAAATTGAATTAAATTTTTCATGAAGTGTGAATATATATCCTGAAGTCACTCATAGATTGACATTTTACAAATCTGTCAAAAAGAAAAAAACATTTTAAAATTGCCCCTAAAAATTTACAAATTTCAAGTAAGTTCATAGCTTAATTTCTTCACATAGCCATATATGTAGGTCCGTCGTATATCAACCTCCATGTTAGCATCGAAATGGACGAAATCATTGAATAATAGTGTATTAATTAGCACATCAAAACAATAGCGCGTGTGTGGATGCGCTTCAACTGTCGACGCAGAACAGAGGAGGCGTAATCGACTTCCGTTCGATTTCCGCAACCGCAATACATGGAATCCCACCGACCGGAGAGTAGTCGGCCGGAGTCGAACGGTCGCGGCTCCGAGTTCTGGCCGTTCTGGGTGCCCGCGTACTCGATTCGCAACCATCGACGGCGGCCTTGAGGTATTTCCACATGTGCTCGAACACTCATTAACTAGCACTGACTATTTTTTTTTCTTCCAGTACTAAAATTATCAATCGTCGGAGGTCACATGTAAAGTTCATTTATATTGCTTAGATGGAATCGATGGACCTTCATTATTTGAAGCTATCAGATATTTTAAAAAGAAATTCTTAAAAAATAACAAGAAAAATGCTAATGAAAACAAGCTGTAGTTATCAGTGACTTCAATTGCATATGTCTCGTACATAAAATTTAAATAAGGTTTCAAAAAGTTGCATGGACGCGATATGTGTAAAAAATCAGCTTTATCAAGAAGAATCAATCAAAATTTAGATATTTAGATAACTTTGTCTACTGTTTATTTCGAAAATAAAGTTTTCGTTTTCACCAAAAACTAATCAATGCGATTTTCTACTGATATCTTTGAAACCAACCTATCTGTAATAGTATTAAATAAAGAAAGAAGTAGGGTAGGGCGGGGCTAGTTGAGCAAATTTTCACTTAAACGGATGTAGCTCCTCAATAAAAAGTCTCAATAAATTGCTATACGGCTTAATAGATTTGTTGTTTATCGTTTAACAAAAGTGTTAATACTATTTTTTTGGTAATAAGTAAAATTTAAAAGCTACAGTTGTAGTCAAGTATGCTCAATGTACCCCATAGGTGGGGCAAGTTGAGCACTAAGAAAGTATAATAAAATCATAGGTTCAATATCGAATAGTGATGAAATAAAATAAGTTTTTAATAACCAGTTCTATATTTATAGTCTTTATTGAGAGAAAAAACAAAACTTATAGTAATTTGCTTTGAATAATTAACGAAAAGTAGAATCAACAAAACAATCTTAGGAACTATTTTACCATTATATTCAGTATTTTTGTTTGCAATCATTATTTCTTTATATTGTGGGAGTTGTAATGATTATGATAATATATTTAATTAGAAACTCCCAACATAATAAAAAAATATAAATTTATTAACTATAAAAATATTTCGATATCAAAAATATACATAACATGTCCGATTGTTTTTTACAAATCAAAACCAGCCTGCTTGATATCGCCACACACTCCCTGCCCAGTGTTGATCTCACAGTTTAAAAAAAAAAAATACAGGGAAACACGTTATAAAAATGTGGTGGGAAAGCAGATTATAGCAGACCAGTGTTGTAATACTTGTCAATTACAAATTTCCATGTTTCGTCAGCAGATCCACCGTATGTGGTGATTCGACCTGCCATCAACTCCATATTCTGCATAAGGTTCTCGATCTAATGGGTATTAGTTATATCAGAATAACTTAATGTTTAGAATGCATAATTTATGGGTACAGTTTCCATTTCTGCAAGCGTTGCATTCGTATCTGATGAGTTCCGATCAGAGAAAGAAGTTGGCTCTTTATCCAAATCAGGATCATTGGTTTCTTTGACATAAGAGTCCAGAATTGTGGAATCCAATAAATTATGTCAAATTTTGTTTTGATTCGTCGTTGTCACCGATAATGGGAGGTAGCATTATAAGATGATTTGTTGAGTTAACAGAGAAAGAGAGGTTGAATTGCATTCCAATGAAAAGTTCAGGCTCCAAATTATTTTTTCTGTCAGCAATAAACACCGAGGTCTGGGTATACCAAATTAAATCTTAAATCTTCGAAAAATAAAACTCCTTTATCTTCATCTCCATCGTCGTGAGTCACCAATGTGGGAGTTGTAATGATTATGATAATATATTTAATTAGAAACTCCCAACATAATAAAAAAATATAAATTTATTAACTATAAAAATATTTCGATATCAAAAATATACATAACATGTCCGATTGTTTTTTACAAATCAAAACCAGCCTGCTTGATATCGCCACAATATTATTACTCGTAGACTTAGCTTAAATCTTAAAAATAATAATTAATTTCTGGAAGTTAATGGTAATTGTCTTAGTGACAGAACAAGTTTAGCAATTATGCTCAACTAACCCTAACTCGGAATTTCAAAATAAAAGTGAGTTTATAAAAAAAACCGTAAGAATTATACCCAGAATCTCTGTGCATATTAAAAGTACTATGATTATATGGAAGAATAACATTTACCGGATTAAAAATAAATAACATTTGACTAAACCAGACGAAAACTCGTGATGAATTACTTTTTTACTTTCTGGTCTCAAAATAAACAAAACGCCCGTGAGCCTCATTTGTCCAGCGGCCGCTAACGATCGAGGGATGTTTATTTCTCCCAAACTTCTATCTTTTCTATCTATGCCTAAGCGGACGGTGAATAGTTTTCGAGATATTTCGATTGCTCAACTTGCCCCTATGCTCAACTAGCCCCGCTCTACCCTACAAACACGTACTTGTATGTCCTGAAAACGCGGTTATTATTTAAAAATTTATTAAAATTTTATTGTTGCTAAAAAAATCTTTTTTTTTTTAAATTTCTAAATATGTGCAGAAAACTAATTTTTTCAATGTTCTCAAAAAATGTTAAAGCTTTTTTAAAAAATTTCATTTTCGGTACGGAAAGTTTCAGCAATTTGCCTTAAGGCACGATGCCACTAGTTGGAATTTGCAATGACTAACTAAGGTCGCATGGCTAAACAATGTCTTGGATTGGATTCTACCACGTTTTCCATACGGTAAGTGTACGTAAAGCCCGAATCACACGAGGCTTGTTTTCTGACGCTGGATTTTCCGCTTGATTTTTTCGCCGATGACGGCGCTATAAATCATGCTATTTTTCAAGCCGTACGCCTCACACGAGGCTTGTTTTTGAGCGTTGGTGAGTAAGTGAATCGGTTGCGTGCGACATAACCTTAAAAGTGGTAAAAATGAACAACGCATCTGTGCAAAACTAGATTTTAAGCGATGCCGTGCGATATAACCTCGAAATTCTACACAAATGATTAAGAACAATACTTTTATTTTACCTTTTCTGTTTAATATGGACCATAGAAAATAATATTAATTTTAATAAAAACAATTCAATAAAATTAAAGTAAAGAGATAATTAATGTAATAATTAAAAAAAAATTGGAAAGTATATATAATTTATTTAAATTTTCATAAATCTGAATTAAAATTATTGAAATGTTATTATTAAAAATAAATAAAATCATTTTTATTATTATGAATACAAATAATAAATTATATTGTAAAAATTTAATTATTGTTTTAGTAAAATTTATAAATATATATTTTAATTTTAAATATTAAATGATTTAAAAATTTTTTTGTTAATTTTAGAAATATATTTTTCAATAATATTTCTCCAATAAATGAAATAATTAAAATAAATTAAAATCAAAATGTTTCTATATATAAAAAAAAACAAAAAAAATGTTTATACTTGAATGAAATAGAAAATGTTTTTGAATATCATTTACGTTTATATTATTTTAAATTATCTAAATGAAATAATATTTGAAAAAACTATATGTTTTTGCCCGAGACCGATCAATCGACATTGATTTCATAACTATTTCCAAAATATGTCGCACTCTTTTTTCAAGTTTGACAGCAGTGCCGTCACGTGATGATCCATGTGACAAACTACTGCTTCCCGATTGGTCCGTGCGGGCAAATCCAGCACGAAAAATAGCGCACGTTCTAATGTTGAAATCCAGCATGCTGGCAAGTAACCGAGATCGCTATGACGTCATTTTGGACCCTCTACAGCCAGGTACCTGGCAAGCAGAGCCATAAAGCAGCAAAACAAGCTCCGTGTGATTCGAGCTTAATATGATAACCCCATAATATATTAGTATGCTCTTCAAGATTTAGTATGATTTCCATCATAATAAGAAGTTTCATCAAAATCGTCGAATAAATTCAACAATTACAAAGAAACAGCCCGGCAGATCTACACCAAATATTAAAAAAACGATTTCTAACCAACATCTATCAAACAGTTTTTAAATTTTTAAAATCGATTAATATTTTTTGATTAAAATGTGGGTGATATATTTTGCACTGCTTCGCTATATTATTTTAGACATTTCTACCGTTAATAGAAACGCAATCATATTATCCCTGATCCTTATCAAAAATAGTCAATTCACCAAACTAACCAAAGCAAGCAGAAGAATCTCTATTACCGAAGTTTTCTCAGTGGAGAAATCCTTCACGTTAACTAAAGTTAGCAGATAATCGCATAGAGACACAAGGCTCTGATGGATTCTATTGAACAGAAATCAATTAAAAAAAAATGTTATCACTGGTTTATTGGTAAAAGTGAATATAATAATATTTATAATAATAGCCGAAAGTGATCATTATAAATAGTTCAGAAGAACAAAAAATGATGACTCATTTCTGTTCAATTAACGATGATTAGCCAATAGAATAAATTCAACTTTATCTTACCAAATTTCTGCGAATAATGATATCATCATACTCACCTGCAAAGAGAAAACATATTCATTAATTTTTTATAACATTCATGAACTACAAATAAATTTTACAAATGTATAAATGATTGGTATGTGCAACACACAAATGCAAACATCAAATTTTCTGATTTAATTTGATTAAATAACAATATCAGACATATAATAAAAGATAAATTGTTAAATTGTGAAAAATAAAAGAAAAAATGAAAAATTGGAACAATTATACCATAGAAAAAAAGCAAGTCTAATAAATTTATTAATTCTGACAGTGAAATTAATCTATCGCAATTATTAGGTAACAGTATGTTCTCGAAAGCATAATTTCGATTTCTAATATCAAGTGAAAATTGATATCAGTACTGCATGATATGTCTGGGATGCAACTGGCGACCTTGCTGCGTGGCCGAACTATTATACTGCAGGGCATTGAGATGAAGAAAGTTATCAATAGTCCAAATCTGATACAACGATCGAAAATAGATTATCGGATTATCAAAATAACAAACAACAAATGAAATTCGATTATTACGAAGTCGCATTGTTTTTATAAGATACATTATTACATGCATTTGCGCAATTTTATAGGATATACATAATGCGCTACCAAAGGAGCAGATATAACTCGAGCTGTTATGTTGCCGTTTTATATTCGCGTTTACGACTTCGCTTTTATTTTTTGTCGCCGCGAAATCTGCACGTGCTCAGTAGAAGACGTCGATCGTTTTCTTTATTTCACCCGATAGCAATGATGTTTACACTTGACTCGAAATTATTACGATTTCTATTAATGTACCTGGTCTATTTTCAGTTGGTTGCTGGAGGACACCTTTTTAGGTAAGCTCCGAGACGCGGTCCAACGCGCTCTAATGCGACTGAGCGACAGTTGGCGACACGGAATCCGCATGGACATGGTGACAACGATTTGGTAGATTCTTTGTTTACAACCCTCAGTTATACAGTTAAACTTCCACATTGCATATAAAGATACACGTAGCACCGAGACGATATTTTGGTATTTCACAAGTTAACACCCATTTAAATCATATATTGACGACATGCATAACTGGAATTTGATGTAATAAAAATACCAACGTTACATCTATTATGTTATATTCATTTATAATGATATAAAATGATAGATAGCGGCCAAGATTTGACCAGAGCTTTTGTATTTAACCCGACACCTTTCAGGGTAGGGGATATGGATGTTTGTGCATATAAATGTGTATTATTATAACTTAGAGGGTCTAGCAAAAAGAATGAGAGAGGATATGTATCTTCAATATCAATACATATCTCAAAGTTAATAGTTGTTTTATTCACTATCTTATGGTGACGGAATATCTCTAACTTACAATCCGCTAAATAATTAATATGGTAGGGTAGAATACCATATGTAAGTTTTGAGACAACTTTTACAGCTGGGTATCTCGAATTCCGAGATTCCTACCTAATTTAAGCTTAAATGACTGGACTAAATATGAACTTCTGTTGAAACAAAAAAACAGTACCATTTTTTTTTTACAGAGGATACTAGTATGATACATGTTTAGTATGTTGAAAAATATTCTATTCTGTGTTGAAGAATTAATATATAATTTCAATTAAGAGTCTAAGTGATTCTTGTATAACTAGAAAAACCTTTGAGGCAAATAGTTTGAGGCAAAATAGTTGCTAAAAACTTACTGTTCAGCAATCACACAATGAAGGAGCTTTCATTCGACTCTTTCCAGTGAATGCAAAAATATAGTAAATTATCATAATTAAACTAGAGGATCCAAACGTTGTTGTCCAATGGGAAAGTAACTGCAAAAGTCAAATATCAAGTTTAGGAGAGTTTGCGGCAGTATCTTAACACTTTGTTGACCGATCACGAGTTAATTCGTGTTCTTATGCTTATGGCTGAATGTTGATGACCAAATCAATGAATAAACTCGTTCATTAACCACGTGATATATTTATTAAAGACTTTTGGACTCCTCTCGCCCTTGATATGTGATACGTGGTGATATTTAAAATTAAACCCCCCCCCCCCCCAAAAACATCACATGTATTTTTAGTTATGAGAAAAAACTAAAATTTTTGAGTTTCTTTTAAATGTTTGGATTTTTTTAGGAAAAAAAAAACAGGTAAAAAATAAATACACGTGATATCTTACTATACACCTCCTTCCCCCACGTGATATTTCGTGATTATTTGTCAAACCCTCCTCTTCCTAAAAACCTAACGTGAATAATGGACGTCCCCTAATGCTCTTTTTTCGCATAGCCATAGAGTGCAATTGCCGGTCAGTATAACACGAGCCTTGTTTCTTTCACTTGCAACGCCAACCAAATCTGTTGGTGTAAAAATATAGAGATATCAATAGCCGATGAAAAAAGTGTTAGAGAACGTATTTTTTTTATACCTAACGCCATTAAGCATCCCTTATGTGTGCAGATTGCCGTACTATATATTTTTTATAGCTGATAAAACAAACAACTTAAAATATCAGATCCATCCAAAATATCAATTGTGGCCCATTATTGCAATGAATTTTCGGATAATCGTAGTTACACACAAAGAATACATGAAAATCGCTACGCAAGTTCAGGTTGCAACAACTACTTGAGAAATAAATATTATGGATACGAATTCAATTTGTAATGAATATAGCAAATTTATATTATTCATTATATTACATCATATTACATTGTAAAAATATATTAAACATATATTTGTATTTGATTGCTTATATAAAAAATATCTTGGGACACATTATTTTAAAAATGCCTATGAATTATTTCTTGTATGTACTTTAGTTACAAAAGCAATAAAAACGTCATGGAAGGTAAGAAAATTCAGGGTTAAGATACCGAAAAATAATGGCAATTGAAATACAGTGCACTTGTTATCTGTATAAAAATAATTGTGAACATGTTGCTGTAACAAAAAAAGCTTTATCAGTGAAAAGTGAAATTCAAAAAATGTAATTATAGTTGACAGTCAACAAATCAAATATAAGTTATTGTAATGTGAAACATGTGCTGATCCATTCGCATCCTATTGCATTTGTATACAGCATTAGTTTGTACAGAGATACAAAATACATTCCGATATTCTTAGCATATTATGCGGCGCCTTCGATCAATTTACAGACGGCTGGAGGAAATTTTATCCAACGAAGTAAAAAAAACAATAAAACTAATTAAAGGATTGTCTTCAATATTTTTCTTTCGAAAATTGACCACACATTCTTTTCTAATAATGGGAATATTAAAGATAACTAAGATATAAATATCTAGTTTGTACAAGATATGTATGGTCAAAGTGATAAGCTGTTTTTTATAATAGTCATCTTACGTTTAACAAATAAATAAACATCATATAATACAGAAAATGAATATGTTTACGTTTATTTTAATGAAGCACTAAATGTTCAAGTAAGTATACAAATATATTTTCAGGTTTGCCGCTTAATTCGTTAAAAGAAAATGAGTTTTTATGTTAGTGCTCTCGCCATCTCGTTAACAAAATATGTAGTATAATTTGTTAGTTCAAAATTTGTCAATAATATATGATTTCAGTCTACTTTAGAGATGGAGTCATTAAAAACGTGTCAATGTTAGTTTTCGACATAACTTACGTGCTGATCACGACACTAATTTGTGATGTAATAGATAAAAAAAATCGCCGATTATATCTGTATTTCTGATTTAAAATATCGGAACACTTTAAGGAACGTTCAGAATAAAACGCATGCCGAATCAAATATTGAAAAAAAATAAAATTGATGATATAATATCTATATGCGTTTTGATTACACTTCATGTTAAAAAAAACTAACATAAAATATACAAGCATTTCAGCAAAACAACGACGGTTTAATTCAATTATTATATTTTACAATTAATTATATGCTAAAAATCTTTTATAAAAGGAACTTTAAGGAAACCTTTAGTGAAACAGGAAGATAAATTGATAATTCAACATCAAAGAGACAAAAATTGAAGTAATAGTAATAATTAATTTATGAGTCCCAAAAGAGTGAGTACATTCGCGTATGTTGACAAAAAAAAACAGTAACATGGACTATTTAGTATCGATAAGTAAAAATTATGCATTACTGCATTAACATTATTTACAGTTGTATTTCACACTCATTAACTAAGGCAACAAGAAATAATTAAACGATAATTTATAGATAAACTGCAATAATTAGTAAAGTCAATTATAAAATAATTATTACATTTCTTCCGCATGTTAAGGTGCAGAAAAGAAATCATATTTCAAATTAATCGGAGGTAACTAAAATTAACTATGAAAACAAACATTTTTACCGACTGATTCAAGAAATTTATATAAGAAAAAGTTACTGCAGGAAATTCTAAACATTATTAGGCAAAATTCACAACATGTTCTTCATTAATTGAACATTAGAAATAGATTATTACAATACTAAATTTCATTATTCTAATCTTTTGCTAATTGTAAGATGACCTTCATGATTTTGATTACGATACTAAATTTCATTATTAAAAAATTTGACTAAATCTATAAAAGTTATCGCTGAATCGAATGATTAGTTATATTTACCAATATAAATAAAGTTAAAGATTAAATATAAATTATTAATATACAATTATTATGTGTCTCATTCTTTAAATTAAACATTAAGAACTGCAAATTAAACTTGCAGTAAGTAACTTACTAAGATTTTTTGCGACCTAATGGTTAAAACACTATAAACCAGAAGCTTCTAGTTTCTGCTTCAGGCAAACTGATGATAAGCAGTAGTGACATCGGTTTCCACTTAAAAATATAGATGATGATAATATACTTAGAAGTAAAAATAGGTCTTCCCTTCTACTGCTGTACCAATTACGCTTATATAATCGATGTAAATAATGAAGTTTAAAAGATTGTTAAAGTTGAAGTAAATGTCTTGGATATTCAATGAGAAATAATTACAAAAGAGCACGTTTTTGTTGAAAATTTGATTTATGGTACTTTGAAAGAATACAACGCAATATTTATTCATTTGCTTAATTATATCTTCCTTAAAAAAGTTAGATACAATTATTCGCTAGATTTCATACTTGATTCCCGCTAGGTCAACAGATAAAGATGTAAAACAGACAAGAAAGTTTAGAAATAGAAAAAATGAAACAAACTGAAATAATTCCAATGAACAATATATGTCACATAAATAAGCGCATTGACTGTACTTAAAAAAATACGTAATGCATACATTATTATTGTAAATATAATGAACTCTATGTAAGCAAACAACATATTGTTCTTCCATCTTAACAAATCTTGATTTTTGAACAATAAGAATCTAACTGTTACTTTACCTCTGCAGAACGATACAAAATTAGCATCGTATCGATAATTGAGCTCATTGCATCAAATTGAATTTAACGAAAATATCGATTTTTGACACAAATTTATTGTAAAAATGATAAGATAGGTGAAATGAAAAATATATATACATCTCATCATAAATCGATTCACTATTGAATAACTTTCACAAAATAAAATGGACAGTAAAATTGTACAAGAATAAAAAAAATGAAGATTTAATAGCAGTATTCATATTTTATCGATACAAAAAATAATTGAATCCAGATATAACAAATTTAAATTTTTAATGCAGGAGGGCAGAGAACAATATAACAATAGTAAGAAAATTGAATGGTATATTATGTTATCTTATTTTCTTACACATAAGATATTTGTTTATAGCAAAGCATCAATACATTTTTACATAACGTTTTCAGTCGCAAATATGACATATTTACTACGCCGGATATAAGGACTTTTTAGTTCACTTATAGTAACTAACTAACTAACTAACTAACTAAAGAACTAACTATATATATATATTGGTTATTACGATTACATCCATTATTATTAGTCGATTCGTAAGATGTATAACTGTATCCGCCTGTCACGGCACTTGTCCACATATTGATTCAATAATATGACGTAATCAATAATTATAGAGCACATATCGTTATTTTATTCTATATTACTATATTGAATATATTTGCAATCTAAATTGTATATATAAATACATTCCTTATAACTTAAATATAATTCTTGAGTGGATAGTTATATCGTACTGAATTGACAAATAGGAATAAAATCTCTAAAATGTATCGAAAGATAATCATTTCTTATTCAAATTACAATTTCGTTAACCCTTTTGCTACGGGTGTCGTCTAAACGACATCCACATAATGTGCTGTGTGTACGGATGTCGTCCATGGAAGGCATGACGTGTTTGCCTTTGTTTCAAGATTTATCACTATGGGTTAAAATATTGAGAATTCTATTATTTCATTGTAATTTCTAGTTTATTGGAAGCGTAATCTTTATTTATTCAACATATGTTTATTGATAATGATAAAAATATCTTAAAATATATCGTTGTGCCTGTTCGTTTAGTAGAGCAGCCGAGAGACCGCCCGTACAGCAGCGACACTCCCGTGGAAAGCACTCCCGTAACGAAAGGGTTAATATTGGTTTTCACCTTATATAAATTACATAAACGAATATGATGGTTTTCTCACAAATTTAAAATAATCGATCCATTCTTCAAATTTTATTATTCCGAGCACAAACTATGCAATACATTTAAAGGCTTTTTTTATTTAAGTAGATTGTTTTTGGCTTATATAAATATATGAATAGAATAGAGCCGCAAGGAATTGATAAAAATCAGAAAACAAAAACTCAGTACAACATTAACAGTTAAAAACAAACTATTACAATTCATTTATAGGCACCGTAATTAATGTATTCTTTTCTATAAAATGGCAAAATTTGATATTCATAGCCTGAAGAAAAAAAAGATTCCTTTGTCACCATAACCTTGTACTATAAACCTCCTGGTAGTATTAGTTCAAGAATCGATAAACCATCACACTAATATAATTGCTGGTCATTACTTCTGTTCATCACACAATACTTGTGCATATTTCAATCTAAAAATCGATTTATAGATAAGACCGTGAAGGTACACAATTAACGACACTTCACGTTGTAATAATACAAAACTTGTACCGTTGTGTAACGCGATTGATAAGGTGGACGCTGATAAGTAAAAAAATATTTACAATTTAAGCAGAATTTGCCGTATTTGACATTTTGGTTTTCACACATGAATTTCGAGTTATGTAAGGTCGATTGATGGACAATTACCGATGCTCACACAGTGAATGTTCCTAAATTATATATAGTGTATGTCATAAAACTATCTACCATAGAAATCATCAGCGATTGGTATAGTACATGCTTCGCTGAATTCGCAAAAAAAATTGTCTCAATGAAAGTATGAAACATCTTGTTGCACAATAATGCATCTTATCACTGACTTAATATTACCGCCGATTACTTCATTATAAATAGAATTTTAGAGCTACTTTTACTTATTCGATAAATAGCATTAGGAAAATATTTGGTAAGACACTTTTTAGAAATTCTTCAATATCGAGTTATATCGAGTCCAGCACGGACTAATTTGAATAAGAGTACTAGAATTTTTCAGTATAAAACTCATGCCATTGTCACTGCATTCTTCTGGTTCTTAAAATAATAATCTTTACATTTTGTTCTAACTTAGAAATATAACGCAAGGAAATACCTGTGTATCAAGCATTTAAAGAGCATATAAACTTGCGAAAGTTAGCAAATCAATCGAATAAAAAAAATCCGTTATAAACAAGTTATCCTGAATATTTGTTAAAATCTTACCTAGGAAGAAGTCGATGTCAAAAATTCAAAAGCAATTTCATGGAAGTGTTTTTGAAGACTTAGTCACAATTTTAAAAGTTGCTAGTACTCAATTCGTATTGACAGTGTGAAATATTTGCATCCATTTTGCATCTATCGGAAATTTTTTGCAACTTGCTTCAAAGCAAAATGCCATTTACATCTAGTTATTTTATGTTTCTTCATCCACAATACGAAGCTAGATTTTCACATACAAGTCTTAATATATCATTAATTGCCGTTTATACAATATGTAGTACAAAAACTAAATTGTTACTTCCTGCACTCTAGGTTTTCAACTTTTACTTTCAGGCAAGACGCTGAATTTCACAATAGCACATAGTAAGTTTTTCCATTTCCCTTCTATTAAAAGCAAAAACTAGTCAACTAAAGGATGTGATATGTACTAAAATTAAAAACTTGCAATGACCAATTAGTCAAAAGATGTTTGATGAAGTTAAATATATTTTTTTATTGGGCTTACACATGTTAAATTAATTGTATAAAGGGTGTACATATCAAAAACACGCTTTGGGGCTGTACTTATTTGAAAAACTCAAGTCGAAAGGAAGAAGATATGCACTACGTCAAGAAATAGCTAATGTTTTCCAAACAAAACTAAAGCAGTCATTTAAGGCTGTAGACAACTAATAAATAATATGAATAAAAGGACATCACATAAATAGGATATAACATGAATTTAGAAGATCATTGATTTTTTTTATTTATTTTGTTAATTACAATTTGTCCTATACAAAAAAAACATTCAGTAATTTTCGGGATATATGGATAATTACCATTTATTCTAAAAGGTTACTCATTAGTAAGCCTTTTAAACATTGATTAATAAACGAAATTAAATTGCTGTCATATGAAGAGAAATTAGGAAAAAAATAATAATCAATAAATAAATAAATATAAGTAATTGTAACTATAATAATACATCGAGTGGGCATCCAGGATGTTTGGGTGGTTTTCCAGTCTGTGCTTAGTAAGATCAATGATAACAATGAAAATAAAAACAATCATGTGAAAGGACGGAAATACAACAACAAATAATAAATAAAGTAAATAAGTAATAATTAAATAAGGAATAAATGATTAGAACTAATAATATTAGTGAGACTGTATCCTGTATATATTTTATGAGTGATGTTATATTCTGATTTAATTACTTATGCATCCACATATGAAAGATTGCTTTGAATGAATGAATTGAAATGAGTATCAACAGTCGAACAAGTAGCATAAAATCATCCATGAATCAGACAGAGACTAATAGTTGATACTCATTAGATAAAATAAACCGCATCATCTATTCCTACACTGGCGTTTCATACAGAGCTTTTGTAAGGAACTATCAATACTAAATCTCTGTTTCGAGTTGAAGAAGCAAAAGTCCGATCTCAAAGCCAATATCGCAGGAGAACCGCCGTGTCGCTACCGAAATAAACGCACCGGCGTCGCACCGATGCAAGGACGACGGCCTACATTCTATTTCCATCCGAACGAAGACCGACGGGAAATGTATTAGATTATACTATGCTAGTCCCTTAATTTAAAAGGTATTCTTTTTCTTAAGATAAGCTTACAAGTGTATTTATTGCAAGCATACATATGTATTTTTTGTATGTAAAGAATCTGCCACAATTTGAAGAGTACGATTTCAAAAAATGAAAAGCGATTTGTGTTGATAATGCTTAGATCTTGTGGGATTTTGGTTAAGGAAAAGCCGGCCATTTTTCAACGCCGAAAAATGAGTTAATTAAAAATAAAGTATCTCAAATTTATTAACTTTCTGTAGGGTAAGTTACAGTAATCGCAAAAGAATCGAAAATGAAAATTTTTGCGTATCTTTACGTTTCAAAGGTTTCTGAACATTTTGGCATACCTTAGAAAAAATGGATGTATGTGTAAGTTTTCGTCGACAAAAACATTTGATTCCTATTGATGGGGAGACGTGCTGATTAGGTTTTAGTGAAGGTCCAGCCATTTCGAAGACATGGGGAAAAAATGCCAACCATTGTTGGCAATTCAATTTTTGAGATAAAAAGCGTCTAATTTAAATGATTCAAGAAACATTTTATTCAGTTTAAAAAAGTATATATATTTCATGAGCGTTATTGTAATCGGAAGAAATGTATCTTCAGATGAATTCATTTGACATCTTTTCTTAATATAAACATTTTTAAGTGTTTTGAACGATAAGATCGTCACTGTGTATTATATAAACAAATAAATTTATAGTAACTATAATTATCTCTTTATATTTAAAACAATTGTTGTAAATCATTACTCAATATTTATTAGTTATTAATTTTTTTGCTCGAATATTTAATTCTGATACCTGAAGTTGCAGCAATTTGCCTTAAAGCACGATGTAAGTTTTAATTTTGGTATCCATAAATGAATACTTTGTTATAAGCAAACATTCCATCTAATGTAAAACTTTTGAATATCGTTTAAACTTTTTAATCGTTAAAACAAATTTTATTCATATATAAAATTAAAATTAACAAAACATATTTCAAATTAGATTATGACCATCGATCTTTATGCGGGATATGAATTCGTATTACTTTTTCATATAATCAGATTGGAATATATTTTATTACATTATTTATTTATTATGAACGACATTATACAATATAATTGAGTACATATTTTTCTACCCTAGGGTATTATACATTTTCAATATTTGTTTCTATTACGATAAATAAAAATAATTAAAAGAACAAGATGTACATATAAGAAAAAAAAACAACTAGTAGTTTAAAAAAATACATCTGTATTTTTTAAAAGATAATAAAATTTAAAAAAAAAGCATAATTGCAAACCTTGATACAGAATTACATAGAAAATATTTATTAGTAGCTATGGGTCCATCAGGCTATGGTTTGGCATGGGGTGTTTGCCATACTTTTTTATACAAATTATACTTGGTGTTTTGCACTATGTGCACATTCATAAAATGCGCGATGGGACGTATTATTTTGATTTATAATATGAGAAATTGTTCTTGTCGTGTAAGTTAAATTTTAATAAAACTTTTGCTGATATAATGTTTGAATAAAACAATATAGTAATGAAATTGAACTTTAATTAAATAAATTAAATTTCTATGGGCTTGAGATACATAATGTTACATAATATTAGGTTAATTCATCAATAACATTTTCTCTGATATCACAGGAAAATTCAAAAGTCTTCATCGACGTATAAGTCAAATAATCACCAATTCAAAGGCCCGCATTGTGTTATTGAAACAATAAAAAATCACTAAAGCCGCATTTGAATCTCAATATGCTATTATCATGATATTGATATTGCCTAATTTCAATTGAATGTTTCGGTATATTCGAGGATACATATGTATATATATATACATACATGCATACATACACACATACATTATATAATATATTTATAGTATAAATGTAATATGTATATTATAAATATGTATATAAATAAGGTGTCTAGAGAACCCAACGTGATGCCGAATATATGGGATTTTGGTTAAGGAAAAGCCGGCTAAATAACTATATTTAAAAATATTGAGCTTTTAAATGCAATCCAGGGCTTTTGTCAAACCATTTTTCCGCTATTGTGGTTCTAGAACCACAAAACACTGTCAAAAATAATGATTGTCCCATGTGTTCAAGAATATGAATTTACTATGAATTTAAAATTTTCAAAATTAGTCAACTTTAAGAGAGAAAAAAGCACTGACGTGCACAAAAATACACAAAAAAATCCAGTTATTTTTAGGTTTTTTAATTTAACTCGATTTTTTTATTATGAAACTTACAAATATTTTTACCATTTTAAATCCTGATTAAATGCGGCAACTTTCGTTGAAACTTTTCAATACACTATAGCGATAGTTATCATTAAAGGTTGTGAAACCCTTCGTAATACGACGAATGAATCGTTGTTTTCAAATTAAATTTCTTAATCATGATGCGGGCATCATCGCGTGGTCCATTTCATCTTACGACGAGAGTCATTGCTTCTATTTTATTGAGTAATTACTTAGACTTAAACCATTGAAAAGACGAGTTTTACATTTTTATTGGAGACATTTATCACTTTTAATATCTTGAATTGCTCTTGTACACCCGCAACTTCAAATTCTGAAACCGTCACATTTTACTGCCCTCATGAAGTCTATATATATTCAATTTTTATTTTAATAATATTAATTGAATTAATTAAAATAATGATGATTAAAATTTTATAATGTATCATTCTCACTTAGGGCAAATTTCTGATGTAGGAATTATGAGAGAAATTTAAATTGATTCGATTTGGTTAACGATAAGCAAAAATTTAATATAGAACATAAAAGCCATAAAAAGAGCATATTATATATATATATATATATATATATATATATATATATATATATACTAGAAGTATTGACAGTATGCGAGTGGCAACACTTGAACAATTCTAAGACTTGACACCAGAAAATTTTCCGATGATACATAAGGTCACGTACAAAACCAGAAAAAATAATTTTGTGATTGATACAATTTTTCTGGATTTACTAAATTGTGATAAATATAATTTCATAATTATAAGTATCCCTATTTCCTTTAGCGATATTAATTATACCAATCTGTAGGACCGTAGTCAATTTCACATGCAATAGGAAATTGGCTGCTTTTACAGGAGTAATTTTCTTCTTGTGCTCTTTTGTAATTTGTTTGTCGATTGGCGTTGTCATTATTGTAATATCCCCTCATTTCCTTTGGGGATTATATTTACGTTTCCTTCTTTTCCTGTATATTGTAATGCCACCACTTTTCTAACAAATCGTCGAGAATGACCACGAACGAGACCTTGGTCACGCACTCAGTCGCTCTTGTCTTCGGCATCAATTTCATCAAAACGCATTGCTAGCGAAAGATTGGGAAGGGAAAGAATGTAAGAAAAAATACTAATAAATAAGAGAGTGTATGTAATACAATTAAGCAGTAAAATAAGGATTTTATAGCAAAATTGATAGTTCCTGAAATATCTTGAAATTCACCTAGTTCAGTTAAACCGGAGAAGTCATTAACCCTTTCGCTACGAGAGGGTTTTCCGCAGCGACACTTCTTTTTTATATTTATTTGATCATCTATCTACATGAGATATAAAATCAATTGTACATGGTATACAGTATAATGAAAACTAAGAACTGAACCCTATTATATAGTTCTTCACAGTGTTGAAATATAGTTTGTCAAAAAAAGAATAGAAGTTTGTAGTTATTATTACAGCAGCGACACTCTTGCTGTACGGAATAGCGTGTCCATTAGTAGTGCCATTGATCGGACCAGGCACAACGATATTTTAATATATTTCTAGCATTATCAATAAAAATAATGATAAACTACAAATTACAATAAAAATTAAAATTACCAATAGTTTAACTCATAGTGATACATCTTGAAGCAAGGACCGACATAGAACATGTCGTCCATGGACGACATCCGTATACATAGGTAGTCGAGTAAATATCGTCCATGAACGACACTAGTAAAGGAAACATTAAATAAAGTGAATAACTTATTGCACTATTTAGATTTGCCCAAAAGAATTGGTTATTTGTACTTTCGACTCAAAATCAAATAATAGTTTTTTAGTACATTACTGTTTCGCTAGTAAATCATCGAAAGAAACTACGAACCATTTGGCGATCTGGTTAATATAATTTCAAAGACTGCTAAAGCATTAATGTTATGCTATCTAATAATAGTTTAAAAATTTCAAATTATTTTATTAACTTGCTCGTTCGGAGTTTTATCATTAAAATCAGTTCTAGGCTAACTTGTGAGTAACGAATTGGTGTATTTTTGATATCAGACGATCAAACGACTCGAAAACATTCACCGTTATAGTGAAACTCACATAGCACGAGCCAAGAAGGTCTCTCCGACCAAGGACTCCCGAATATAAATAATTCTTTAATTAATGACTGATAAACGATACGCACAAATATGCTTTCGCCATTTCGACGACATAAATCTTACACTTAAAATAAGTACAATATGCAGAAATATACTTACAATATTATTTCAAAACGCCGCAAATTATGCATTTATTTCTTAATTTAAGAAGTGTATAAACTAGTCGCACATATAATTGTTCATTTTCAAAAATGTATATTCAGAGTAAAAATGAATATCATGATGCCTAAAAAGGTAATTATTATTGAAAAGCAAGAGAATTTCGGTGGTGCAGCAATAAAGTTAACTTACCAAGTTCAGTAAATTATGTTCTTAGATAGTATGTGAGAAAACAATAATGTAGTTATAAATTTTGCGATATTAAATATAATATCGTACCAATTAGAAGATCAATTATATTGCACAATAAATATTTCAAATTTGTGCTACATAAGAAGTTTTAACTTCCCGTTGTTAGGTAATAGTAATCGCAAAATTATAACTTTACGTTTAAGTTATAGTAATCGTTTACGTTTACTATAACTGATAGTTTTCGCAAAATTAAACCTTTACGTTTCAAAGGTTTCTCGACATTTTTGCATAACTTAGAAAAAATGGATGTATGTGTGAGTTTTCGTCGACAAAAACATTCGATTCCCATTGATGGGGTAACGTGCTGATTAGGTTTTTGGAAAAGCAGGCCCAGCCGTTTCAAAGACGAAGGGCAAAAAATGACAATTCAGTTTTTGAAATAAAGAGCCGCCAATTTGAATGATTCAAAAACATTTTATTTGTATTGAAGAAATGAAGAACATATTAAATTTTTGTTAATGCAGTTTCGTAGATTCAAAAAAAACTAGGTGTAAGTGGAATTCTGTCTTGAGGCAATTATGGCATCGTGCCTTAAGGCAAATTGCTGGAACTTCCAGTACCGTAACGAAATGTTCGAGGAATACTGAATGTTTTCAAATAGATTATTATAAATATTGTAACATTGTCCAATATTTATAAGAATTATATAAACTGAATTGCAGAGTTGAAATTATTTGTAAAGTATATTAGAACTATAGTCAGAATTAAAAATAAAATCTGAAATATTTTCGATATACAAAAAACTAAAAAAAAGAAAAAGTTGGAACAAAAATTTTTTTTCCAAAATCAATTATTTTGTTAAGACAAGCAGAAAGTTGCCATTTTTACATATTTAGCTCCGTATCTTCGAAACGGCTGGGCCTGCCTTTGCCAAAAACTAATAAACACTTCTCCCAATCATTACTAATTGAATGTTTTTTAGATCATTCAAATCGGATATTCCGTTCTCTCAAAAATTCGATTTCTATTTTCTGCACTCTTTGCTCCGTATCTCCGAAACGGCTGGACCTGCCTTTGCCAAAAACTAATCAGCTCTTTTCCCTATCAATAGGAATCGAATGTTTTTTGAACCATTCAAATCGGTTGATCCGTGCGCCCTAAAACGTGACTGGAAATTTGTATCCATACATACACACACACACACACACACACACACACACACACACACCCATTTTTTCTGAGGTATGCCAAAACGTTCAGAAACCTTCAAACCGTCGAGAAATGTAAAAATTTTCAATTCCGATTTTCGGCCCATTACAATAACTTACCCTACGGGAAGTTAAAAAGGAAAAAAAATGTTATTTGGCTTATTCACATCAAATTTCTTATATTTTATAGACTTCTAAATACTAAATACAAACTTTTTTTATATTTCTATAGGTTCCGTACCAATGTTTATCATTCAGATTGAGACTCGGCGCTTACGCACTTCGATGTTTCGTTTCTAAAATAGCTACGCAGCGCAAAATTCAAATATTTCAAAAAAAAAAAAAAAAATTCAAAAATTTCGAAGTACTCAAAAATCAATTTTGTCCGCTTTAAAAAAGTTTAAAGCATTGAAAATTTCCAAATTACGGTACGAAGTACTAGTTTTCGAATTTATTTTAAAAGTGTCTAAAATAAAAATCAATCGAGTAGTTTAACGACCGGCATGTGCACCGAGTGCGCGAATGAAAACACAAAGCGCGTTCGCATAGGCGCCACGCGGTTTAAAGGAGTAAGATCATTACTCCGCACAGGAAACGCACAAGGAGAAGCAGCATCTAACAAAACGAAAACAAACAATACAAAAGGCATAACGAAAACAGTTAAAATCCTACTCAAGTTTCATTGCCTTTCGAATTGCATTGCTTGTTCTGTTCGACAAAAGTTATTAATCACTTCTTGTGACAGGTAATAAAAGCTCGCTCGCTCGTTTGGACAATTTATTTTTTCACTTATCAAATATCAAATAATTTGTAAAACTAATAACGCATTTAGTTGCGTTCAACATCCGTACATAATAAATAAAATAAGGTAATAAGTTACACATAAATTAGATTATATTCAGAAAGCCAATACGTAAAAAACATGAAGTGCAACATTAATAAGAGATTTTTGTTTTATATTCAATACTGTTACAGGATTATTTATAAAGTTATATTTATTTGAAATGAAAAATAATGGAAAAGCATTTAAATTCAATAGATTAAAATGTAATCTTAATTTCAAGATATAGAAATCAATTTTCATTGAAAACACAGATTTAAGTAAATCATTATTAGAAAGATCAATACATAGATTGCCTTCTAATATAAAATACTTTAAAATAAATTGTGTCGCCTTCTAAAAGCCAACAACTTAAAGCAGTGATTTCCAACCTGTGGGGCGCGCCCCCCTTTTTGCATTACTTTATCTAATTATGTCCAAATACGAATGGATCAGAAATCCATTTGTTATTGAAAAACATGATGATTTTGGTCATTCAACAGCAGAGCAGAAAATGATAATTGATTTATCTAGTGATAGCACATTGACGCAGATGTTTCAGGACGAAAATATATTGTTAAATTTTGGTTACCAGTAAAGGACGATTTTCCTACTTTGGCAAATAATTCTTTAGAAATTTTATTACCATTTGTGAGATCTTACTTATGTGAAACAGAAAATTCTTATAATAAATAGTTATGTTTGTATGTATATTTCTTATAATACTGTGTATTATTTGGCATAATTTCAGTTATATTAAGTATATTTGAATTAAATTGTTAGAAAAATAAGAATGGGAGGCGCAATATTTTTATCATTCGAAAGGGGGGCGCAAGGAAGAAAAGGTTGGAAACCGCTGACTTAAAGAATAACAACATCTTAACCTTCCTATACCCGCGCACGGTCTGACAGTAACTTTGGCTCCTGATATCTTGCTATTTTTATTTAAAACCGTTTTTGTTTTTTATTTTACAGAAACTATAAGGTGTGGTAAAACAAAAAATATCAATTGTTACCATAAATTATTTATTACTTTAATGATTATCAGACTTTCCATAACAGCCAACAAAAATTAAATTTTATAGTCTAGAAAGAAGGGACAAAACATTTTGATACAAAAATAAACATAAAAGACACAAATCTTGTGATCATTTTAATATAGAACTAATGGTGAATGGTGCCTTGAGGCAAATTGCTAGAACTTCCCGTGCCGTAACGAAATGTTCGAGAATTATTAAATGTTTTCAAATAAATTACATTTAATAAATACTGTAACATTGTCTAATATTTATAAGAATTATATAAACTGAATTGCAAAGTTAAAATTATTTATTTGAGGTATATAAGTGAGCTTTAGAACTTTAGCTAGAAAAAAAATAAAATTCAATTTAATTCCGATATTCAAAAAAAAAATTTTTTGGAAATTAAAAAAAAAATTTTCTGGAAATTAAAAAAACAATTTTTTCCCAAAAGCAATCGTTTCGTCAACACAAGCGGAAAGTTTATTGAATCATTCAAATTGCATGCTTAGTTTTCTCAATAAACACATTTAGCTCGGTATCTCCGAAACGGTTGGACCTGCCTTTGCGAAAAACTAATCAGCACATCTCCCTATCAATAGGAATCGAACCATTCAAATCGGTTGATTTGTGCAC
The DNA here is from genome assembly GCF_003426905.1 of Ctenocephalides felis. NCBI lineage: Eukaryota > Metazoa > Arthropoda > Insecta > Siphonaptera > Pulicidae > Ctenocephalides > Ctenocephalides felis. The sequence continues at coordinate 105,976,285 of NW_020538040.1, forward strand.
CCGAAAACGTGGACAAAAAATTCTATCCATACATTCATACAGATACACACATCCATTTTTTCTGAGGTATGCCGAAATGTTCAGAAACCTTCAAAACGTGAAGATATGTAAAAATTTTCAATTTCGATTTTTGGACGATTACAATAATGTACCTCACGGAAAGTTCATAAGTATATATTGTATATAATTATATATATTTGCATATAATTTTACACAGTGTATTCTATACCCGCGTCGGTGTCTCACAGACCGATTAGGCTGCAGTATGCCTACAAGTCCCGGTGGCACAACTTTGTGCTATGTGCTAACCTAAAGCTAGCCCCAAATCATGCAGTACAAACTCTCAAAGTTCTCGGAAAAAGCGCATTTCCTACACTATACAAAAAATATACACACAGATTCGTAATACATAGTATTCTGCAAAAAATATTTGTGACCAGATGACTCTTCCCTAAAAAGAATTGAATATCAATCTAAATCTTAGCCTTGAATCACAAAAGTAGAATAAACTAGCTGTAAGTGGAATTCTGTCTTAAGGCAATTAAGGCATCGTCCCTAAAGGCAAATTGCTGGAACTTCCCGTACCAAAAATTATTATTTCTTTAAAAACAAATAACATTTTTGAAAAAAAATTACTTTGAAAAAATAAGATTTTTAAAAAACTATAAATTTGACAAAAAATTACTTTTTTTTGAAAAAAAAAAAAAAAAATTTTTTTTTTGTAAAAATTTTTTTTTCTTTATTTTGACATATTGCGGAAGATCTGAACTTTTTTTCAAAGCAATCGTACTGCTTTAACTGCATAGGGACAAAATATAAAGCGCGTAAGCGCCGCGTCGCTGTCTAACGCATAAGCATTGGTACGGAACCCATAGGAATGTTAACAAAATGTATACTTATTGTTAAAATCTCTATAAAATATCTGATAATTTGATGTGCATATGTCTAATGATCATTTTTGACCGCCAAATGGCTCATTTTTTTACTTTTCCCTCCATATCTCCAAAACCGCTAGAGGTAGGCTCCATGAAAATTGTATCGATTCTTTATCTTGTCAATACAAGTGAAATGTTTTTTGAATTATTCAAATCGGACGCTCCGTTCTCTTAAAAACTGAGTTACCGTTTTCGGCACTTTTTGTCCCGTATCTTCGGAACGGCTAGACCTGCCTTTGCCAAAAACTAATCAGCACGTATCCTTATCAATACGAAACGAATGTTTTTTGAATTATTCAAATCGGTTGATCCGTGTTCCCGAAATCGTCGACGAAAATTTGTATCCGCACATACATACACACACGTACATACATACATACACACACACACACACACACACACACACATACATCCATTTTTTCTAAGGTATGCCAAAATATTCAGAAACCTCTGAAACGTAAAGATATATAAAAATTTTCATTTTTGATTTTTTTGCGATTACTATAACTTGCCCTACGGGAAGTTAAAATCTAGCGATTTTGATATGACTCGTAAAATTTAATAACTAATAAATATTTTCATTGTAAATCAATTGAACTCGATTATTATATTTTTATAATTTAAAATATCGCAAGCAAGCAATGTTTTGATTCAAAAATCTATTAATGTACGAGTTGTACACGCGGAGAGCGATCCCGAAACGGATCCGCAGTTCGCGTGGCGGAACCGATGAACGACCTTGACGCATTTTTTTTTACTACATCCGGTGCACACAACCAAACAAAATTAAACTTGGGATGCAATCAAATAAACAAACGGTGCGATATTATAAATGCACGCGGCCATAGGGTGAACCGGAGATAATTACATCAGCCTATGAAAGGTATGCCGATCATAAATATAATTCATCATTTGTTATTACTAATATGTTAATTATTTTAAAAATATTTTTCTATTTCTAACATATATTTTATTTACCCGATTATAATGCAATATATTTTATAATCAGTAAATATATTTACTAATATTATATATATATATATATATATATATATATATATAATATTAATTGTTTAATATGAACAAAACAGCACTCAGATTTGTTTAACACAACTTTATTTTATGATTACAGACGTTTCGAGACTATGGTGTGTCTCATCTTCAGTGTAATTTCAAAAACAGTTACTTATATACTACACATTCTTTAATAACTTATTTAAATTTCATTTGATTTTTGATATACAAAAAACACCAACTATTCCTTGCAATGCTTGACACAGTACTAACTATACTGTACTATACCTTAGTACTGTGTCAAGCATTGCAAGGAATAGTTGGTGTTTTTTGTATATCAAAAATCAAATGAAATTTAAATAAGTTATTAAAGAATGTGTAGTATATAAGTAACTGTTTTTGAAATTACACTGAAGATGAGACACACCATAGTCTCGAAACGTCTGTAATCATAAAATAAAGTTGTGTTAAACAAATCTGAGTGCTGTTTTGTTCATATTAAACAATTAATATTCGTTCCACTCATATCATAAAATTCTATATTATATATATAATATATATATATTATAGATGGTGACAAAATATACAGTTGCATTTTTCCATTATGAAATTTAAAAGTTAGCTGACATAATTACAAACTAACTCAATCTAAAAAAAATTATTTCGTCTTCTGACAGTAACCATCGACATTTTGACTAATTCATTCATTTTCCATTCATTGCAAAATGTTCATGTCATGTAAAATTCCTAACTAGTTGATATTAGTAATTTGCCACGAGGCAAGTTACATGAACTTCCCGATACGTGTAAAAAATCGACTTAATACAAAATAAATTAATTTATGAGTAATTAAAATTATTCCGAGTGGATTTATTACACACAATCGAAAACGAACGAATACGTTAACTCTGAGTATTTTCTAAATGCAAATATTCAAAAATCAATAATTTTTATAATTGAACCAGTTTCCGTAAGACTTTAATGATTTAGTATGTTCATTAAGACCAAGTACTCTATCATTATACCAAGTAAATAGTCTAATTTCAGTTTTAACAATCGTTAAAAAAACTACTGATTTTCTCATATTTTGATGAATTTTTAAAATTAATAATAAATATATTCAAGGTAACATTTCAGTAAGTTCTATAAAATCATAATATATATCGCCAAAAAAAGTTCGATAAAAATCGGCTTCAATTTTTTTCAACAGTTAATTATAAGAAAACGGCTCGGTAGATTTTCACCTAAAACTAATCAGTATTATTTCCAACTAATATCTTTCGAACAGTCTTGGATTTTTTAAAATCGATACGGCAGTATGAGCATAAGTGGACGAAAAGTTTAACACTTTTTTCCAAATTACAAAGAGACGGCTTGGCAAATCGTAGCGCAAACGATAGTCCTCATCGAGACACATCGAATGGCTTTTAAATTTTTGAAATCAGTCTAGCCGTTTTTGAGAAAACGTCGATTTACGACAAAAAATCTGTTTACACACACACATACTTTTTGTGTCTCATTCCATTCAGAATGACTTGAAACGTCGAAAATAACATAAAATTAGCAAATCGGATTTTTTGATGAAAACAAACTTTTCCTTCGGGAAGTTAAGAGAAAAAACAATCGGATATAAGAACTTTACTTACATTGTCATGTCGCTTATCGTGACCCATTTTCAAAATAAATAGATCCAATTATAATGACTGAGATGAAAAACAAAGACAGATTAGCCCAGTGGTTTCCAACCTTTTTTGCACCACGCTCTCTGCTCTAATAAAAAAAATTGTTGCGCTCCAATATTCAACTGATTTCAGACTACAAATTAATATTCAAAATTATGTAAAAATATGCATAAAAACTAATTATTTTTTGTTTATTTTTTTAATATAATTTAAAAAATTTTGGGGTTTTGTCGAAAATAGTATACTGGAAACAGATTACCTCCACCCGTCTTTACAGTCACGCGCCTCTGTCTAAAATCTGTCCAAAATTTGTCTCTATCAAAATATCAAGAAGAATAGATTCATGCTGTGCTCACAAAATAAAATTTATATTATAAATGTTTGACAATCTATATTTGAACACTGCGAAGAACTACATCAATAGATGCAGTTCTTAGTTTTTATCTACTCTATTATATCATGTACAATTGATTCTATATCTCATGTAGATAGATATGATCAAAGAAATATCATTAAAAAATATATATTAAAAAAGAGTAAAAAAAATGATTTTTTAATAATTTTTTTAAATTTGTATTATTAATTCGTTTAGACTACCCCAACCTACTCTATTTAAAATAAAAATACGGCTGAGATACTTTTGACACGGTACGAACGTTCGTTCCCGGTCGACTGCACGGTCCGCGAGCTCGACAGTAAAAGTGAACCGCTAGTTAATGTCAGTTTACATTCAAAATATGTCACATATTGAGGGCTTTGATATTTCAACTGGACACGCAATACTAAAGGTCATACTCGAAAGTTTACATGACTCTATATGCGGATGATATAATGTGTATTAACCGTACGCCGATGATGAATCTATTACACAAACGACAGAAAATATCCAAAATAAACGATTCCAAATCAGCTCATATCATTTGTATCCTGAGACAGGAGACGTGTCCTCCAATTTATATAAAGGACGTCCAAATTCCGAATAGAATATAGTGAAATAACTTGGTCTCCACTTAGGCAGCAAACTTACTTAGAAAAACCACATAAAAACGAAAAACAGCGAATAATGTTCAAAATGAAGTAATTTAATTGGCTACTGCGTAGAAAGTCTAAGCTCTCCATTGAAAATAAATTGCTGCTATTTAAAACAATCATCAAACCAATCTATACATATAGAATTGGGCTCTGAGGCTGCGCTTCCAAATCAAATATAGCTTTAATGCACATGACACAGTCAAAATTCTACGGACAATTCTTGATTCACTGTGGTACGTGACAAAACAATTCATAGTGCAATCAACGATCAAAGAAGTAGTGAAAAGATATAAACAAAAACTCGCATCCGAACCCATCCATCAATAGATATTTCTGAACCATTTGGCTTAAGCAGATTGAAATGACATTGGCCTCCAGACTTATTGTTGGTCTTACAATTAGAGTAATTTCAGTGCAAAATGATCATATCATTAAACACTAAGATGATCATTAGACATTGCTCTTAAATATTGTCAAATTAGCTCATAGGCATATTCATGTATTTCTTATTGCTAAAATAAAACAGATTAAAAAAAAAATCAAAATGAATATGCGGTTTTAGATTTCGACTCTAGAATAATTGAAAATGTCAAATTTAATATTGTTAGCATAATTTACAGTATTGTACAGAATTCTGTATGTTGCAAAACCATTGCAAAAAATCTGTCAAGCAGTCATAATTTTTTCTTAATTTCTAATTTGTAGATATATTTAAAATGTTCTTAAATTTTAAACAAAGAACATGTTTAATTTTTACAAAAAAAATGATTCCTAGTTTCTGATTGATAGTTGTTAGTGGTACCTTTTTCTTATCTCTCCTTTTGATTACCAAGGCTCGAATTTTGAAAACATAGTCACTGCACAGTTAGGTGGTTAAATCTACTGATATATTCAGTAGATTAACTTAAACCTAAACACAACGAAATTTACAATGGGCACAACGATTATCGAACGATAGCGAGTCCTTCCAAATGAATCCGGGGCTCGCCCGTAGGTAAGCGGTTAAGAGCGACGAGACTTGTTTCAGAGGTTCCGGGTTCGATACCCACTTCGAGCAGCCTGTTGTCAGGGAGCAGTGACAACTATTTTCACTTGAAAATATAGATAGCAATATGCACCAATAAAATGTCAGCCCTATTAGATTAATTCTAATAACAAAATCATCAAATATGGATGGATTAACCATTGGGATACCATCTAAAAAATACGAAGGAAGGAGAAGTTTCAGCCCAACAGCTCATAGAACGTAAGGTTCTGATTGCTTAAAAATAATTAAAAAAAAAAAAAATGAATCCGAATCACCCCGATACCGTTCTAACAGCTCTCGAGCTTTTTTATTCGCTATAAAGGGCACATTTTTGGAAAACAAACTAAATTTTCGAAAAAATGACGGGTTATCGGGCATTCCGAGCTATTGGGTGCCGAACTAAAGGTGTGTCATTTGCCATGGTACATATAAATGTACGAATTGCAGATAGAATTGATTCGAGATTGAATTGATGCCAACCAAATAACAAATATTATATTTTATGATCTATTTTATTCTCAGGTTTTAACGATGTGCTGCGACCAGAAACTTTGAAATGAGTAACTTCGCGTACTATTAAAAATAAGCTTGGCAAGAGTCTGAAATAATATAAATTATTATTATTCAAAGATTGCTTATGAATAAATAAATAATTTAAAAAAATAAAGCGATCTAATAACGAGATCATTAAATGTGTTTATAAGCACAATCGCCGTCCACAACAACAAAGGCGTATAAGTGCTGGGTCTCAGTCTCCGAGAGCTCTCGCTACGCTTGCAGTGTCAGCACGTGGGCGGCTCGCGAATGCATATTGCTTATTAAATATTGCGCACGGATTTTCTCACGCCATTTTCTCCCGTCTGTTCAACAGGGTCGCATCAAGTAGTAATCGAAAAAAATATTAAGATGACACCACCAACAGAATAGGCAAGAAGCAATAAATAAGATGAAGATAATCTTAACCGTTTTAGTGCCAAGGCGCGCGATTGTTGAAACTAGTGGTGCTGGACATCGTGCCTTAAGGAAAATTGCTGAAACTTTCCGTACCAAAAAAATTATTTTTTTTAAAAAAAATATTCAATTTTCTTTTAAAACTCTGAGAAAGAATCGATTTTTGATATTTAAATTTTTTTAAATATTTGATTTTTTTATACCTTGAAATATTTTGGAAATTTTGACTTTTTTTCAAAGCAATCGTAATACGTTAGCTGCGTAGAAACGAAATATCGAAGCGCGTGAGCGCCGCGTTGTAGTAGAACGGATAAACATAGAAGTGTTATTAAAGTATCTATAAAATGTGGTAATTTGACGTGCATATGTCTAATGCTCATTTTTATCCGCTAAATGACAGTTTTTTCACTTTTTTCGCTTGACCTGGCTTTTCAAAAATTTCATCAATTTTTCATTTCGTCAATACTAATAAAATGTTTTTTTGAATCGCACAAATAGGACGCTCAGTTCTCTCAAACAATCAATTACCATTTTTGGCACTTTTTGCCCGTATCTTCGAAATGGCTGGTCTTGCCAAAAACTAATCAGCAAGTCTTCTTATCAATACGAATCGAATGTTTCTTGAATTATTCAAATCGGTTGACCCGTGTTCCCAAAATCGTCGACGAAAATTTGTATCCGCACGCACACACACATACACACATCCATTTTTTCTAAGATATGCTAAAATGTTCAGAAGATCTTAAAAAGTTATTTTCGATTTTTTTTGCGATTACTATAACTAAGAGAACTTAAAAAAATTGAAAATTGAAACATTTTTACAAAAGTTAAACATTATTTTTTCTTACTCCAAGGGGGTAATTGTTCTTGGCATCTTTCACATATCTTACCAAAAATGCATGGCACTGAAAAGCTCAATATATTGTTCTTATAAAAATTTGCTATTTTCATAACTTACACTTTACAGTTTACAGTATATCTCCAAACAGAGCGAAACTGCTGATGTCGAAAGTAATATGTAATCATATTATGAACTTTTAGAAGTAAGATTTTATACTAATTAATGATACAATTTTAGATTTATTGAATTAAGAGAGAAGATAAAAAACCCCACGATTAGTTGTAGGGGAGTCAAGGGCTATATGTGACGAGAGCAACTAATAACAGCCGTTTTTCAATAGTTGTTTCAATTAGACATGTAAACCATCCTACATAATATCGCCACAGCTACTGTGGCACACACAATTTTCAATGCACATGCCGACGCAATGTACAGAACTGTGTAGATCCGTCATTTTTAACAAGTAATATAAATTTGATTGAAATTTCGGTTTGCATTATTGCTAATAAATCTCAAGATGTATTAGTGAAAGCCCCTAGCTCCCCTTCTAATTGTAAGATACGAACCTAACCTATCTCGATAAGTTGGGTAAAATAATTAAAGAAGCGCGACGGAACAGAGATACTCTTGAAATATCGCTCAAACAATCGTCAATTTATTTTTACAGAAAAAATAATAGAAAAAAAAACTATAAAGATCAGATGATATAATTACACGAGTAAAAATGTCGATAGAAATGACAAAACGCATAGTAATTACTATAGAAAATATATTGTGAAAAAAACTGTTCAAAATATGTTAATGCCCATTAATATTTGATTCACTTTGAGACAAGAAAATTAACGATCAGTCGCCAAGAAATTAAAGGATCGGTTGTTCTGTTCCGAAGCATGAGAACAGTTCCGCACTCAGTGGCCTCATCGACCCGTTGCGACCCCGGCAACAAAACAATTTTAATTGGCACGAGACTTAATCGTGAGAATTTCAATTCACTTCATTCTGATGATTTCTATTCATTGAAAATTTGTTACAGCATCTCATTTACGAATACAAAAATCCAATCGCGACAAGTAAAGGATATATTACACGAGGTTTTAGTGCACCATTAACTTATCTTATGGCGATGAGAATCGGCCAGTGGTTACTTTACATTTACGACTGTGGTTGATTTTAAGGCACATTGTCAAAAATTTATAACTTTTTATTCCACTTTTTGTCACATATTGTATTAATCACTTAATTATTAGAAGCAAATCTGAAAACTAATATTAAAACTAGTAATATTAAAAGGCATTTATTTCTGACTTAAAACACTTTTTATAATACACATATATACAACTTACGCTGAACGTCAAATAAAACGTATTTAATCTAAATTTATCTGTACACCAAAGTTCTTCGTGTCCGTCTTTACATTTTAATCCTACATCGGTTGGGGCTAGCTTCCGAAAATCTAGCCCTCGTAGCATAATTCATGCTAACTACATTTTTATAGTCTATTTATAAACCGCACACAAAACCGCGCGTTTGCCTTCTCTGGCTTTTGACCGCCATTACATTACTCAGTCTCGATACTAGATCATCCGTTTATTACGTACTCTTTGGAAACTACATTTCGGACACATTCTTGTTCTGGGATGTGATTTTCATATGAGAAACGGGGTAGTTATGTGTAAACTATGCATGTGTGTGGTGCACACCTTTGTAACAATATTTCATAGGCAACCATAGTGACTGAACTCAAAATTCTAACTAGTGGTGCATAGCAATGTGCCTTAAGGCAAATTTCCGTACTAAAAATTAAAATTTTCAAAAAAGCTTTAAATTTTTTTTAAAAACTTTGAAAAAGCCCGTCTCCTCATCGATAGAAATCGAATGTTTTTTGAATCATTCAAATCGGTTGATTTGTGTTCTTGAAATCGTCGACAAAAAATTATATCCGCACGCACGCACGCACAGCAAATGTTCAGAAACCTCTGAAACTAACTATGTAAAAATATGTAATAAACCGTAATAAATCATAATTTTCATTTTCGTTTTTTTGCGATTACTTTAACTTATCCTACGGGAAGTTAGAAACACCAACGTAATTTATTAATATAGAAAAATATTTCAATTTTTAAATTTCCAAATTTCTTATTTTGCAATATAAGCCTTATTCTGCAATTATTTCATATTGATACGATACGTTTACCATTGATGTCTTGATTAACTAAATAATTGCTGTTCTTGAAAATGTTGAAAACCTTTTCAATATAGTGATATGATTTATTAATATTAGATTTATTCAGTGAATTACTTTAACCAGAATATAGTTCTTGGTATATATGAATTTATGATAGAATTAGGCAGCGTTCATTAATCACGTGATCGATTTTTTATGGATTTTTGGACCCTCCTTCCACTTGGTGATTCGTGGTAATATTCAAAATTAGCCCCCCCCCCTACCAAACATCACGTGTATTTTTAGTTACGAAAAAAAATGTAAAATTTTTAATTTTTTGAAAATGTTTGGATTTTTAAAAAAATCAGATAAAAAATAAATACACATGATATCTAGCTATACCTCTCCCTCCCCCACATGATATTTCGTGATTTTTTGTGATTAATGGACGCCCCCCTGAGCATCTCGGAATAATTTATCACAATTTTCCAAGATACAATTTTGTCATAATATCCAAGTAGAACTGTTATAACAAACAATGAGCTCATAGGTCAGTAATCTGCATGTTGTCTGTGATTAAGCCGACGGCAAAGTATTTACCCTTTACGTCGTGTGCTAATACGTTTATTAAGGAATTGCTACCCTCGGGCCCCTTAGAATGCACGCTGAATAAATAATAATAGATTCAGTATTTTATTCATTTATTAATAAATATTTATCATAAATGCGTTCATAAATAAATATTAAAAGGCAAACTTTAAGCGATCGATTAGCAGTTAATTGTTTATTAATCACTGATTTCCAAGTATTCAAGCTGCAGACATAAGTATCTCTAATTATATATTAATTAATCGTCTAACTTATAATTAATCCTATTTGAAATCTTGCCTTATAAGTTTTAATTATTAATAATTGTGTATTGATGTTGATGAAAATGATTTCAGCCAAAACCCTTTAGCAATAATAAATTCACGTCAAGATTCAAAGATGCCAATTTTAGGTCTTAATTCAGAAAAAAAAACACGAAGACGTAATCAAACGAATACACACACAATTTCCGTTTTGTGCACTAACCAATTTAAGAAGATTTAAATCACATTTTGAGACCGTGATTTGTCATATCATCAGTGTAAATTTTACAGAAATATATATGAATGCATCGATATAATTTTATTTTCTGTAGTTTGTTGTATAAATATAGATACATACATGTGCATACATATATTTTACAAGACAAAATATTATGGAAAGTTAAACGAACAAAGCAGAGCAAAAAGTATGAAAATTTTAATCTCAAATGTGTATACACAGTTTGGTTTTAAATCAAGCGGAAAATATTTTCATGCAATTTAAATGTGTAGATTAGAAGTGTGTATTCTAGTTGTTAAAAGAAAGAAACAATTATATAAAAATATATATAGCAAATAAATCTTATAGCACCAATTGTCAAATTAAATCGAAACACGCGCCGAAGTGCTTTCAAGTTTATGCTCCAATTAAAACCTGCTCAATGACTGCATCCCATAAAATGCATCGATATAATTTTACCTTCTGTGTATTGTTGTATTAATAAATACATATACACATATATTTTACAAGACAAAAAAATTATGAAAGTTAAACGAAAAAAGCAGGGCAAAAATTTTAAAAATTGTAATGTATATTATTTAGTTCCTTATTAAATAAACAATAATCAATAATTATATGGTTAACTTATAACTAGCTACATATAATTCGGCTTTACAATTGTAATTTTTATGTCGGTGGTATTATATTAAAAAATATATAGTTAAATGCATTCATTTAAAACTCTTCCTATTGAATAAATACTCGGAAGACAATGCAAATTACATTTTTAATTATTTTTTTAAATAAAATATCAAATTCAATACCACAATCTACATTGTCCAAATGCATATTTCTGTGTAGATTTTTTATTTAATATATTACCAAAATTGTCAATATAGTTCTTTAAAACTATAAAAACATTTTCATCGAAAGCAGTAAATGAGAAACAACTACAAAAATTCATCATTTGTTAAACAAATGCATAATCATTGCTTTAGAATTCGTTTTGTCAACGACAGTATTATTGTATCTTTGTTTGCATGTGATTGGAAAGAAATATAAAACAAACTAGAATAAAATATTTTGGAAGCTAATTCGTTGTACGTGTTTACACATACACATCATCCGAAACTGGATGATAGTACTAAGCGTAACTGCCCTGCCAAAAAAAAAAAAAATATTTTACGTTGTTTAGGAATTATGAGCGTTTAAGTGCAACTTAGAGTTTTGGTGAAATGTGACCATTTTTCGGTTATTGTGTTAAATTGATATTACTTTGATTAATTTCAACTTTAGAACTGTAGCCGTAAATAGCATTTCTAAGACTACACCAATTATACAATTGCCGAAAGGTTTCAAAAATTAAGACTTTGTTGAACTGTGAATTTAAATTTTTTAAAATCGATTAACTTTGTGAAGCGGCCCTCTTGTAAAATAATGTACTAAAGTGTGATGGTGCCTTTAATCTGGATTGTAAATAATAAAATACTTAATAGTCTCATAATAAAAAATATCAAGTAAAAAATAAATACCTAAAAATAACAGCTTTATTTTCATTACTTATCGTCTTCTTGTACAATTTCTTTTAAATTTAATATATTTTATATTTTTTCTCATTAGGTATGGACTCTTGTAAAAAGGAAAGTTGAATACCGATTACTTTAATATTAGTAAAGTGAAAATATACAAATAAAATAGAATGAAAAATGAGATATGCGGAAAAATCACAACATCGGAAAAAATACGAATTAAAATGTATAAAAATATTTTTCAAATAGTTGGAAAATTGACAATCTCTAAAATTGTTTTATACCTTCGGTTTCCTATTGCGCAGTATTTCCTATTGCCAGGCCGAAATAATAAATCATATTATTATTTCAATTAACTACCTTCAAATATTTCAGTTAACACTTTGTTTGATAAGAAGACCGGAATGTAGAAACATCAATGGCCGGGACAAAACAAACCGATAATGGTCTACGATTTCGTGCCAGTTTATATTAGCACTGATTTAATTGTTATCAATAAATAATTCTATACTTTAAACAATAGGTACATTTATGTGTGCACTTAATGTGGACACATACACATACACGCCGTATATATATTTAGTTTTTTCGACGCTGGAACATATTTGAAAATAATTAGCAGCCCATTCGACGAAATAAAAAAAAAAGTTAAATTTTTTTTTTACCTTTGTCATATATATATATATATATATATATATATATATATATATATATACGCTAACATATTTTTTCTATCTTTTGCTTCCAAGAATGTCTGGCGAATATTGTATAATATTTTCACGATTCACGTCGTCGTAGTCGTCGGTAATTATTGATACTTTCATTTTCTGCTGAAATTAACTTCAAAGTGATGCAATTTAATTGATTGTACCGCCGAAGGGAAACAAAACGTCGTGATTATCATTATGTCGCATGTACTGCGCCTAAGTTTCTAATAGATGACCACTACGACCCTTAGGCTTGAAATAACAGACATTTTTATATAAAGTTCAAATGTTTAGAAATATAAATTTTCAATGATGGATAGGAATTAGGCAGTTTTAGATTACGAACTGCATGAAAATTACAATTATAAAACTGTACAAAAATACAGCGATATGTTAAAATTTCCGCATTTCACAGCTAAAAGCTTGAAAAAAAACGAAATATTTGTGTGTGCACATAAATGTCAATTTCTCTTTCCGTGAATGTTTTACCAAAATATGAGTTCAAATTAACGGAAGATTAATTATCACTTTAATGGTTAATAATTTAAAATCCAAATTGGGACTAGGAAACAAACTCTTAATGTACAAGCCTATTTACTTTTATGAAATAGAACTGGGTACATAAAGTGATAAACTGTAGAAACACATAACAATGGGTATGCTAAACCATTAACCACAAAAATATTATAGTTTTCTGTAAAAAGGAACCACCAAATAGAGATTAAAAAAACAACCAACAAAGTTACTGTAACGAATTAGGGCTCTCATTGAGGAAAAAATGGATCTCGAGGGATCTCAATAACTTATAAAATGATCCATATTCTAATAAATATTTAACAAAGAGTTAGCAGATTAAAAATGCAGTGGAAGTTTTAAGTTGACACCCAACAGTCCAGCACTTTTTAACTTCCCGTAGGATTCTCAAAAATCTAATTTTTCAGAGTATTATTTTTTCACAAATGTTAATCTTTAAAAAAAATAATAATTTTTGGTACGGGAAGTTCCAGCAATTTGCCTTAAGGCACGATGCCATGCGCCCCACTAGTTAACTTCCCGTAGGGTAAGTTATAGTAATCGCAAAAAAATCGAAAATGAAAATTTTTATATATCTTTACGTTTCAGATGTTTCTGAACATTTTGGCATACCTTAGAAAAAATGGATGTATGTGTGCGTGTGTGTGTGTGTGTGTATGTATGTATGTATGTATGTATGTATGTATGTATGTATGTATGTATGTACGTGTGTGTATGTATGTGCGGATACAAATTTTCGTCGACGATTTCGGGAACACGGATCAACCGATTTGAATAATTCAAAAAGCATTCGATTCGTATTGATAAGGAGACGTGCTGATTAGTTTTTGGCGAAGGCAGGTCGAGCCGTTCCAAAGATACGAGGCAAAAAGTGCCGAAAACGGTAACTCAGTTTTTAAGAGAACGGAGCGTCCGATTTTAATAATTCAAAAAACATTTGACTTGTATTGACAAGATGAAGAATTGATCAAATTTTCATGAGGGCAGGTCTAGCGGTTTCGGAGATCTAACGAAAAAAGTGAAAAAAAAATGCCATTTGGCGGTCAAAAATGATCATTAGACATATGCACATCAAATTATCAGATATTTTATAGAGATTTTAACAATAAGTATAAATTTTGTTTGCATTCCTATGGGTTCCGTACCAATGTTTATTCGTTAGACGGCGACGCGGCGCTTACGCGCTTTGACATTTTGTCTCTATGCAGTTAAAGCAGTACGCCGCTTTGAAAAAAAGTTCAGATCTTCCAAAATATGCCAAAATAAAGAAAACATTATTTTTTCAAAAAAAAATTTAAAAAAAAAATTTATAAAAAAAAGTAATTTTTTGTCTAATTTATAGTTTCTCGAAATCTTATTTTTTCGAAGTAAATTTTTTTTTAAAAATGTCAATCGTTTTTAAAAAAATAATAATTTTTGGTACGGGAAGTTCCAGCAATTTGCCTTAAGGCACGATGCCTTAATTGCCTTAAGACAGAATTCCACTTACAGCTAGTTCGATTTTTTTTACAAAAATGTGCCTTTATAACGCTTGAGAGCTACTAAAACGTCTTCAGGGTGGTTCGCAATCATTCGGAAGAGCCTAGCTATTGTTCGGTAATCGTTGTGTTCATGGCAAATTTCGTTATGTTTAGGTTCATGAACAAAGTATGTTCTACTAAATTCGTCGTCCCTACGTTAAAAATGAATATATTTTATTCCTTTCCACTTTACTACTCGTATGACACTAAACTTCAGTGACAGACAACACTCATATTCCCATGATGTTGGTAAGATAACACCGCGACGTCCTAAGGAACGTACTCGCTTACTTTCTGTTCTTCAAATACTCAACTACAAGTAACTACGTAGTTTGATGCAGAAAATAATCACAACAGGAATTCGCTTCGATTGCACTTTTAACTTGTGTAGATTCAAGATGTCTATATACGTAACACACGAGTTAAACCTCAAAAGAACTAGGTTCGTTTAATGCATGAGCTTTCATTTATTCAGTTGACCAAATATGCGTGCATGAAATTTCACTCATTTTTTATTAGCAGTTCTTCTGAAAGGTCACAAGTTCACATATTTATAAATCATACAGGGTGCGACAATTATATGTGGTCATTGGAAATGTTGAAGAACTTGAACAATTTTAAATGAATTTTATAAACTTTTTATTATCAAATTTAAAGCCTTGCAATTTTTCCAGCTAGGCTCGAAAAACAACGCCGATCAAATGACCCCATCCCCTTCATTGCGCAAACAAAACTTCACTGTTTCCATTGACCACATATCCATCCTGCGCATCCTGTAGATCCAAAAACATGAATAAAATATTTAACTTCCCATAGGATAAGTTATAGTAATCCCAAAAAATCGAAAATGAAATTTTTTTTATATCTTTGCGTTTCAAATTTTTTGAACATTTTGGCATACCTTAGAAAAAATGAATGTATGTGTGTGTGTGTATATGTATGTGCGGATACAAATTTTCGTCGACGATTCAACTGATTTGAATAGTTTAAAAAGCATCCGATTTGTATTGATAATAAGACGTGCTTATTAGTTTTTGGCGTAGGCAGGTCTAGCCGTTCCGAAGATACGGGACAAAAAGTGACAAACGCGGTAACAAAGTTTTTAGGAGAACGAAGCGTCCGATTTTAATAATTTTCAAAACAATTTACTTGTATTGACAAGATAAAGAACTGAATAAATTTTTGGTAAGGCAGGCAGGTCCAGTGGTTATAGTTTCTCAATAAAAATAAGTTAAAAAAATGTCATTTGATGGTCAAAAATGTTTATTGGACATACGTACATCAAATTATCAGATATTTTATAGAGATTTTAATAAGGTACACATTTTTTTTGGGTTCCGTACCAAGATTTTTAATTACGGTACGGTAAGTTCGAGCAATTTGCCTTAGGACACAATGCCATGCACCCCACTAGTTTATTTACCTTTTTCAGCATTTATTGAGTTGCACTGACAATATGTGAAATACTATGAAATAAAGCTGCTTAACTTATTGTTATGCTGCAAAAGTTGCCGCATTATGAAAAACACAGAATTCTAGTCAGGCGGCTTCATGAAACAGATGCGGGCACGTGAGAGAAAAAAGCCCAAATGTCTTCTACGAGTCGCTAATGTAAGTTATAGGTCAACGTGTGATGAAAGACAATCGAGATCGTCGCACGACAATTGCTTATATTCAAAGTCAAAGATGTTACATAGAACGCGGAGACTATAAATGCACGACATTTGTTACGTATCGCGATATTATTATTCGATATCGATGAACATATTTCAAGTCAAATCCCTTTGCAAAAATTCAAAGAAAAGAGAACCTTTCACATATAAAAAGAAAAGAGAACTAGTGTAAGTCGTTCAAGTTTGCAGAAATAATTCCACTAAACTGTTCGAACCTTACGAACGGTTGCATGCAATAAGGAAAAATTCGCCCCCTATTACGTTGTTAAAAGAGAAAGAAAAGAGATGCTTAGACTTAGGACTTTAGTTTTTAACACTTTGACTGCGGGCGTCGACAACGTGTCGACATCTTCTTAGTTCCTGATGCGGCTGTCGACAGCGCTATATTCACTTTAAATCTATCCCCAATTTAGAGAAATAGTAGAACCAACTGGTTAGTAATTTCTATGGACAAAAGAAGGATCCAAAGAACATTTTTCGCCGTTGTCACTAAATTACAGTTTAAATGAAACTATCTTCCAAATTAAACGTCTCAGCATAGAAAAATAGTATAGGTCCAAAGATCTCCGCAGTCAACGTTTTTACAGAATATTATAGTCTGACAACTGCATAGATATATCATATCATATATCATATATGATATGTATTTCAGCTACTTTTATCAACACAAAACACTTATAAACGACACAGAAGTTATTTTAAACTCAATATTGTATATTTTTGACTAAAAAGTGCTAGGCATAAAAGGAAAAAATATCTAATTGTAAGACTATACCATCAGGGCAGTCAGGAAAAACTTAAGCCTAAGGAACTTCCGAAGAATACCAGAGTTGTCAGAATCCAATATTTAGTAAATATCTATATTATTGCAAGTTCAATACCTGTTACGAACAACCAGATATCGAGTAGTAACATGACATGTATAGCACAATAATATTCCGAGCGCAGCGTACCGACTAGCAGTCCGACTCCCGAGTGGAAAGTGTTAAACTCAAATTGAACATATATAGATCAACATCAAATTCAAGACTATTCAAATATATATATATATATATATATATATATATATATATATATATATATATAACATTGTCTTCATCAATACATCAATATTGGAAATTTTAATATAAATGTAATGTGTTTCTGGTTTAAATACTCAGTTTTCTATATCTTACAGATTCTTGTAACTTTATAATATTGTTGCATTGGTGGTGTCTACAGGTCATGCTAATGCAGCGCGTTAATGTAGGACTCAATACAATAATATAAACTTGTTCGAACAAACATACATCAACTTTCTCCCTTTGGAAGTTATCACAAAATCAGTCTGCCCTATATATGATTTAAAAAAAATGTGAATAGAATTTTTCGCGGCGCACTTTTCATGGCTCTAAACAATTTTTGAAAATTCTTTAAACGATCTAAAAACTAGTAATCATAACGAGAATATGTTTATTTATCGCTAGTATTACAATTTCGTAAATTCAGTTTCAAAGGTTTGTGTTTAAAGATTTGAAACAAAACCGTATCACTACTTTTCCACCTTAATCCGTACGCATAGCAGTACGCTATGTAGTACTTCTAAAGAAAAGGTGATACAGTTCGGACAATACCATTAGATCACTTCATAATATGATAAAATATATGTGTTTTTGGAAATAAATTCTATACCAATTTTTATATCATATTCAATCTATATACGAGGTCTGTTCAAAAAGTTTTCGTAATTTTCGTTTTTTCAAAAAAATATTTATTTATTCGTCTACATTAATGTGGTCCCCTTCAAAGTAGTCCCCCCCAGATATAATACACTTATGCCAGCGTTTTTTCCAATTTTCGAAGCACCCTTGATATTCACTTTTTGATATGTCCTTGAGCACTCTCGGCGATTTTCTTCAATCGAGGAAAACCGCCGTCCTTTCATGGGTCTCTTCAACTTTGGGAATAGGAAAAAGTCACACGGAGCCATATCTGGTGAATTTTTGCACTTTGCAACACTTTATTTCATTTTTTACGCAAAATTTAATACAAACTCTTTGACTTTTTCAATTCTTCCATTGTAAAAATCGCCGAGCTCAGAAAAACACGTCGAACCTTAGCGACTACCACAGACAAAGTAAATAGTGAATATAGCTGAAAATTTCATCATACTTTAGGGGCATGTATACCAACACAATAAAAAAAAATTTTGACAATCAGACACTCCAGACCCGCGAAATTTAATTATTAGTAATTCCGGGTACTTTTTGAACAGACCATGTATATCCTATTCTATATTCTTATTTTCTTCAATTTTTGCTCTTTTCAAATTTCTAATTCTATTCAACTTCCATCTTCATTCCATATTTTTTTCTTCATTCTTCCTTTTTAATCTCAGCAAATACTGATATTTTTTCTCCTTACTCCTAATACAATTCAGCTTTTCGAATTCTGTAAATCCTATTTTTCTTCATTTTTATCCAATCTCTACTTAACAAATACCATTTTCATTTAATTTCAAATTAATTACACATATTTTTTTCATAATATTGACAGCCATTGACAGGATTCGATCCAAAGATCCCTGTCGTGTGAATCGAACACGCTACCAAGTGAGCTATGCTCGCCAAATACAAGACAGATCACATACATATCAAACGACGGACCCTTTTTTAAAATCTCAAGAATGGATTACTAAAAACCTATTTTTTTTCTGATACTCTACAATCCTTCAGAAGTAAAAAGTTAGAATTATTTTTCAAACTATCCATTTGATGTGTGCGTTTGATTTCGTGTCAGACGGTACCCGCCTCAGTCGAATAGCGAAACAGGTAGATAATTCCAAGAACCACAGTAAAGCAAAGGTAACGGGCGCTTCCTAATCTGTGATTTTGATTCGAAATCGACAATGTTTCCGGACTAAAACACATAAAAAATTCAGTTCTATTGAAGGCAGGTATAATATTAATTATGACCAAATAGGCTACAAGAACATTCACAAATGCATTCTGAGAAATTGAAAAAAATGAGTCGAAAACCAAATGGGTAAAGTTTGTAGAACGATTTTTTTTTATTTTATTATAAATTACAATCCGTCTAAATAGAAAAACATTGAGTAATTGGTTTGACAAATAACATAGAATTTTAAAATGAAAACCCAGTGGTCCACCTTTTATTAATGTACTAAATTTTGTTGGAGAACAAAATAATGGATGGAATTTGTACCGATTTGTATTTGATAGACTTTGAATCCAAATATCTACAGTTTTTTTTTTTTTAATTATAGAGGAATCTGAGATATAAATTATAATAAATTTTCAAAGCGCCAACGGTTAGCCCAATTATAATTGATTCATCATTATTATTTGAATCTGTTTAATACTAACATATTTTTAATTGGATGCAGCAGTGCAGGAGAAGTTATTTTCACTTGTATACAATTTTAGATCTATATTTCCAATTGAAAACGTATATCACTACTGTTTTATATCAGGCTGCCTGGAATTAGTATTGAACCTGGCACCTTGTGGTTGCCAGGCCAAAGTTCTTAACCTTGAGACAAACAAGAACAATTGTAGAAAGATTTATTTTTGTACTAAAAGATCATCGCAATTATTATTATTATACACGTATTATTTTATAGAAAAAATAATTTAGTTATTAATATAAATTTTAAAAAATGCTTTACAATAGAAAAGCACTATAATATATATTATTAATAAATTGCTGATTTATAACATTAGCAATTTTGCTTTTCAATTGTTAAAGATTGAACTAATTCAAAATTAGTATTTAATAAGAAGTATAACAAAATAATCTGATTTTACTTAAACGTTTTGTTTACTCAAAAATGCCTAGCATAATTTTTATAAATGCTAATAAGTTATGTAAGTTTTTATCCGTTTTCTTCAACAAATTAAAAAATAGTTTTTTTTTCTTTCAAATAATCAATCACAGAAGAACAATTTACAACTAGTTCTCAGTGTTCTCACAAAGCCCGGCATTCAATTCGAGCAGAATCATAATTCACAGCCTTTCTAGATAACACGTACTATTAATCAAAAATAATCTATATTAACAATCGCATTCAATCGTTAACCTAAATTATTTCGCAAGATTATTTGATAGAGTGGACCTATTTTTCAAACAGCTATTGTTTTTGATATTAAAATAATAAAAAAACGCTTTTATTATTTATGCTTTTGCTCAATAGAGTGTCAAACATTATTGCAAAATTTCAACATAAGATTTTCGATCGAGATAAAATTATCTAAATAACCAATTCCCAGAGCAAAAATAATCGTTTGAAGAAAACTACTTATTTTTAGGTGATTATGTAGTATAACCATTGGTAATTATTTCTGAATATGTTAAACAATAAAAACTAGTGGTTATTGTATAAAATTTAAAATTATCAGAAGCTCAGATATAAAAAATGAGATTTTTTGCAAATTCTTATTTTTTTTCAATATTTCTGAAAATTTTGAAAATATTTTAAAAATTTAAACATTGAAAAATGCCTTTTTTTTGAAAACACTAATATTTTTTGAAAATTTGGAAATTTTTGAAAACTTTGAAATTTTGTAATTTCGGAAAGTTTTGTCCAGGCTGTCGAAAAAGTGCCAAAAATGGCAATTCAATCCATTGAATGGTTCAAAACATTTTATTTGTATTGACGAAATGAAGAACTGATTAATGAGATTTTTGGGAAGCCAGGTCCAGCCGTTTCGGAGAACCAATGAAAAAGTGAAAAAAACTTTTGAAAACAAAAATGATCATCAGACATTTGCACATCAAATTATCAAATATTTTATAAAGATCTTAATAATAAGTACAAATTTCGTTTACATTTCTATAGAGCCAATGTTTACCCGTTAGACTCGCGCTTCGATATATAGTTGAAAACAGCTACGCAGCGCGATTGCTTTAAAAAAGTTCAAAGCTTTTAAATAATTTAAAAAAACTCAAAAATCTAATTTTTCAGTTTTCAAAAAAATTTAATTTTTAAAACATTAAAAAGCTTGATATATAGTAACTATTGAATGTAAGTATGGACTGATATATGTTCATTAAGGATTCAAAGTTTGAGAATATGATGTTTGCTCCTAATAGTTGTTCTCTGTAGTAGTTGGTTTATTTGTGGTCGTTGAAATGCGCGTTTTGGAACAGCCGAGAATCGGAAAGTATGTACGAAACACGATCTCAATTTGTTCCACGACGCTAAAATGGAAAGACCTGTTGCGCTTGTGCTACAGTACAATAAAATATATTATGTTTGTGTTCCTCTATCAGATGCTTTCAGAAATTGGACGATTAAAACTTAGCTTAAAGGTCCGCGGCTAAAAAGGTCCACCACCGATATCCCAAAAAAAACAGTAAAGTTAAGAATTTTTAAACGACAATATTTGAAAGTAGAGGGAAAGATATATAACCAGACATCACCTTGATTCATACGACGTTGTTATGAGAAGAAAAACGGTAATGTTTAAAAATCCATAACAAAAATATTTTCTTGCGTTGTTATTTGTTTTGATTGTGAACACTGTTGCTTAGTTTTTCAGACCTTAATATAAGTTTTAAGTTTACTTGTTTGTGTTTGTGTAATTGTTTTACAAAATTTATTTTAAGTTAGATTCGATAGTTTTTTTTATATAATGTTTATAAAGGGTTAAACCTAAGTGGGGTAAAAGGGTCCAACTAAACCTTCACCCTGGCAAAGGTGTAAAAAAAGGAAATAAAATAGTAAATCAAGTTAAAATAAGCAATTTCACAAGAGAAAAATAAAATAAATAGTTATTCCAACTGACAAAATACTAGATCAAGGTTAATATCAGTGTTATCGCTGTAAAAAATGCAATTAAATTTGAAATTTATATTTTGTATTGGTTGAGCAATGTATCTATTACTTTGTAAAAATCCTTTGAAATTAAAAATCCGTCTATGGGGTAAAAAGGCCTAGGTGAGAAATTAAAAAAAAAACAGCAAAAAAAATACATTTTCAGAATGATGAATTAGCAGGAATTTTTACTGAACATAGTCTGATAGTTGTTTTATATGTGTTATTTGTAATGATATAATAATTTTGGTTGCACAATGTAATTGTGAAATTCAAATTGGTCCTTTGTGCCCCGCCCTACCCTTTGACAGAAAGTTAGTGTCATCGTTACCTGTACCTGATGCTGTAAATATTTATTGCACGATAATGCGCGGCTCATCGGTCAAATACCACATCGATTATTTGATAAAAAATGGCATTTTATATAATACCACGCGACTTTTAACTATTATGTTAAAAAAGACCAAAAAATGAAGATACTATATACCGTATAAGCTATCTATAAATACGTGACGAATTTGAAAAAATCACAATTTGATGAATCAGGCTATTACAAAAAGAAACTAGTGGTGCATGACATGGTGCCGTAAGGCAAATTGCTGGAACTTCCCGAACTGAAAACTAAATTTAAAAAAAAACACTTAGCAATACTTCGTAATAATTATTTTTGAAAAATTTTGATTTTTTTTTAAAAAAACGTATTTTTTTAATTTTTTTTTTTGAATTTCCATTGTTTTGAAAATGGTGATTCTTTTTTTTCAAGCAATCGCGCTGCATAGCTGATTTGAGTCGAAAAATTAAAGCACGTAGCCGTCTAACGTGCAAACATTGGTACGGAACTCATATAAATGTACACAAAATTAGTACTTTATAAAGTAAATCCTTATAAAATGTCTGATAATACGATGAACATATGTCTAATGATCATTTTTGACCGCCAAATGGCATTATTTTTTACTTTTTTCATTGGACCTCCGGTGACGCTAGACGTACAAAAATTTCACCAGTTGTTCATTTCGTCGATATAAGTAAAATGGTTTTTGAATTATTTCAATCGGACACTCCGTTATCTCAAAAACTGAAATATCAGTGTTAGCACTTTTGCCCCGTATCTCCGAAACGGCCAGACCTACCTTCGTCAAAAACTAATCAGCACGTCTCCTTATCAGTAGCAAACGAATGTTTTTTGAAGTATTCAAATCAGTTGATACGTGTTCGCAAAATCGTCGACGAAAATTTGTATCCGCACAAACACACACATCCAGTTTTTCTAAGGTATGCCAAATGTTCAGAAACCTTTGAAATGTAAAGATATATAAAAAATTTCATTTTCGATTGTTTTGCGATTATTATAACTTACCCTACGGGAAGTTGATAAAAAAAGTGTCAAAGCAAAATTGGTATCAAGCTTGATGCATATTAGCTTTTTTTTTCTTTAAATAAAAGTGACGCCGCCGAAATACTAGGAATGAAAGTAATTAACAAAATTATAGAGAAATTGTTATCAGTAAAACTAGACACATTACATATTACATATATATGCTGCAACACTCAGTATCAGGAAGTTTTGAATAAATTATCGGTTTTGAATATAGAAAGTACGTGTAGATTTTTTTTTATGAATAAACTATTACTAAGCAATTATCTAAACAACAAATGCAAGCGCAATAATTATGAATCGATTAAAACTTTTTGCAAATTGGTTTCATATTGCAAATTAGTTATATCGTATTGCACCAGATTCAAAATTTGCTAATTAGTAATTCAAATTGACATCGTTTGAATTTTAGCAACAAATAGCAAAAAAGTATTTTTTTCATTGCTTTGGAACGATTGACTCGTCTTATATAATAAATAGATAAGTGCAATACACTTTGCGAGATAAATTTATTTTGAAATGCTTCAATTAAAAAGTAATAATTGGGCGTAAAATTCACTGCTTTCCTTGAAATAGTTAATGAAAAACATAGTTCATTTATAATTCACAAATAATTTCTTGTGTTTATAAATATTAATTAGTTAATAATGACAATTCACATCTTTAGAGGTTGAAACGATAAGATAATATTAGCGTATTCATTAAGTTAATACGGTAATATTATTATAAACATGCATTCCTATTGCAAAATTGCAATCTTAATTTAACACTTTCGGGACGGCACCGATTTCAAAACAATCTACATTACCGGCTGTAAACTTGATTTCATTGTGTATGTTATGCAATTTGTTTGATAAAAAATTGAGGTCATTGAAGGACATACATTTATAATAATTTATTTTTGATCATTTTATAAAGAATGGTGACGTTCAAAATAATTTCCAAAATGCATAGCTGGTTGATTTTGACATGTTTTACAATAAAATGTTGTTCGCCGCCTTCCTCCTGGTGCTTTTCTATCAGAACAGACAATACAATCCCTTTTTCTTCACTCGCGTTCAGAATATGCCACTGATTAGTCAGTATATTTGGTCATTTTTTGCTGCCATAATGGTTTATTTTTTCTATTATATTGTCTAATAATTCATTTATAAAATACAAAGTAAAATAATCTATTGGATGTCTTATATTGCTTGGTATTATTATTATTAAACTCGATTATTGAAGGAGAATCGGCACATTCGCTGATGTCTTCCCGCTCTTCATTTATTTTGTCGAACTTCTTCTTTTTGTTGGTTGGATAATATCATCAATCACATTCATCACTATCATCGGTGCGAATAGTAATTTCGTAAAATTTGTCTGTATGAATGTCTATTTGAAACTCATTTTCACTACTGCTTAATTCACAACATTTACAAGTCTTTTTGCCATATTTAAAAGCGTTTGGTCGTTTTAAATATTAAAAAAAGACCATATGGCAAAGAAAAAGGCTAAAAATACTACTAAAATAATTTAAAATACTGTTTATCACTGCTATATGTAATTTATTCAACTTTTCGATGCAAACTGAGTCATTGTTTATAAAATAGCCTGGGCCTCACAGAGTTTGTTTGTCCCCAACAGCCGTCCCCAAAGTGTTAAAATTTAGTAGATAATCTTGCAGATTTGATTTATTGTTAGAGATTGAAACATAATAATGAGAATGTATGTTGTCCACAAAAAAATAAAAACAAAAATGTTCTACTTATTGTCAACAAAGATAAATAAATAAAAACACTATTAGCAATATTAATAGCGCTAGCAATCAAAAAATTCTTATTTGTAAATTCTAAATAATAATTTAATTAAACTAACGATAAGATAAGAACCATTGATCAATCTTACAATATGTTAATTATTTATATTTAATAATGATTGTATTAGGTGTTATCAAGAGACCATTTCCTTAGTAAGCATGTGTTTGTTGGGTTCGTAAAATAGTTGAAATTGATTTGTTTTATTTTATTATTCTATCATGCCCTGACATTTCGATTTGTAGAGAACAGAATACAATAAGTCCATTCATAGAAATGATCCTTACTGGGATAAGGAGTCGAATTGCTATTAAACAATAATATTCAAGGTACAGGTATACACGAAGAGCGAGATGAAGAAAATAACATTGCGTAATTTCTTTCCCACACTTCGTGCTGCGTAAAACATTATTGGTGCCGATATCGTGATTTGTAGAAAAACACTGTTTAATGCATGTCGCAATAAATTTGAAATTTGAAAAGAAAAATTGTGAGAAAGAAACACATCGTTTACATCGTTAGAGCACTATAGAAAATCTTATAACATTTGTAAATTTTCACAAAAATGAAATAAAATCGTAAAAAACAACTTTTAGTATTTTTTGTTAATAAGTAATATTGACATTAATATATAAAATTATAAAAAAATAATAATTGATGTTTTTGTTGTTGGTTAGATATTTTGAAAAATAAAACTCGAATGACAACTTTTCTTCAACTTTTGTCGATCGTTTAACAAAAAATAATTTACCTCAATTTATTAGTTTAAGAATTCTACTAATAACTTATCAAGTTTTATAATGACAATTTCTACAACGCTTCTCGATGCTGGATGAAAATGAATTTATTTATTTATTTAGCGTGATGAAGAAATAATATATATTGGCTATTGTCAAAAGATCAATTTTTAACTTCCCGTAGGGTAAGCTGTAGTAATCGCATAGTAAAAATTGAAAATGAAAATTTCTGCAAATCTTTACATTCGAAGGTCTTTGAACATTTTGGCATACCTTAAAAAAATGGATGTATGTGTGTGCGGATACAAATTTTCTTCGACGATTTCGTGAACACGGTTCAACCGATTTGAATGGATCAAACAACATTCCATTCCAATGGATAAGGAGACGTGCTGATTAGTTTTTGGACAAGGCAGGTCCAGTTTGGAAGATACAAGGCGAAAAGTGACAAAAATGGTAATTCAGTATTCGAGAGAATGGAGCGTTCGATTTCAATACATAATTCAAAAAACCTTTTACTTGTATTGATAAAATGAAGAACTGATTAGATATTTGGAAAGGCAGGTCTAGTGGATTCGGAGATCGAGTTAATAAAATGACATTTAGCGGTCGAAAATTATCATTAGACATTAGATAAATTATCAGATATTTGGATAGAGATTTAAATCATAAGTATAAATTTTGTTCACGTTTCTATGGGTTCCGTACAAATGTTTATCGGTTAGCGACGCGGCGCTTACGCGCTTATGTAAAACATCCACGCAACATGATTGCTTTAAAAAAAGTTCAAAATTTTCAAAAAATCTCAAGGTATAAAAAAAATCAAATTTTTAAAAGTCAATTTTTTCAAAATTCTATCAATTTTCAAAAAATTTTAAAGCTTTTTTTAAAAAAAATTAATTTTCAGTGCGGTAAGTTCCAGCAATTTGTCTTGCACGATGCCATGACCATTAGTTAAAATAATTTTTAAAGCTTTTTCGAACAGTGGACGTGTCATAACATGAGAAATATCTATATATGCATATATACTTATTATGCTATTTGCTATTAATCGAAGCATTTATTTACCCGAACGCCCAATCAATGGATTCGGCATTCGATTTAGACATTCTAAGTACTATCAAAAAATTTGCTAATGTTTCATGATAATATATATGTCTTATATATAAAAATGGAGCTCTCTCGAATAAAATCGAAAACGGCTGGATCGATTTGGCCAGTCTTAGTCTTGAAAAATTCGTGCCAATCCAGATAAAGGCCAAAAGGTGAAAAATTATTTCAAATCCGCGTAGAAACTTTACATTTTTAATTTGAAAATTTTGTAGAAGCGTAATTTAAATAAAACAATGGACGGTGGCAATTTCGTGAAATGTCAAAACGCTTTTGACAGATGATGTTCAATTACGTTTAATAGGATGTTTTACGCGAATATTATTTATTTATGATAAATTTGTAGTAAGTAGTTTTGTTTGTACTTTTATTTAATACAAAAACGTTAGTAAACGGGCGCAAGTGTTACTAGAGACTCAAAAATAAACTTTTTTGATATGTTAATATGAAAATGCA
>NW_020538040.1:106005253-106050098 GCF_003426905.1 Ctenocephalides felis
ATCATTATATTACAGTACAAGTTCAAAATTTGACTAAACCCACATATTTTTAAAGGTTTCAAATAATAAGCAGCATAATCAACATATTTGATCAGATATTGATATATATAAAATTTTAAAAATATTCCTAATGATATTTGAGATGTGCATGTACTCTAACAAATGTCATCCGTAAATTGATGAAGTATCAAAATTAGTCTGAGTCTATAATAACCACAGAAGATCAACGTCGTCGTCCAATTTATAAGCTCTAATATTTTGTCTACAAAATACGAATAATGGAAGTTGCAGTATTTGTAATAATCTGTTTGAAAACATTTAATATTCTTCGAATATTTAATTACGGTACGCAAAGTTCTAGCAATTTGTCTTAAGACTCGATGCCACGCACGACTAGTTTTATTTTAAATAACCATCCGACTATCATTATATTACAGTGTAAGTTCAAAATTTGACTAAACCCACACATTTTTTGAAGGTTTCAAATAATGAATAAGAAGCATTATCACAATATTTTGACCAGATTATTTATATATATTAAATTTTAAAAATATTCCTAATGATATTTGAGATGTGCATGTACTCTAACAAATATCATCCGGAAAATTGATAAAGTATCAAAAATTTGTCCAAGTCGATAATAACCACAGAAGATCAAACAATATAATTTTCTAACAATCCTTTACATCTTCTCATCTCCCGCGGTCCGAAGCGCCTCGTTTCGATTTGTTTATAATCCTTACCGCGTGGCAACATCGCATTCACCTGTCTGAAGCGCGTGCTTTTGCCTCGTCCGCCAGTCTTGTCCGGCCGTGTGTTGTGTACATGTTACTGTGAGTGTATATGTATTGAGCTCTTTCTTCACGTTAGTTCGGATTTTTACCTCTTATTCCTTTTACTCTTCTTCTTATCTCGATAGCAGTTCTTTGTGTTAGCCGAGGTCGCCGGCGCACAGGTAAGCTAAATGTGACACGACGAGCGAAGCGGACGAATTTAGATTAATTCTATTTCAAAATTATAAACTTTAATAAACGTTATTGGTTTTTTTTTATTTCATTTAATTATAACAATCATAGTCAAATGCTATAGGAGCTACCATAATAAGGAAACTAAAATTGAAAAAGTATAAAACAAACTAGTGGTGTATGGCATCGTACCTTAAGTCAAATTGCTGGAGCTTCCCGGACCGTAATGAAATATTCGAGGAATATTAAATGTTTTCAAATAGAATATTATAAATATTATAACTCATAGATCTTTACAGAAAAGTAAATAAACAAAATTTAATCAATCGAATTTAAAATTAAGGGCATTGCTTAATATTTATAAGAATTATATAAACTGAATAGCAAATTCAAAAAAAATATTTGAAATATATAAGTAAGCTTTAGAACTTTAGCTAGTATTAAAATTGAAGTTCGAATTATCTTCGATATTAAAAAAAAATGGAAATTAATTTTTTTTTTAATTTTCCCATAAGCAATCGTTTCTTCAATACAAGCAGAAAGTTTTTCAGATACTTAGTTCTCTCTAAAACTGCAATTTTTTGCACATTTAGCTCGGAATCTCCGAAACCAATCACCACTCATCCCCGTAATTACATATTGTATGTTTTTTGGATCATTCAAATCGGATGCTACGTCCTCTCAAAACCTTGATTTTTATTTTCTGCTCCGTATCTCCGAAATTATTGAACCTGACTTTGCCAAAAACTAATTAGCACATCTCCCTATCAATAATAATCGAATGTTTTTTAAACCATTCAAATCGGTTGATCCGTGCGCCAGAAAAGGTGGACGAAGTATTGTATCCATACATACATACATACACACACAAATCTATTTTTTCTGAGGTATGCCAAATGTTCAGAAATCTTCAAAACGTGAAGAAATGCAAAAGTTTTCAATTTCGATTTTTGGACGATTACAATAACTTACCCTATGGGAAGTTAGTAAGAATAAAAATAATTGCAATTACAAATCATAATAACGATAACTAAAATTAAAGTTAAAATTATAATGTAAAATGTAAAATGACTCCAGTGAACATTTCACTATGTTATGTCAAATCCAAAAAGAAATTTTCTCTTCAGCCTTCTAGTAAATGGAGTCATATGTAGAGGTGCTATTAGACTATTAGGATGGTTTTCAGATTCAGAGTGATGGTTTAAACTTCTGCCGCTAATTCGCGTCCTTAATAAAAGGTATATTGAGGTATTCCTAACTTTATTACTGACATACCAGGGTGCGTTGGTGATCTGCCTTAAAATTTTGAATTGAATCCTTAATCCGTTGCATTAAAACAATGTAGGACATCTGGCTCAACCTCAAAGCCTTATACAATGGTCCCAGATGGGCCTTTATATATCAATATCTTATATATTATTTATATCAATAATGTGACAATGATTTGCGCCTCAATAGTCAATTCAAGTATGCAATCTTCTGTTTGATTTGTTTTATTTTGGCAATTATGTGGGTTTTTCATGCTAGTTTCCAGTCTAAATATATTCCCAGATATTTAACATTTTCAGCTAATGGAATTTTCTGGCCAGTAATGTAAACTGATATTGTAACGCTATTGGAATAGCCATTTCAGTAATTTAACCATTTTTCATCGCAACAATTAACGTTTTTAAATTCATTTTAGTTCAGTTTCTTTGAGTTCATAAAAGAGCTTAAATTTTACTTAAAAAAAACAACTTATTTTTATCAAGGATTGTCCAACCCAAACACTTCAATTTTTGGGTTAATTTTATTTATTTTAATTTTTGATGCGAAATTGAGAAATTACAACTTTAAATTTCCACCGTCCAACCAAGAAAATTTAAATGAAATCAGTCTTAGATTAGGCAGGCATTTGCAATGACAATATGTACCAGAAATATTTTTAGACACTACCTTTGATTCGGATATAAACACACGTTATCAAAAATTAATTGAACGACTGGAATAACCACGTTTTTATACAATAAGAATGATATGTGAATTAAACATAGATTATTAAAATATATAATCAAGGTACAAAAAATTGACATTAAAAAAATCTAACAATTTTCCAGTTATTTGCAATTATTTTAAAACTTAGAGCGGATTTCGTACTCAAATTATCTTTCCAATTAAACATAAAATTAAATCTCTTCCTCAGGACATTCGATATGTTTTGGTTTAGCACATGCGTTCGCGGCACGCGAGTGTGTCCATTTAAAATTCTTAGCCAAAAACACTCCGTACAGTATTACAATAACAATGTGATAACGATTCAGATTTAATGCTGTGATTCCAAGCATATAATCGAGTCAAATTAATTTATTACAAAGTATATGCTCAAATCAAAATTTAAATCTTCCTGGACATATGATATGTATTATTAACAAGTGTATTTGAAGCATGCGATTCGTCTTCAAAACAATTCTTTGTAGTGTTTATACCGATAATGTTTGATTGATATTGTATGCGATATAATAACAATTCCAAGATGATCATAGTGTAAAAGATCTTGAACTAGTGGTGCACGGCATCGTGACAATAGGTAAGTTGCAGGAACTTCCCGTACCAGAATTAAATATTCGAGAAAAAAAAATCAATATTCATAATACAATTCATATACAATATTGATCTATTATTAATAAAAATTGTTTTGAACATTCTCAAATAATTCATTATAATAACTATATAATTTATCGTTCATATAATACACAGTGACAATCTTTTCGCACAAAACACTTAAGAATGTTTACATTAACAAAAGATGCCAAATGAGTCCATCTGAGGATACGCATATAAAATATATGTATACATTTTTTAAACTGAATTGTAAATTAAAATTTATATTTGAAGTATGAAAAACTTTGAATGTTTTGAAAATTTAAAAAAAACTGAAAATTTGAAAGGTGTTTGAACCGTGTAAGTAAACTTTGAAAATTAAAAATATAGGTTCGGAACCCAAAAAAAAAATTAAAAAAATAAAAATAGTCTCTATAAAATGTCTGATATGCATATGTCTAATGATCATTTTTGACCCTCAAATATCGTTTTTTCTTTTACTTTTTCCTCTATCTCCGAAAGCGCTACACCTGCCTTCCCAAAAATTATCAATCCTTCATTGCGACAATAAAAGTCCAAATGTTTTTTAAATCATTCAAATCGCGCGTTCCGTTCTCTCAAAAACTGAATGATCGTTTTGGGTACTTTTCCCCACGTATTTTTAAAACTGCATGATCTTTCTTCGCCAAAAACTGATCTACACGCCTTCCAATCAATAGAAATCAAATGTTTTTTTTGAATCATTCAAATTGGTTGATTCGTAAGCCCGAAATCGTGGACGAAAAATTGTATCCAAACGTATATATACACACATCTATTTTTTCAAAGCCAAATACTAAAAATACCAAAATGTTCAGAAACCTTTGAAACGTTAAGATATATAAAAATTTCCATTTTAGATTTGTTTGCGATTACTATAACTTACCCTACTATTCAAAAAATAAATTATTCAAAAACGTAGTCATTACTATCACATTAATTAATTAGTGTAACTAGTAATGATTTAAAACTAACTGAATCAAATTTACTTCCTATCCGAGGATTTAAAATCCAGGGTCATAAAAAACTCTATGCAGTGTTTTTCCGAGCGACAACAAACTCATCAAGCACCTGTGTCATATCTTATCTCATTACTTTTGTAATCGCACGTCGCCGGATGTGTACCGCACACATTGAACAAATCGACCTAAGTGAACGTCGAACATTGCACTAAAATAATATGATAGCTGACAACAGAAATCAGAAAAATCGT
The DNA here is from genome assembly GCF_003426905.1 of Ctenocephalides felis. Lineage (NCBI taxonomy): Eukaryota > Metazoa > Arthropoda > Insecta > Siphonaptera > Pulicidae > Ctenocephalides > Ctenocephalides felis. The sequence goes on from NW_020538040.1 coordinate 106,010,051, forward strand.
CTTAAAACCTTATATGATTGGTATTGCATGAAATTCAACTGACCGGTGCATTGTATCGTGCCTTCGGATTCTTTATCGGAACTTGTACCGTAATTTACTGTACTGTAATTTAAAACTTTTAACAGCGCAGAAATTAAAAATTAGATTTTTCAGAGAATTTTGAATGTTTGAGAATTTTGAACAATGAAAAATTTGAATATTGAAAAAATTGCCAAATTAAAAAATACTGATATTCTCTAAAAACTTAATATTTTTAAGTTTTTGATACCCATTCATGTTAGTTAATCCAGACAGTAGTCGAAAATTTCAGATTGCCAAATAATTTGGAAAATTTTCAAAAAAAATCAAAATTTACAAAAAAAAACAAAGTTTCAGAAAATTCAAAATTTCGAAATTTTTATAATTTTTTAAAAAAACTAAATTTTGAAAAATTAAAAAAAAATGATTTCTTACAAAAATTTGAGAATATTTCGAAAATTTCAAAAAGAAATCGAATATATTCCAAAATTTCCAAATTCTCAAAATATTTAGAAAAAAAAATTTAAATTCCAAAAAATTTCAAAATTTTGAAAAAAAATCTAAATTATCAAAAAAATTCTAAATTAACAAAAAAATCAAATTAAAAAAAAAAATGACTCTTGTTGTTCATAAAATACGCTTGTCGCTCAATTTAAAAAGCACTTATAAGTAAATATAATAAATAGTAATAAATAATCTATTTGAAATTATTCAAAACAATTATTGATAAATTTATTTTCATTCCTCGAATCTTTAATTACGGTACGGGAAGTTCCAGCAATTTGCCTTAAGGCACGAAAAAAGCAAAATAATATATTATTATTAGTAGTCAAAATCTTAGCTCAATCTAATTCAACTCTCTTACATGGATTGATACATACGACAAATATTTATTGTAAAAACGTACTAACACTTGCAATAATCCACAATCGATTAATTCTAATGTGAACTAATATAAAAAGATTCAAAGAAACTCGAGAATCATCGGATATTTCTCGCTACCTGTGCTGACTCAGAGACAATCCGTAGTTATTTTAAGATGCGTTCCCACAAAACATATATACAATATGACAATATTGTAATTATTGAAGAACATCATGAAGGATTTTTAAAATATTTTAAATCTAATACTCGCGCAGATGTAGCAGGTGAGTTTTTACAAATGGACATGTGCAAATATTTTGCAAAAAATGGAGCAAGCTTTAATTTCACCCTGTGTACCTTTTTATTTGAATTTACAAATATTAACATCAGAACAATGATTTATAAAAGTTGGTTATATAGTTAAAATACATAAATGAAGTAAGTAAGCATTGACAGTCGTAAAATCAAAGAAATATGATGATATGAATTTAATTAAGCTGTATTGCAATAAACTACAATTAATCTATAGTAATTGTATTAAATAAAAAAATAATAAAAACAATAAAAATAAAAATGATTAAGGATTGTAGTTGATAAAATCATTAGAAATCTTTTTCAAATGCTTTAATTTGAAACAAAATTATTCACACGATTTTAGGTGATTTGGTGATACGCGGTTATATTTAAATTAACCTCACCCTCCCCCACAAAACATCACGTGTATTTTTAAGTACTTAGAATAAATCGTTAATTTTTCTTTTTTTTTTTTTTTTGAAATCTTGGATTTTTTTAAATTCAAGTGAAAAATAAATACGCGTAACATTTTATAGATCCATCACTCTGCCACTTGATATTTTGTAATTTTCTGTCAACACCTCACCGCCCCCTTTAAAGCTCACGTGATTGAAATATTTTTAATAAGAACTATAGTTTTTGGTTTTTCGACTATTATTTTATTATCAAATTTTTAGAATAATATTTCAGTTCGAGAGTAAAATGGTTATGGCTTCAGTTAAAAGATAAAAATTGAATTAAATTTCTCATGAAATGTGAATATATATCCTGGAGTCACTCATAGATTAACATTTTACAAATCTGTCAAAAAGAAAAAAAATTAAAATTGCCCCTAAGAATTTACTATTTGTAAGTTCGTTCATAGCTTAATTTCTTTACGTAGCCATATACATGTATGTAGGTCCGTCGTATATCAACCTCCATGTTAGCATCGAAATGGACGAAATCATTGAATAATAGTGTATTAATTAGCACATCAAAACAATAGCGCGTGTGTGGATGCGCTTCAACTGTCGACGCAGAACAGAGGAGGCGTAATCGACTTCCGTTCGATTTCCGCAACCGCAATACATGGAATCCCACCGACCGGAGAGTAGTCGGCCGGAGTCGAACGGTCGCGGCTCCGAGTTCTGGCCGTTCTGGGTGCCCGCGTACTCGATTATTCGCAACCATCGACGGCGGCCTTGAGGTATTTCCACATGTGCTCGAACACTCATTAACTAGCACTGACTTTTTTTTCTTCTTCCAGTACTAAAATTATCAATCGTCGGAGGTCACATGTAAAGTTCATTTATATTGCTCAGATGGAATCGATGGACCTTCATTATTTGAAGCTATCAGATATTTTAAAAAGAATATCTTAAAAGATAACAAGAAAAATGCTAATAAAAACAAGCTGTAGTTATCAGTGACTTCAATTGCATATGTCTCGTACATAAAATTTAAATAAGGTTTCAAAAAGTTGCATGGACGCGATATGTGTAAATAATCGGCTTAATCAAGAAGAATCAATCAAAATTTAGATATTTAGATAACTTTGTCAACTGTTTATTTCGAAAATAAAGTTTTCATTTTCACCAAAAACTAATCAATGCGATTTCCTACCATATCTTTGAAACCAACTTATCTGTAATAATATTAAATAAAGAAAAAAGTAGGATAGGGCGGGGCTAGTTGAGCAAATTTTCACTTAAACGGATGTAGCTCCTTAATAAAAAGTCTCAATAAATTGCTATACGGCTTAATGGATTTGTTGTTTATCGCTTAACAAAAGTTTTAATACTATTTTTTTGGTAATAAGTGAAATTTAAAAGCTACAGTTGTTTAAATGCAAAAAGTCAAGTATGCCCAATGTACCCCATAGGTGGGGCAAGTTGAGCACTAAGAAAGTATAATGAAATCATAGGTTCAATGTCGATTAGTGATGAAATAAAATAAGTTTTTAATAACCAGTTCTATATTTATAGTCTTTATTGACAGAGAAAACGAAGCTTATAGTAATTTGCTTTGAATAATTAACGAAAAGTAGAATCAACAAAACAATATCGTATCTTAGAAACTATTTTACCATTATATTCAGTATTTTTGTTTGCAATCATTATTTCTTTATATTATTACTCATAGACTTAGCTTAAATCTTAAAAATGATAATTAATTTCTGGATGTTAATGGTAATTGTCTTAGTGACAGAACAAGTTTAGCAATTATGCTCAACTAACCCCAACTCGGAATTTCAAAATAAAAGTGAGTTTATAAAAAAAAAACGTGAGAATTATACCCAGAATCTCTGTGCATATTAAAAGTACTATAATTATATGGAAGAATAACATTTACCGGATTAAAAATAAATAACATTTGACTAAACCAGACGAAAACTCGTGATGAATTACTTTTTTACTTTCTGGTCTCAAAATAAACAAAACGCCCGTGAGCCTCATTTATCCAGCGGCCACTAGCGATCGAGGGATGTTTATTTCTCCCAAACTTCTATCTTTCCGCCATATAATGCCTAAACGGACGGTGAATAGTTTTCGAGATATTTTGATTGCTCAACTTGCCTCTATGCTCAACTAGCCCCGCTCTACACGTACTTGTATGTCCTGAAAACGCGGCTATTATTTAAAAATTTATTAAATTTTTATTGTTGCTAAAAAATTTTTTTTTCAGAAATTTTTAAATATGTACAGAAAACTAATTTTTCCAAAGTTCTCAAAAAATGTTAAAGCTTTTCTAAAAATTTTACTTTTCGGTGCGGAAAGTTTTGGCAATTTGCCATAAGGCACGATGCCACCAGTTGGAATTTGCAATAACTAAATAAGGTCGTATGGCCGAACATTGTGATTATACTACAATTGGATTATACTATACCACGTTTTCCATACGGTAAGTGTACGTAATATGGTAAGCCCATAATATATTAGTATGCTCTTAAAGATTTAGTATGATTTCCATCATAATAAAAAGTTTCATCAAAATCGTCGAATAAATTCAACAATTACAAAGAAACAGCCCGGCAGATCTACACCAAATATTAAAAAAACGGTTTCTAACCAACAGTTAGAACAGAGATCTATCAAACAGTTTTTAAATTTTTAAAATCGATTAATAATTTTTGATTAAAATGTGGGTGATATATTTTGCACTGTTTTGCTATATTCTTTCTGACATTTCTACCGGAGTAATAAAAACGCAGTCATAATATCCATAATTCTTATAAAAAATAGTCAATTCACCAAACTAACCAAAGCAAGCAGAAGAATCTCTATTACCGAAGTTTTCTCAGTGGAGAAATCCTTCACGTTAACTAAAGTTAGCAGATAATCGCATAGAGACACAAGGCTCTGATGGATTCTATTGAACAGAAATCAATTAAAAAAAAATGTTATCACTGGTTTATTGGTAAAAGTGAATATAATAATATTTATAATAATAGCCGAAAGTGATCATTATAAATAGTTCAGAAGAACAAAAAATGATGACTCATTTCTGTTCAATTAACGATGATTAGCCAATAGAATAAATTCAACTTTATCTTACCAAATTTCTGCGAATAATGATATCATCATACTCACCTGCAAAGAGAAAACATATTCATTAATTTTTTATAACATTCATGAACTACAAATAAATTTTACAAATGTATAAATGATTGGTATGTGCAACACACAAATGCAAACATCAAATTTTCTGATTTAATTTGATTAAATAACAATATCAGACATATAATAAAGATAAATTGTTAAATTGTGAAAAATAAAAGAAAAAATGAAAAATTGGAACAATTATACCATAGAAAAAAAGCAAGTCTAATAAATTTATTAATTCTGACAGTGAAATTAATCTATCGCAATTATTAGGTAACAGTATGTTCTCGAAAGCATAATTTCGATTTCTAATATCAAGTGAAAATTGATATCAGTACTGCATGATATGTCTGGGATGCAACTGGCGACCTTGCTGCGTGGCCGAACTATTATACTGCAGGGCATTGAGATGAAGAAAGTTGTCAATAGTCCAAATCTGATACAACGATCGAAAATAGATTATCGGATTATCAAAATAACAAACAACAAACGAAATTCGATTATTACGTTAAGTCGCATTGTTTTTATAAGATACATTATTACATGCATTTGCGCAATTTTATAGGATATACATAATGCGCTACCAAAGGAGCAGATATAACTCGAGCTGTTATGTTGCCGTTTTATATTCGCGTTTACACTTCGCTTTTATTTTTTGTCGCCGCGAAATCTGCACGTGCTCAGTAGAAGACGTCGATCGTTTTCTTTATTTCACCCGATAGCAATGATGTTTACACTTGACTCGAAATTATTACGATTTCTATTAATGTACCTGGTCTATTTTCAGTTGGTTGCTGGAGGACACCTTTTTAGGTAAGCTCCGAGACGCGGTCCAACGCGCTCTAATGCGACTGAGCGACCGTTGGCGACACGGAATCCGCATGGAGAATGGTGACAACGATTCGGTAGATTCTTTGTTAACAACCCTCAGTTATACGGTTAAACTTCCAAATTACATACAAAGATACACGTAGCACCGAGAACCCTTTGCGATATCTTGATATTTCACAAGTTAACACCCATTTAAATTACATATTGACGATATGCATAACTAGAAATTTAGTATGTGAGAAAAATACCAACGTTACATCTATTATGTTATATTCATTTATAATGATATAAGATGATAGATAGCGGCCAAGATTTGACCAGAGCTTTTGTATTTAACCCGACACCTTTCAGGGTAGAGGATATGGATGTTTGTGCATATAAATGTGTATTATTATAACTTAGAGGGTTTAGTAAAAGGAATGACAGAAGATGTGTATCTTCAATATCAATACATATCTCAAAGTCAATAGTTTTATTCACTTTCTTATGGTGACGGAATATTTCTAACTTACAGTCCGCTAAATAATTAATTAATCAAAGTGATCCCCACCAGATAGAAAATATAAATATGTACTTCGGTTGAAACGAAAAACAGCCACATATTTTTTTACTGAGGATACTAGTATGATACATGTTTAGTATGTTAAAAAATATTCTATTCTGCGTCAAAGAATTAATATATAATTTCAATTAAGAGTCTAAGTGATTCTTGTATAACTAGACAAACCTTTAAAAATAATTTGAGGCAAATAGTTACTAAATACTGATTGTTCAGCAATCACACAATGAAGGAACTTTCATTCGACTGTTTCCAGTGAGTACAAAAGTACACTAAAATTTATAATTAAACTAGAGGATACAAACGTTGTTGTCTGCAAAAGTCAAATATCAAGTTTAGGAGAGTTTGCGGCAGTATCCTAACACTTTGTTGACCGATCACGAGTTAATTCGTGTTCTTATGCTTATGGCTGAATGTTGATGACCAAATCAATGAATAAACTCGTTCATTAACCACGTGATATATTTATTAAAGACTTTTGGACTCCTCTCGCCCTTGATATGTGGTGATATTTAAAATTAACCCCCCCCCCCACCAAACATCACGTGTATTTTTAGTTATGAGAAAAAACTAAAATTTTTGAGTTTTTTTTTAAATGTTTGGATTTTTTTAGAAAAAAAACAGGTAAAAAATAAATACACGTGATATCTTACTATACCCCTCCTTCCCCCACGTGATATTTCGTGATTATTTATCAAACCCCCCTCTTCCTAAAAACCTCACGTGAATAATGGACGTCCCCTAATGCTCTTTTTTTCGCATAGCCATAGAGTGCAATTGCCGGTCAGTATAACACGAGCCTTGTTTCTTTCACTTGAAACGCCAACCAAATCTGTTGGTGTAAAAATATAGAGATATCAATAGCCGGTCAAATAAGTGTTAAGAGAACGTATTTTTTTGATACCTAACGCCAATAAGCATCCCTTATGTGTGCAGATTGCCGTACTATATATTTTTTATAGCTGATAAAACAAACAACTTAAACAAAATATCAGATCCATCCAAAATATCAATTGTGGCCCATTATTGCAATAAATTTTCGGATAGTCGTAGTTACACACAAAGAATACATGAAAATCGCTACGCAAGTTCAGGTTGCAACAAATACTCGAGAAATAAATATTATAGATACGAATTCAATTTGTAATGAATATAGCAAATTTATATTATTCATTATATTATATCATGTTACATTGTAAAAATATATTATACATATATTTGTATTTGATTGCTTATATAAAAAATATCTTGGCACACATTATTTTAAAAATGCCTATGAATTATTTCTTGTATGTACTTTAGTTACAAAAGCAATAAAAACGTCATAGAAGGTAAGAAAATTCAGGGTTAAGATATCAAAAAATAATGGCAATTGAAATACAGTGCACTTGTTATCTGTATAAAAATAATTGTGAACATGTTGCTGTAACAAAAAAAGCTTTATCAGTGAAAAGTGAAATTCAAAATATGTAATTATAGTTGACAGTGAATAAATCAAATATAAGTTATTATAATGTGAAACATGTGCTGATCCATTCGCATCCTACTGCATTTGTATACAGCATTAGTTTGTACAAAGATACAAAATACATTCCGATATTCTTAGCATATTATGCGGCGCCTTCAATCAATTTACAGGCGGCTAAAGGGCATTTTATCCAACGAAGTAAGAAAAACAATAAAATTAATTAAAGAATTTTCTTCAATTTTTTTTTTCGAAAGTTCACCACCCATTTTTTCCAATAATGGGAATATTAAAGATAACTAAGATATAAATATCTAGTTTGTGCAAGATATGTATGGTCAAAGTGATAAGCTGTTTTTTATAATGGTCATCTTATGTTGAACAAATAAATAAACATCATATACATAATACAGAAAATGAAAATGTTGACGTTTATTTTAATGAAGCACTAAACGTTAAAATAAGTATACAAATTTATTATCAGATTTGCCGCTTAATTCGTTAAAAGAAAATGAGTTTTTATGTTAGTGCTCTCGCCATCTCGTTAACAAAATATGTAGTATAATTTGTTAGTTCAAAATTTGTCAATAATATATGATTTCACTCTACTTTAGAGATGGAGTCATTAAAAAGGTGTCAATGTTAGTTTTCGACATAACTGACGTGCTGATCACGAACTAATTTGTGATGTAATAGATAAAAAAAATCGCCGATTATATCTGTATTTCTGATTTAAAATATCGGAACACTTTATGGAACGTTCAGAATAAAACACATGCCGAATCAAATATTGGAAAAGAATAAAATTGATGATATAATATCTATATGCGTTTTGATTACACTTTAAGTTAAAAAAAAACTGACAAAATATACAAGCATTTCAGCAAAATAACGACGGTTTAATTCAATTATTATATTTTACAATTAATTATATGCTATTAGAAGAAACTTTAAGGAAACCTTTAGTGAAACAGGAAGATAAATTGAGAATTCAACATCAAAGAGACAAAAATTGAAGTAATAGTAATAATTAATTTATGAGTCCCAAAAGAGTGAGTACATTCGCGTATGTTGACAAAAAAAACAGTAACATGAACTATTTAGTATCGATAAGTAAAAATTATGCATTACTGCATTAACATTATTTACAGTTGTATTTCACACTCATTAACTAAGGCAACAAGAAATAATTAAACGATAATTGATAGGTATAAACTGCAATAATTAGTAAAGTCAATTATAAAATAATTATTACATTTCTTCCGCATGTTAAGGTGCAGAAAAGAAATCGTATTTCAAATTAATCGGAGGTAACTAAAATTAACTATGAAAACAAACATTTTTACCGACTGATTAAAGAAATTTATATAAGAAAAAGTTACAGCAGGAAATTCTAAACATTATTAGGCATAATTCACAACATGTTCTTCATTAATTGAACATTAGAAATTGATTATTACAATACTAAATTTCATTATTCTAATCTTTTGCTAATTGTAAGATGACCTTCATGATTTTGATTACGATACTAAATTTCATTATTAAAAAATTTGACTAAATCTATAAAAGTTATCGCTGAATCGAATGATTAGTTATATTTACCAATATAAATAAAGTTAAAGATTAAATTTAAATTATTAATATACAATTATTGTGTGTCTCATTTTTTAAATTAAACATTAAGAACTGCAAACTAAACTTGCAGTAAGTAACTTACTAAGATTTTTTGCGACCTAATGGTTAAAACACTATAAACCAGAAGCTTCTAGTTTCTGCTTCAGGCAGACTGATGATAAGCAGTAGTGACATCGGTTTCCACTTAAAAATATAGATGATGATAATATATTTAGAAGTAAAAATAGGTCTTCCCTTCTACTGCTGTACCAATTACGCTTATATAATCGATGTAAATAATGAAGTTTAAAAGATTGTTAAAGTTGAAGTAAATGTCTTGGATATTCAATGAGAAATAACAACAAAAGAGCACGTTTTTGTTGAAAATTTTATTTATGGTACTTTGAAAGAATACAATGCAATATTTATTCATTTGCTTAATTATATCTTCCTTAAAAAAGTTAGATACAATTATTCGCTAGATTTCATACTTGATTCCCGCTAGGTCAACAGATAAAGATGTAAAACAGACAAAGTTTAGAAATAGAAAAAATGAAACAAACTGAAATAATTCCAATGAACAATATATGTCACATAAATAAGCGCATTGACTGTACTTAAAAAAATACGTAATGCATACATTATTATTGTAAATATAATGAACTCTATGTAAGCAAACGGCATATTGTTCTTCCATCTTAACAAATCTTGATTTTTGAACAATAAGAATCTAACTGTTACTTTACCTCTGCAGAACGATACAAAATTAGCATCGTATCGATAATTGAGCTCATTGCATCAAATTGAATTTAACGAAAATATCGATTTTTGACACAAATTTATTGTAAAAATGATAAGATAGGTGAAATGAAAAATATATATATATCTAATCATAAATCGATTCACTATTGAATAACTTTCACAAAATAAAATGGACAGTAAAATTGTACAAGAATAAAAAAAATGAAGATTTAATAGCAGTATTCATATTTTATCGATACAAAAAATAATTGAATCCAGAAAAAATTTAAATTTTTAATGCAGGAGGGCAGAGAACAATATAACAATAGTAAGAAAATTGAATGGTATATTATGTTATCTTATTTTCTTACACATAAGATATTTGTTTATAGCAAAGCATCAATACATTTTTACATAACGTTTTCAGTCGCAGATATGACATATTTACTACGCCGGATATAAGGACTTTTTAGTTCACTTATAGTAACTAACTAACTAACTAACTAACTAACTAACTAACTATATATATATATATATATATATATATATATATATTGGTTATTACGATTACATCCATTATTATTAGTCGATTCGTGAGATGTATAACTGTATCCGCCTGTCACGGCACTTGTCCACATATTGATTCAATAATATGACGTAATCAATAATTATAGAGCACATATCGTTATTTTATTCTATATTACTATATTGAATATATTTGCAATCTAAATTGTATATATAAATATATTCCTTATAACTTAAATATAATTCTTGAGTGGATAGTTATATCGTACTGAATTGACAATAAAAAAATCTCTAAAATGTATCGAAAGAGAATCATTTCTTATTCAAATTACAATTTTGTTAACCCTTTCGCTACGGGTGTCGTCTAAACGACATCCACATAATGTGCTGTGTGTACAGATTTCCTTTGCCTTTGTTTCAAGATTTATCACTATGGGTTAAAATATTGAGAATTCTATTCTTTCATTGTAATTTCTAGTTTATTGGAAGCGTAATCTTTATTTATTCAACATATGTTTATTGATAATGATAAAAATATCTTAAAATATATCGTTGTGCCTGTTCGTTTAGTAGAGCAGCCGAGAGACCGCCCGTACAGCAGCGACACTCCCGTGGAAAGCACTCCCGTAACGAAAGGGTTAATATTGGTTTTCACCTTATATAAATTACATAAACGAATATGATGGTTTTCTCACAAATTTAAAATAATCGATCCATTCTTCAAATTTTATTATTCCGAGCACAAACTATGCAATATATTTAAAGGCTTTCTTTATTTAAGTAGATTGTTTTTGGCTTATATAAATATATGAATAGAATAGAGCCGCAAGAAATTGATAAAAATCAGAAAACAAAAACTCAGTACAACATTAACAGTTAAAAACAAACTATTACAAGTCATTTATAGGCACAGTAATATGAATTAATGTATTCTTTTCTATAAAATGGCAAAATTTGATATTCATAGCCTGAAGAAAAAGATTCCTTTGTCACCATAACCTTGTGCTATAAACCTCCTGGTAGTATTAGTTCAAGAATCGATAAGCCATCAAACTAATATAATTGCTGGTCATTACTTCTGTTCATCACACAATACTTGTGCATATTTCAATCTAAAAATCGATTTCTAGATAAGACCGTGAAGGTACACAATTAACGACACTTCACGTTGTAATAATACAAAACTTGTACCATTGTGTAACGCGATTGATAAGGTGGACGCTGATAAGTAAAAAAATATTTACAATTTAAGGGGAATTTGCCGTATTTGACATTTTGGTTTTCACACATGAATTTCGAGTTATGTAAGGTCGATTGATGGACAATTACCGATGCTCACACAGTGAATGTTCCTAAATTATATATAGTGTATGTCATAAAACTATCTACCATAGAAATCATCAGCGATTGGTATAGTACATGCTTCGCTGAATTCGCGAAAAAATTGTCTCAATGAAAGTATGAAACATCTTGTTGCACAATAATGCATCTTATCACTGACTTAATATTACCGCCGATTACTTCATTATAAATAGAATTTTAGAGCTACTTTTACTTATTCGATAAATAGCATTAGGAAAATATTTGGTAAGAACTTTTTAGAAATTCTTCAATATCAAGTTAGGGATCGTTCAAGTATTATGTGAGCAGATTTATTACATTTATTTACCAACACCCCCCCCTCCCCTTTGTCAGCAAAAGTAAGTTAAAGTTCTTACCCAAAATAAGCAAAATAAGCAAATCAATAACCCCCCGCCCCCTATAGTGCTTACGTAATACTTGAAGGGCCCCTTATATCGAGTCCAGCACGGACTAATTTGAATAAGAGGACTAGAATTTTTCAGTATAAAACTTATGCCATTGTCACTGCATTCGTCTGGTTCTTAAAATAATAAAATTTTCACATTTTGTTCTAACTTAGAAATATAACACAAGGAAATACCTGTGTATCAAGCATTTAAAGAGCATATAAACTTGCAAAAGTTAGCAAATCAATCGAATAAAAAAAAACGTTATAAACAATTTATCCTGGATATTTGTTAAAATCTTACCTAGGAAGAAGTCGATGTCAAAAATTTAAAAGCAATTTTGTGGAAGTGTCTTTGAAGACTTAGTCACAATTTTAAAAGTTGCTAGATCTCAATTCGTATTGACAATGTGAAATATTTGTACCTATCGGAAATTTTTGGAAACTTGCTTCAAAGCAAAATGCCATTTACATCTAGTTATTTTATGTTTCTTCATCCACAATACGAAGCTAGATTTTCACATACAAGTCTTAATATATCATTAATTGCCGTTTATACAATATGTAGTACAAAAACTAAATTGTTACTTCCTGCACTCTAGGTTTTCAACTTTTACTTTCAGGCAAGACGCTGAATTTCACAATAGCACATAGTAAGTTTTTCCATTTCCCTTCTATTAAAAGCAAAAACTAGTCAACTAAAGGATGTGATATGTACTAAAATTAAAAACTTGCAATGACCAATTAGTCAAAAAATGTTTGGTGAAGTTAAATATATTTTTTTATTGGGCTTGCACATATTAAATTAATTGTATAAGGGATGTACATATCAAAAACACGCTTTGGAGCTGTACTTATTTGAAAAATTTAAGTCGAAAGAAAGAAAATATGCACTACGTCAAGAAATGGCTAATGTTTTCCAAACAAAACTAAAGCAGTCATTTAAGGCTGTAGACAACAAATAAATAATATGAATAAAAGGACATCACATAAATAGGATATAAAATGAATTTAGAAGATCATTGATTTTTTTTATTTCTTTTGTTAATTACAATTTGTCCTATACAAAAAAACATTCAGTAATTTTCGGGATATATGGATAATTACCATTTATTCTAAAAGGTACTCATTAGTAAGACTTTTAAACATTGATTAATAAACGAAATTGAATTGCTGTCATATGAAGAGAAATTAGGAAAAAAATTAAAATTAATAAATAAATAAATATAAGTAATTGTAACTATAATAATTCATAGAGTGGGCATCCAGGGTGTTTGGGTGGTTTTCCAGTCTGTGCTTAGTAAGATCAATGATAACAATGAAAATAAAAACAATCATGTGAAAGGACGGAAATACAACAACAAATAATAAATAAAGTAAATAAGTAATAATTAAATAAGGAATAAATGATTAGAACTAATAATATTAATAAGAATATATCCCGTATATATTTTATGAGTGATGTTATATTCTGATTTAATTACTTATGCATCCACATATGAAAGATTGCTTTGAATGAATGAATTGAAATGAGTATCAACACTCGAACAAGTAGCATAAAATCATCCATGAATCAGACAGAGACTAATAGTTGATACTCATTAGATAAAATAAACCGCATCCTCTATTCCTACACTGGCGTTTCATACAGAGCTTTTGTAAGGAACTATCAATACTAAATCTCTGTTTCGAGTTGAAGAAGCAAAAGTCCGATCTCAAAGCCAATATCGCAGGAGAACCGCCGTGTCGCTACCGAAATAAACGCACCGGCGTCGCACCGATGCAAGGACGACGGCCTACATTCTATTTCCGTCCGAACGAAGACCGACGGGAAATGTATTAGATTATACTATGCTAGTCCCTTAATTTAAAAGGTATTCTTTTTCTTAAGATAAGCTTACAAGTGTATTTATTGCAAGCATACATATGTAATTTTTGTATGTAAAGAATCTGCCACAATTTGAGGAATACGATTTCAAAAAAAAAAAAAAAAAATGAAAAGCGATTTGATAATGCTCAGATCTTGTGGGATTTTAGTTAAGAAAAAGCCAACCATTTTCCACGCCGGAAAATGAGTTAACAACGTCTAGACCAAAGATAAAAATAAAGCATTTCAAATTTATTAACTTTCCGTAAGGTAAGTTACAGTAATCCCAAAAAAATAAAAAATAAAATTTTTTGCATATCTTTACGTTTCAAAGGTTTCTGAACATTTTGGCATACCTTAGAAAAAATGGATGTATGTGTAAGTTTTTGTCGACAAAAACATTCGATCCCTATTGATGGGGAAACGCGCTGATTAGGTTTTGGCGAAGGCAGGTCCAGCCGTTTCGAAGACAGGGGGCAAAAAATGCCAACAATGGTAATTCAATTTTTGAGATGAAGAGCATCCAATTTAAATGATTCAAGAAACACATTGTTCAGTTATATTCTGTTTAAAAAAGTATATACTTCAAAAACGTTATTGTAATCGTAAGAAATGTATCTTCAGATGGATTCATTTGGCATCTTTTCTTAATATAAACATTTTTAAGTGTTTTGAACGATAAGATCGTCACTGTATATTGTATAAACGAATAAATTTATAGTAACTATAATTATCTCTTTATATTTAACACAATTGTTATAAATCATTACTCAATATTTATTAGTTATTAATTTTTTTGCTCGAATATTTAATTCTGATACCTGAAGTTGCAGCAATTTGCCTTAAAGCACGATGTAAGTTTTAATTTTGGTATCCATAAATGAATACTTTGTTATAAGCAAACATTCCATCCAGTGGCGTACCTAGAACTTTTGCCGCCCGGGGCGGTCTCCAGATTGCCGCCCTTTCAATTATAAGTCAGTCAAATAGTAGTTTTCATAAATTAATACAAATAAACTAGTGGTGCATGGCATCGTGCCTTAAGGCAAATTGCTGGTACTTCTCGTACCGAAACATAAAATTTTTAAAAAAGATTAAAAATTTTTTGAAATCTGAAAAAATATATTTTTGAGAATTTCGAAAATTTTGAAAAAAATGGCTTTTTTGAATTTTTTTTTTTATATTTTGAAATTTTTTGAAAATTTGTAACTTTTTTTCAAAACAATCGCGCTGCGCAGCTGTTTTGGAGACGAAATATCGAAGCAAAACGGCTAGACATTGATACGGAACCCATAGAAATGTAAATTAAATTTGTTATTATTAAAATCTCTAGAAAATATCAGACAATTTGACGTGGATATATCTAATGATCATTTTGGAGCGCCAAATGTCATTTTTTTACTTTATCTTATTGTATCTCTGTAACTGCTAGACCTGTCATCCCAGAAACAGTTCTTTGTTTAGTCAATACAAATAAAATGTTTTTTGAATTACTTAAAACGGACGCTTCGTTCTCTCAAGAACTAAATTACAATTTTTGGCTTTTTTGCCCCGTATCTTTGGAACGGCTGAACCCGTTTTGCCAAAAACTAATCAGCACGTTTTATCAGTACGAATTGATGCGTGTTCCTACAATCATCGACAAAAGTTTGTATCTAAACACACACACACATCCATTTTTTCTAAGATATGCCAAAATTCAGTAACCTCTGAAACGTAAAGATATATAAAAATTTTCACTTTCGACATTTTTGCGATTACTATATATAACTTACCATACGGAAGTTAAAAAATTATCAAGTTATTTAATCAATATTAATTAATACACAGAGTAATTTTTTTCAAACATATTTATATGCACTCGTCAACATATTTATATAATGCCCTAAGGCTTTGCAGACCTAGCAGACCCCGCCTTCCGCCAGCCCTGATTTTCAAAAGAAAAATTGATGATTTAAAAAAATATTGATAATTCACTTCAAAGTAATCATATAAACTTTTCAAAAGAAATGACATTTATAAGCTGATATAAAAAAATAGGAAAAATCGCTGAACAAAATCGTAAAGATGCTTATACGAATTCAACGAATTTTAATGAATACAATAAAATAAAATTATTAACCTGTTCTTAAATTAGAATTCAAAATTCACAAATATACATTTATATACACCGAGGAATAAAATTCTAAATCATATGGTTAATCATAATTTATATAAATCAAATATTAACAATAATAAAAATCATAATGATCATTTATAATTCAAGAAAGAAAACTAGTTGGTACTGGTATTTTGCCTTGAGGCAAGTTACATGAACTTCCCGAAATGTGTAAATAATCGACTTAATCAATAAAAAATAAATTAATTTATGAGTGATTAAAAGTATTCCGAGTGGATTTATTACACATCATTGCAAACGAACGAACAAACACGTTAACTCGGAGTATTTTCTAAAAGCAAATTTTCAAAAATCAATAATTTTAATTAATCAATAATTATAATTGAACCAGTTTCCGTAGGACTTTAATGGTTTACTATGTTCAAGACCAAGTACACTATCGTTATACCAACTAAATCATCTAATTTTATTTTTAACAAACGTCAAAGAAACATTTTCTCTAACTTTGATAAATTTTTAAAATTAAACTACTTGTCGTAAGGCCGTAATAATTCAGTGAGTTTGGCAATGATGTACATCGCCAAAGAAAGTTTCATAAATATCAGCTTAAATTTTTTTTCAACAGTTAATTACAAGAAAACGGCTTGGTAGATTTTCACCTAAAACTGATCAGTATCAATCCCAAATAATATCTTTCAAACAGTTTTTAATTTTTTAAAATCGGTTCGGTAGTATGAGCTTAAATGTGGACGAAAGGTTTAACACTTCTTTCCAAATTACAAAGAAACGGCTCGGACGATCGTCGCACAAAGAAACGATATGCCTCATCGAGATACATCAAATGGTTTTTAAATTTCTGAAATCGGTTCAGGCGTTTTTGAGAAACAAAGGTCTAATTTTGACAAAGGCCAAAAAGACCATACTAATTTTTGCAATCTTTGACAAATTTTTAAAGCTAAACCAGTTGTCGAAGGACCGTAATATTTTAGTATGATCTAGAAGACTATGGTATCTACCGTCAAAAAAATAATCATAAGAATCGTCGAATTTTTTTTTTTAAACTTTATTAAGAAAACGGCCCGGCCGATCTCTACTAAAAACTAATCAGCACGATTCCCAACAATGTCTTTCGAACGGTTTTTGAATTTTCAAAATCAATTCAGAATGGCTAAAACGTAGACGAAAAATTTTTCACTTTTCTGCGATTTATAAAGAAACAGCTTGGCCGATCGTCGCACTGACGGTCAAACTCAAACTCAAACTGACAAATAATAGTCTTCATCGAGATACATCGAGTGGCTTTTAAATTTTTGAAATCGGTCTAGCCGTTTTTGAAAAAACGACAATTTACGACAAAAAATCTGTTCACATACACACACATACTTTTTCCAAATTTGGGCTCATTCGATTCAGAATGGCTTGAAACGTCGAGAAAACATAAAATTAGCGATTCGGATTTTTTGATGAAAACATAAACTTCTCCTTGGGGAAGTTAACTAGTGGTGTATGGCATTGTAAGTTAAGGCAAATTGCTGGAAATTCCCGTACTGTAATGATATATTCGAGGAAAATTAAATATTTTCAAATATATAATTATAAATACTGTAACTTATATATGCTTACAGAAAATTAAATAAACAAAACTCAATCAATCAAATTTGAAATAAAGGGCATTGTCTAATATTTATAAAAAGTATATAAACTGAATTACAAAGTTAAAATTATTTATTTCAAGTACGAGTATATAAGTGAGCATTTGAACTTTAGGTAGAATTCAAAATAAAATCCACGTAGAAAGTTTTTTGAATCATTCAAATCGGATGCTTAGTTCTCTCAGAAACAGATATTTTTTGCACATTTTGCTTGGTATCTCTGCCTTTGCGAAAAACTAATCACCAGTTCTCCTCATCATTACAAATTGAAGTTTTCTGCATCAATCAAATCGGATGTTTCATTCTCTCAAAAACTCGATTTCTAATTTCTGTACCATCAAATCGGTTGATCGGGGCGCCCGAAAACGTGAACGAAAAAATGCGGACACACAAAACACACACACTTCCATTTTTTCTGAGGTATGCCAAAATGTTCAGAAACCTTCAAAACGTGAAGAAATGTAAAAAATTTCATTTACGATTGTCGGTCCATTACTATAACTTAACCTACGGAAGTTAATAAATATAAAATGAATAAGTTGCTTTTTACAACTATGTATAAATAAACTAAAAAATGCCGCCCCAAAATAAGTGCCGCCCGGGGCGGACCGCCCCCACCGCCCCCCCCTAGGTACGCCACTGATTCCATCTAATGTAAAACTTTTGAATATTGTTTAAATTTTTTAATCGTTAAAACAAATTTTATTCATATATAAATTTAAAATTAACAAAACATATTTCAAATTAGATTATGACCATCGATCTTTATTTAAATTCTTATTACTTTTTTATATAATCAGATTTAAATATATTTTATTACATTATTTATTTATTATGAACGACATTATACAATATAATTGAGTACATATTTTTCTACCCTAGGGTATTATACATTTCCAATATTTGTTTCTATTGCGATAAATAAAAATAATTGAAAGAACAAGATGTACATGTAAGAAAAAAACAACTAGAAGTTAAAAGATAATAAAATTTAAAAAAAGCATAATTTCAAACCTTGATACAGAATTACATAGAAAATATTTATTAGTAGCTATGGATCCATCAGGCTATGGTTTGGCATGGCGTGTTTGCCATACTTTTTTATACAAATTATACTTGGTGTTTTGCACTATGTGCACATTCATAAAATGCGCGATGGGACGTATTATTTTGATTTATAATATATGAGAAATTGTTCTTGTCGTCTAAGTTAAATTTTAATAAAACTTTTGCTGACGTAATGTTTGAATAAAACAATATAGTAATGAAATTGAACTTTAATAAAATAAATTAAATTTCTATGGGCTTGAGATACATAATGTTACATAATATTAGGTTAATTCATCAATAACATTTTCTCTGATATCACAGGAAAA
Source organism: Ctenocephalides felis (assembly GCF_003426905.1). Lineage (NCBI taxonomy): Eukaryota > Metazoa > Arthropoda > Insecta > Siphonaptera > Pulicidae > Ctenocephalides > Ctenocephalides felis. The sequence goes on from NW_020538040.1 coordinate 106,029,307, forward strand.
TTCAAAAGTCTTCATCGGCGTATAAGTCAAATCATCATCAATTCAAAGGCCCGCATTGTGTTATTGAAACAATAAAAAATCACTAAAGTCGCATTTGAATCTCAATATGCTATTATCATGATATTGATATTGCCTAATTTCAATTGAATGTTTTGTTATTTTCGAGGATACATATGCAAGTATACGAACATATACATATATACATATGCACATATATATATATATATATATATATATATATATATACATGCATACATACATATACACACATACATTATATAATATATAGTATAAATGCAATATGTATAATATAAATATGTATAAATTTTATACATATATAGGGTGTCTAGAGAACCCAACGTGATGCCGAATCAATAACTATCATGAGGAAAATTAGTAAACAAAATTGTCTCATTTAGTTTGAAAATATTGAGCTTTTAAGTGCAATCCAGAGCTTTGGTCAAACCATTTTTCCGCTATTGTGGTTAATTCATTGTTCTTGTTCATTTAAAACTTGGAAATGTAACAGTGAATAACATTTCTAGAACCACAAAAAATAATAATTGTCCCATTTTCAAGAATTAAGACTTTTTGATGAACTATGAATTTAAAATTTTTAAAATTAGTCAACTTTAAGAGAGAAAAAAGCACTAAAGTGCACAAAAATGCACAAGAAAAATCCAGTTATTTTTAGGTTTTTTAATTTAACTCGATTTTTTTATTATGAAACTTATAAATATTTTTACCATTTTAAAATCCTGATTAAATGCGGCAACTTTCGTTGAAACTTTTCAACACACTTTAGCGATAGTTTTCATTAAAGGTTGTGAAACCCTTCGTAATACGACGAATGAATCGTTGTTTTCAAATTAAATTTCTTAATCATGATGCGGGCATCATCGCGTGGTCCATTTCATCTTACGACAAGAGTCATTGCTTCTATTTTATTGAGTAATTACTTAGACTTAAACCATTGAAAAGTCGAGTTTTACATTTTTATTGGAGACATTTATCACTTTTAATGTCTTGAATTGCTCTTGTACACCCGCAACGTCAAATTCTGAAACCGTCACATTTTACTGCCCTCATGAAGTCTATATATTCAATTTTTATTATAATAATATTAATTGAATTGATTAAAAGAATGATGATTAAAATTTTATAATGTATCATTCTCACTTAGGGCAAATTTCTGATGTAGGAATTATGAGAGAAATTTAAATTGATTCGATTTGGTTAACGATAAGCAAAAATTTCACATAGGATAATTAAAAGCGCCACGTAAGCCATAAAAAAGAACATACATATACGAAAAGTATTAACAGTACGCAAGTGGCAACTCTTGAACTATTGTGATCTAAAACTAGAAAATTTTCCGAAGATACACACAGCTTTACATACAAAACCAAAAAAAAAAATTGTGATTGAAACAATTTTTCTGGATTTACTATATTGTGATAAATATAATTTCATAATTAAAAGTATCTTTAAAAATATCCCTATTTTCTTTAGCGATATTAATTATACCAATCTGTAGGACCGTAGTCAATTTCACATGCGATATGAAATTGGCTGCTTTTACAGGAGTAATTTTCTTTTTGTGTTCTTTTGTAATTCGTTTGTCGATTGGCGTTGTCATTATTGTAATATCCCCTCATTTCCTTCGGGATTTATATTTTCCTGTATATTGTAATGCCACCACTTTTCTAACAAATCGTTGGAAATGACCGCGAACGAGACCTTGGTCACGCACTCAGTCGCTCTATCTTCGGCATCAATTTTATTAAAACGCATTGCTAGCGAGTGAGAAGGGAAAGATGTAAGAAAAAATACTAATAGATAAGAGGGTGTAATACAATTAAGCAGTAAAATAAGGATTTTATAGCAAAATTGATAGTTCCCGAAATATCTTGAAACTTACCTACTTCAGTTAAACCGGAGAAGTCATTAACCCTTTCGCTACGAGAAGCTTTTCCGCAGCGACACTTCTTTTTTATATTTATTTGATCATCTATCTACATGAGATATCAAATAAATTGTACATGATATGCATAACTAAGAACTGGACTCCATTATATAGTTCTTTACAGTGTTGAAATATAGTTTGTCAAAAAAAGAATAGAAGTTTGTAGTTATTATTACAGCAGCGACACTCTTGCTGTAAGGAATAGCGCGTGTTCATTAGTAGTGCCATTGATCGGAACAGGCAGAACGAGATATTTTAAGATATATCTAGCATTATCAATAAAAATAATGTTGAAAAATTTAAAATAGCGCTTCTAATAAACTACAAATTTCAATTATTAAAAATTAAATTAAAATTACCAACACTTTAACTCAGAGCGATACACCTTGAAGCAAAGACCGAAACAGAACATGTCGTCCATGGACGGCATTCGTATACACAGGTAGTCGAGTAAACGTCATCGATGAACGACACTCGTAAAGGAAAGTGCTAATAAAGCGAATAACTTATTGCACTATTCAGATTTTCCAAAAAATATTGGTTATTTGTACTTTCGACTCAAAATCAAATAATATAATTTTTTTCAGTACATTACTGTTTCGCTAGTAGATTATCAAAAAAAACTACGAACCATTTGGCGATCTGGTTAATATAATTTCTATGATTGCTAAAGCATTAAAGTTATGTTACCTAATAATAGTTTAAAAATTTCGGATTATTTTATTAACTTGCTCGTTCGGAGTTTTATCAATAAAATCAGTTCTAGGCTGACTTGTGAGTAACGAATTGGTATATTTTTGATATCAGACGATCAAGCGACTCGAAAACATTCACCGTTATAGTGAAACTCACATAGCACGAGCCAAGAAGGTCTCTCCGACCAAGGACTCCCGAATATAAATAATTCTTTAATTAATGACTGATAAACGATACGCACAAATATGCTTTCGCCATTTCGACGACATAAATCTTACACTTCGAATAAGTACAATATGCAGAAATATACTTACAATATTATTTCAAAACGCCGCAAATTATGCATTTATTTCTCAATTAAGAAGTGTATAAACTAGTCGCACATATAATTGTTCATTTTCAAAAATGTATATTCAGAGTAAAAATGAATATCATGATGCCTAAAAAGGTAATTATTATTGAAAAGCAAGAGAATTTCAGTGGTGCAGCAATAAAGTGAACTTACCAAGTTCAGTAAATTATGTTTCTTAGATAGCACGTGAAAAAATTTAGGTATAAATGTTGCGATATTAAATATAATATAGGTATCAATTAGAAGATCAATTATATTGCACAATAAGCATTTCAAATTTGTGCTACATATTAATAACTTAGAAAAAATGGATGTATGTGTAAGATTTCGTCGACAAGAACATTCGATTCCTTTTGATGGAGAGACGTGCTGATTAGGTTTTAGCAAAGGCAGATCTAGCCGTTTCGAAGACATGAGGCAAAAAATGACAAAAATGGTAATTCAGAAATAAAGAGCTGCCAATTTGAATTATTCAAAAACATTTTATTTGTATTGAAGAAATGAAGAACGTATTAAATTTTTGTTAAAGCTGGTCCAACAATTTCGGAGATTCAATAAAAAAAAAGGAAAAAAAATATTATTTGGCTTATTCACATCAAATTATCAGATATTTTATAGAGATTTTAATACTACATACAAATTTTGTTTATATTTCTATGGGTTAGTACAAATATTTATCATTTAGAATGAGACGCGGCGCTTAAGCGCTTTGATGTTTGGTTTCTAAAATAGCTACGCAGCGCAAAATTCAAATTTTTTCTTCCAAAATCTCGAAGTATGTACTCAAAAAACAATTTTGTTCGCTTAAAAAAGAGTTTAAAGCATTTAAAATTTTCAAATTACGGTACGGGTAGTTCCAGCAATTTGCCTTAAGGCACGATGCCGTGCATCACTAGTTTTCGAATTTATTTTAAAAGTGTCTAAAATAAAAATCAATCGAGTAGTTTAACGACCGGCATGTGCACCGAGTGCGCGAATGAAAACACAAAGCGCGTTCGCATAGGCGCCACGCGGTTTAAAGGAGTAAGATCATTACTCCGCACAGGAAACGCACAAGGAGAAGCAGCATCTAACAAAACGAAAACAAACAATACAAAAGGCATAACGAAAACAGTTAAAATCCTACTCAAGTTTCATTGCCTTTCGAATTGCATTGCTTGTTATTAATCACTTCTTGTGACAGGTAATAAAAGCTCGCTCGCTCGTTTGGACAATTTATTTTTTCACTTATCAAATATCAAATAATTTGTAAAACTAATAACGCATTTAGTTGCGTTCAACATCCGTACATAATAAATAAAATAAGGTAATAAGTTATACATAAATTAGATTATATTCAGAAAACCAATACGTAAAACACATGAAGTGCTACTAAAAAATACTTCAAAATAAATTAGACAAGCATTGTGTCGCCTTCTAAAAGGCAACGAGTTAAGGAATAACACAACATCTTAACCTTCCTATACCCGCGCACGGTCTGGCTATTTTTATTTAAAACCGTTTGTATTTTTTTATTTTACAAAAACTATAAGATGTGGTAACACAAAAAATATCAATTGTTACCATAAATTATTTATTACTTTAATGATTATCAGACTTTCCATAACAGCCAACAAAAATTAAATTTTATAGTCTAGAAAGAAGGGACAAAACATTTTGATACAAAAATAAACATAAAAAACACAAATCTTGTGATCATTTTAATATAGAACTAATGGTGAGTGGTGCCTTGAGGCAAATTGCTAGAACTTCCCGTGCAGTAACGAAATGTTCGAGGATTATTAAATGTTTTCAAATAAATTACATTAAATAAAGACTGTAACATTGTCTAATATTTATAAGAATTATATAAACTGAATGGCAAAGTTAAAATTATTTATTTTAAGTATATAAGTGAGCTTTAGAACTTTAGCTAGAAAAAAAAAATAAAATTCAATTTATTTCCGATATTGAAACAAAAATTTTTTGGAAATTAAAAAAACAAATTTTCTGGAGATTAAAAAAACAATTTTTTCCCAAAAGCAATCGTTTCGTCAACACAAGCGGAAAGTTTATTGAATCATTCAAATCGCATGCTTAGTTTTCTCAATAAACACATTTAGCTCGGTATCTCCGAAACGGCTGGACCTGCCTTTGCCAAAAACTAATCAGCACATCTCCCTATCAATAGGAATCGAACCATTCAAATCGGTTGATTCGTGCACCCGAAAACGTGGACAAAAAATTTTATCCATACATTCATACAGACACACACAAGAATGTACCTCTCGGAAAGTTTATAAGTATATATTGTATATAATTATATAAATTTGCATATAATTTTATACAGTGTATTCTATACCCGCGTCGGGGTCTCACAAACCGATTAAGCTGCAATATGGCTACAAGTCCCGGTCGCACAACTTTGTGCTACGTGCTAACCTAAAGCTAAACCCCAAATCATGCAGTGCAAACTCTCAAAGTTCTCGGAAAAAGCGCATTTCCCACACTATACAAAAAATATACATACAGATTCGTAATGCATAGTATTCTGCAAAAAATATTTGTGACCAGATGACTCTTCCCTAAAAAGAATTGAATTTCAATATAAATCTTAGCCTTAAATCACAAAAAGTACAATAAAAAATCTAGCGATTTTGATATGACTCGTAGAATTTAATAACTAATAAATATTTTCATCTGTAAATCAATTGAACTCGATTATTATATTTTTATAATTTAAAATATCGCAAGCAAGCAATGTTTTGATTCAAAAATCTATTAATGTACGAGTTGTACACGCGGAGAGCGATCCCGAAACGGATCCGCAGTTCGCGTGGCGGAACCGATGAACGACCTTGACGCATTTTTTTTACTACATCCGGTGCACACAACCAAACAAAATTAAACTTGGGATGCAATCAAATAAACAAACGGTGCGATATTATAAATGCACGCGGCCATAGGGTAAACCGGAGATAATTACATCAGTCTATGAAAGGTATGCCGATCATAAATATAATTCATTATTTGTTATTACTAGTATGTTGATCATTTTAACAATATTTTTCTATTTCTAACATTTATTTTATTTATCCACTTATAATGCAATAAATTTTATAATCAGTAAATATATTCACTAAAATATATATATTATAGATGGTGTAAACATTTTTCCATTATGAAATTTAAAAGTTAGCTGACATAATTACAAACTAACTCAATCTAAAAATATTTTATTTCGTCTTCTGACAGTAACCATCGACATTTTGACTAATTCATTCTTTTTCCATTCATTGCAAAATGTTCATGTCATGTAAAATTCTTAACTAGTTGATATTGGTAATTTGCCTCGAGGCAAGTTACATGAACTTCCCGATACATGTAAAAAATCGACTTGATCTTAATACAAAATAAATTAATTTACGAGTAATTAAAACTATTCCGAGTGGATTTGTCAGAGTATTTTCTAAATGCAAATATTCAAAAATCAATAATTTTTATAATTGAACCAGTTGCCGTAGGACTTTAATGATTTAGTATGTTCATTAAGACCAAGTAGGGTAGGGCGCGGCTAGTTGAGCAAATTTTTACTTGAACGGATGTAGCTCCTCAATGAAAAGTCTCAATAAATTGCTACACGGCCTAATGGATTTGTTGTTTATCGCTTAACAAAAGTGTTAATACTATTTTTTGGTAATAAGTAAAATTTAAAAGCTACAGCTATTTAAATGCAAAAAGTCAAGTATGCTCAATGTACCCCATAGGTGGAACAAGTTGAGCACTAAAAAATTATAATGAAATCATAGGTCGATTAATGATGAAATAAAATAAAAATAAAAATAAAATAAAAAATAAAATGTCGATTAATGATGAAATAAAATAAGTTTTTAATAACCAGTTCTACATTTATAGTCTTTATTGACAGAGAAAACAAAATTTATAGTAATTTGCTTTGAATAATTAACGAAAAGTAGAATCAACAAAACAATATCGTATATTAGGATTTATTTTACCATTATATTCAGTATTTTTGTTTAAAATCATTATTTCTTTATATTATTACTCACAGACTTAGCTTCAATCTTAAAAATAATTATTAATTTCTGGAAGTTAATGGTAATTGTCTTAGTGACAAAACAAGTTTAGCAACTATGCTCAACTAACCCCAACTCGGAATTTCAAAATAAAAGTGAGTTTATAAAAAAACCGTGAGAATTATACCCAGAATCTCTGTGCATACTAAAAGTACTATAATTATATGGAAGAACAACATTTACCTGATTAAAAATAAATAACATTTGACTAAACCAGACGAAAACTCGTGATGAATTACTTTTTGGTCTCAAAATAAACAAAACGCCCGTGAGCCTCACTCATTTGTCCAGCGGCCACTAGCGATCGCGGTATGTTTATTTCTCCCAAACCTCTATCTTTCCGCCATATAATGCCTAAACGTAGGGTGAATAGTTTTCGAGATATTTCGATTGCTCAACTTGCCCCTATGCTCAACTAGCCCTGCTCTACCCTACTCTATCATTATACCAAGTAAATAGTCTAATTCCAATTTTAACAATCGTCAAAAAAGCTACTCATTTTCTCATATTTCAATGAATTTTTAAAATTAAATTACTTGTCGTAAGGCGGTAATATTTCAGTAAGTTTTATAAAGCCATGATATATATATATACCGCCAAAAAAAGTTCGATAAAAATCGGCTTAAATTTTTTTCAACAGTTAATTACAAGAAAACGGCTCGGTAGATTTTCACCTAAAACTAATCAGTATTATTTCCAACTAATATCTTTCGAACAGTTTTTGATTTTTTAAAATCGATTCGGTAGCATGAGCCTAAGTGGACGAAAAGTTTAACACTTTTTTCCAAATTACAAAGAAACGGCTTGGCATATCGTAGCGCAAACGATAGTCCTCATCGAGACACATCGAATGGCTTTTAAATTTTTGAAATCAGTCTAGCCGTTTTTGAGGAAACGTCGATTTACGACAAAAAATCTGTTTACATACACACATACTTTTTCCAAATTTGTTCTCATTCCATTCAGAATGGCTTGAAAAGTCGAAAATAACATAAAATTTTTTTTGCATCAAGTCCCCTGCTCTAATAAAAAAAAATGTTACACCCCAATATTCAACTGATATCATACTACAAATTAATATTCAAAATTATGTGAAAATATGCATAAAAACTAATTATTTTTTGTTTATTTTTTTAATAAAATTTAAAAAAATTTGAGTTTTTGTCGAAAATAGTATTCTGGAAACAGATTACCCCCTCCCCTTTACGGTCAAGCGCCCTCTCTAAATTCTGTCCAAAATTTGTCTCTATCAAAATATCAAGAAGAATAGATTCATGCTGTGCTCACAAAATATTTTTTTTTTTTTTTTTTATTAAAATGCCTCTTTCAATACAAACAAAAATAAAATTTATATTATACATGTTTGACAATCTATATTTCAACACTGCGAAGAACTACTTCAATAGGTGCAGTTCTTAGTTTTTATCTACTCTATTATATCATGTGCAATTGATTTTATATCTCATATAGATAGATGATCAAATAAATATCATTAAAAAAATATATTAAAAAAGAGTAGAAAAAATGATTTTTTAAATAAATTTTTTAATTTGTATTATTAATTCGTTTAGGCTACCCCAACCTGCTCTATTTAAAATAAAAATACGGCTGAGATACTTTTGACACGGTACGAACGTTCGTTCCCGGTCGACTGCACGGTCCACGAGCTCGACAGTAAAAGTGAACCGCTAGTTAATGTCAGTTTACATTCAAAATATGTCATATATTGAGGGCTTTGATATTTCAACTGGACACGCAATACTAAAGGTCATACTCGAAAGTTTACATGACTCTATATGCGGATGATATAATGTGTATTAACCATACGCCGATGATGAATCTATTACACGAACGACAGAAAATATCCAAAATAAACGATTCCAAATCAGCTCATATCATTTGTATCCTGAGACAGGAGACGTGTCCTCCAATTTATATAAAGGACGTCCAAATTCCGAATAGAATATAGTGAAATAACTTGGTCTCCACTTAGACAGCAAACTTACTTAGAAAAACTACATAAAAACGAAAAACAGCAAAATAATGTTCAAAATGAAGTAATTTATTTGGCTACTGCGTAGAAAGTCTAAGCTCTCCATTGAAAATAAATTGCTGCTATTTAAAACGATCATCAAACCAATCTATACATACAGAATTGGGCTCTGAGGCTGCGCTTCCAAATCAAATATAGCTTTAATGCACAGGACACAGTCAAAAATTCTACGGACAATTCTTGATTGGTACGTGACAAATAAAACAATTCATAGTGCAATCAACGATCAAAGAAGTAATGAAAAGATATAAACAAAAACTCACATCCAAACCCATCAATATATATTTCTGAACCATTTGGCTTAAGCAGATTGAAACCACATTGGCCTCCAGACTTAAAATAATTTCAGTTTAAAATTATCATATCATTTAAACGCTAAGATGATAATTGGAGTTCTTCTTAAACATCGCTCTTATATATTGTCAAATTAGCTCATAGGCATATTCATGTATTTCTTATTGCTAAAATAAAACAGAGTTTAAAAAAAAGAAAACATCAAAATATACATGCGATTTTAGATTTCGTCTCTAGAATAATTGAAAATGTCAAATTAAACATTGTTAACATAATTTGGGGGCGTCCATTAATCACGCGAGGTTTTAAGGGGAGGGGGAGTTTGGCAAAAAATCACGAAATATCACGTGGGGGAGGGAGGGGTATATTGAGATATCACGTGTATTTATTTTTTACCTAATTTTTTTTAAAAAAAGTTTTTAGAAATTTTCAAAAAAAAATTCAAAATAGGACAGTTTTTCACGTAACTAAAAATACACGTGATGTTTGGGGGAGAAGGGAGTTAATTTTAAATATTACCAGGGGGGAAGGGTGGTCACGTGATTAATGGACGCCTCTCCTTTACAGAATTGTACAGAATTCTGTGTGTTGAGTAGAATAAGAAACCTATTGCAAAGAATCTGGCAAGCCGACATTTTTTTTAATTTCTAATCTGTAAAATATATTTAAAATATTTTTAAATTTTCGACAAGAAACATGTTTAATTTAAAAAAAAAAACTAAATTTGATCATTTCTAGTCGTTTGATGACTTCTAGTTTCTCATTTGAGAGTTAGTGTACCGTGTTTTCATATCTCTCCATTTGATTACCAAGGCTCAAGTTTTGAAAACATGGTCACTGCACAGTTAGGTGATTAAATCTACTGATAAATTCAGTAGATTAACTTAAAAAACAGCCAAATTCTTCGTAGAATGTAAGGGCTAGGTATTTCGTAGAACATACTTCGTTCAAAATATATATCCTAGACACAACGAATTTAGAATGGACACCACGATTACCCAACAAGAGCTAGTTCTTCCAAAAAATTCCGAATCTCCGGGATAACGCTCTCGAGCAAAACGCTATAAAGGCACGATTTTGAAAAAAAAAACTAAATTATCGAAAAAATGCCGTGTTAACGGGCATTCCGAACTGTTGGATGTCGAACTAAAGGTGTGTCATTTGCCCTTGTACATATAAATGTACGAATTGCAGATAGAATTGATTCGAGATTGAATTGATGCCAGCCAAATAACAAATATTATATTTTATGATCTACTTTATCCTCAGGTTTTAACGATGTGCTGCGACCAGAAACTTTGAAATGAGTAACTTCGCGTACTATTAAAAATAATCTTGGCAAGAGTCTGAAATAATATAAATTATTATTGTTCAAAGATTGCTTATGAATAAATAAATAATTTAAAAAATAAAGCGATCTAATAACGAGATCATTAAATGTGTTTATAAGCACAATCGCCGTCCACAACAACAAAGGCGTATAAGTGCTGGGTCTCAGTCTCCGAGAGCTCTCGCTACGCTTGCAGTGTCAGCACGTGGGCGGCTCGCGAATGCATATTGCTTATTAAATATTGCGCACGGATTTTCTCACGCCATTTTCTCCCGTCTGTTCAACAGGGTCGCATCAAGTAGTAATCGAAAATATTAAGATGACACCACCAACAGAATAGGCAAGAAGCAATAAATAAGATGAAGATAATCTTAACCGTTTTAGTGCCAAGGCGCGCGATTGTTGAAACTAGTGGTGCTGGACATCGTGCCTTAAGGAAAATTGCTGAAACTTTCCGTACCAAAAAAATTATTTTTTTTAAAAAAAATATTCAATTTTCTTTTAAAACTCTGAGAAAGAATCGATTTTTGATATTTAAATTTTTTTAAAAATTTGATTTTTTTATACCTTGAAATATTTTGGAAATTTTGACTTTTTTTCAAAGCAATCGTAATACGTTAGCTGCGTAGAAATGAAATATCGAAGCGCGTGAGCGCCGCGTTGTAGTAGAACGGATAAACATAGAAATGTTATTAAAGTATCTATAAAATGTGGTAATTTGACGTGCATATGTCTAATGCTCATTTTTATCCGCTAAATGACAGTTTTTTCACTTTTTTCGCTTGACCTGGCTTTTCAAAAATTTCATCAATTTTTCATTTCGTCAATACTAATAAAATGTTTTTTTGAATCGCACAAATAGGACGCTCAGTTCTCTCAAACAATCAATTACCATTTTTGGCACTTTTTGCCCGTATCTTCGAAATAGCTGGTCTTGCCAAAAACTAATCAGCAAGTCTTCTTATCAATACGAATCGAATGTTTCTTGAATTATTCAAATCGGTTGACCCGTGTTCCCAAAATCGTCGACGAAAATTTGTATCCGCACGCACACACACATACACACATCCATTTTTTCTAAGATATGCTAAAATGTTCAGAAGATCTTAAAAAGTTATTTTCGATTTTTTTTGCGATTACTATAACTAAGAGAACTTAAAAAAAATTGAAAATTGAAACATTTTTACAAAAGTTAAACATTATTTTTTCTTACTCCAAGGGGGTAATTGTTCTTGGCATCTTTCACATATCTTACCAAAAATGCATGGCACTGAAAAGCTCAATATATTGTTCTTATAAAAATTTGCTATTTTCATAACTTACACTTTACAGTTTACAGTATATCTCCAAACAGAGCGAAACTGCTGATGTCGAAAGTAATATGTAATCATATTATGAACTTTTAGAAGTAAGATTTTATACTAATTAATGATACAATTTTAGATTTATTGAATTAAGAGAGAAGATAAAAAACCCCACGATTAGTTGTAGGGGAGTCAAGGGCTATATGTGACGAGAGCAACTAATAACAGCCGTTTTTCAATAGTTGTTTCAATTAGACATGTAAACCATCCTACATAATATCGCCACAGCTACTGTGGCACACACAATTTTCAATGCACATGCCGACGCAATGTACAGAACTGTGTAGATCCGTCATTTTTAACAAGTAATATAAATTTGATTGAAATTTCGGTTTGCATTATTGCTAATAAATCTCAAGATGTATTAGTGAAAGCCCCTAGCTCCCCTTCTAATTGTAAGATACGAACCTAACCTATCTCGATAAGTTGGGTAAAATAATTAAAGAAGCGCGACGGAACAGAGATACTCTTGAAATATCGCTCAAACAATCGTCAATTTATTTTTACAGAAAAAATAATAGAAAAAAAAAACTATAAAGATCAGATGATATAATTACACGAGTAAAAATGTCGATAGAAATGGCAAAACGCATAGTAATTACTATAGAAAATATATTGTGAAAAAAACTGTTCAAAATATGTTAATGCCCATTAATATTTGATTCACTTTGAGACAAGAAAATTAACGATCAGTCGCCAAGAAATTAAAGGATCGGTTGTTCTGTTCCGAAGCATGAGAACAGTTCCGCACTCAGTGGCCTCATCGACCCGTTGCGACCCCGGCAACAAAACAATTTTAATTGGCACGAGACTTAATCGTGAGAATTTCAATTCACTTCATTCTGATGATTTCTATTCATTGAAAATTTGTTACAGCATCTCATTTACGAATACAAAAATCCAATCGCGACAAGTAAAGGATATATTACACGAGGTTTTAGTGCACCATTAACTTATCTTATGGCGATGAGAATCGGCCAGTGGTTACTTTACATTTACGACTGTGGTTGATTTTAAGGCACATTGTCAAAAATTTATAACTTTTTATTCCACTTTTTGTCACATATTGTATTAATCACTTAATTATTAGAAGCAAATCTGAAAACTAATATTAAAACTAGTAATATTAAAAGGCATTTATTTCTGACTTAAAACACTTTTTATAATACACATATATACAACTTACGCTGAACGTCAAATAAAACGTATTTAATCTAAATTTATCTGTACACCAAAGTTCTTCGTGTCCGTCTTTACATTTTAATCCTACATCGGTTGGGGCTAGCTTCCGAAAATCTAGCCCTCGTAGCATAATTTATGCTAACTACATTTTTATAGTCTATTTATAAACCGCACACAAAACCGCGCGTTTGCCTTCTCTGGCTTTTGACCGCCATTACATTACTCAGTCTCGATACTAGATCATCCGTTTATTACGTACTCTTTGGAAACTACATTTCGGACACATTCTTGTTCTGGGATGTGATTTTCATATGAGAAACGGGGTAGTTATGTGTAAACTATGCATGTGTGTGGTGCACACCTTTGTAACAATATTTCATAGGCAACCATAGTGACTGAACTCAAAATTCTAACTAGTGGTGCATAGCAATGTGCCTTAAGGCAAATTTCCGTACTAAAAATTAAAATTTTCAAAAAAGCTTTAAATTTTTTTTAAAAACTTTGAAAAAGCCCGTCTCCTCATCGATAGAAATCGAATGTTTTTTGAATCATTCAAATCGGTTGATTTGTGTTCTTGAAATCGTCGACAAAAAATTATATCCGCACGCACGCACGCACAGCAAATGTTCAGAAACCTCTGAAACTAACTATGTAAAAATATGTAATAAACCGTAATAAATCATAATTTTCATTTTCGTTTTTTTGCGATTACTTTAACTTATCCTACGGGAAGTTAGAAACACCAACGTAATTTATTAATATAGAAAAATATTTCAATTTTTAAATTTCCAAATTTCTTATTTTGCAATATAAGCCTTATTCTGCAATTATTTCATATTGATACGATACGTTTACCATTGATGTCTTGATTAACTAAATAATTGCTGTTCTTGAAAATGTTGAAAACCTTTTCAATATAGTGATATGATTTATTAATATTAGATTTATTCAGTGAATTACTTTAACCAGAATATAGTTCTTGGTATATATGAATTTATGATAGAATTAGGCAGCGTTCATTAATCACGTGATCGATTTTTTATGGATTTTTGGACCCTCCTTCCACTTGGTGATTCGTGGTAATATTCAAAATTAGCCCCCCCCCCCCCCTACCAAACATCACGTGTATTTTTAGTTACGAAAAAAAATGTAAAATTTTTAATTTTTTGAAAATGTTTGGATTTTTAAAAAAATCAGATAAAAAATAAATACACATGATATCTAGCTATACCTCTCCCTCCCCCACATGATATTTCGTGATTTTTTGTGATTAATGGACGCCCCCCTGAGCATCTCGGAATAATTTATCACAATTTTCCAAGATACAATTTTGTCATAATATCCAAGTAGAACTGTTATAACAAACAATGAGCTCATAGGTCAGTAATCTGCATGTTGTCTGTGATTAAGCCGACGGCAAAGTATTTACCCTTTACGTCGTGTGCTAATACGTTTATTAAGGAATTGCTACCCTCGGGCCCCTTAGAATGCACGCTGAATAAATAATAATAGATTCAGTATTTTATTCATTTATTAATAAATATTTATCATAAATGCGTTCATAAATAAATATTAAAAGGCAAACTTTAAGCGATCGATTAGCAGTTAATTGTTTATTAATCACTGATTTCCAAGTATTCAAGCTGCAGACATAAGTATCTCTAATTATATATTAATTAATCGTCTAACTTATAATTAATCCTATTTGAAATCTTGCCTTATAAGTTTTAATTATTAATAATTGTGTATTGATGTTGATGAAAATGATTTCAGCCAAAACCCTTTAGCAATAATAAATTCACGTCAAGATTCAAAGATGCCAATTTTAGGTCTTAATTCAGAAAAAAAACACGAAGACGTAATCAAACGAATACACACACAATTTCCGTTTTGTGCACTAACCAATTTAAGAAGATTTAAATCACATTTTGAGACCGTGATTTGTCATATCATCAGTGTAAATTTTACAGAAATATATATGAATGCATCGATATAATTTTATTTTCTGTAGTTTGTTGTATAAATATAGATACATACATGTGCATACATATATTTTACAAGACAAAATATTATGGAAAGTTAAACGAACAAAGCAGAGCAAAAAGTATGAAAATTTTAATCTCAAATGTGTATACACAGTTTGGTTTTAAATCAAGCGGAAAATATTTTCATGCAATTTAAATGTGTAGATTAGAAGTGTGTATTCTAGTTGTTAAAAGAAAGAAACAATTATATAAAAATATATATAGCAAATAAATCTTATAGCACCAATTGTCAAATTAAATCGAAACACGCGCCGAAGTGCTTTCAAGTTTATGCTCCAATTAAAACCTGCTCAATGACTGCATCCCATAAAATGCATCGATATAATTTTACCTTCTGTGTATTGTTGTATTAATAAATACATATACACATATATTTTACAAGACAAAAAAATTATGAAAGTTAAACGAAAAGCAGGGCAAAAATTTTAAAAATTGTAATGTATATTATTTAGTTCCTTATTAAATAAACAATAATCAATAATTATATGGTTAACTTATAACTAGCTACATATAATTCGGCTTTACAATTGTAATTTTTATGTCGGTGGTATTATATTAAAAATATATAGTTAAATGCATTCATTTAAAACTCTTCCTATTGAATAAATACTCGGAAGACAATGCAAATTACATTTTTAATTATTTTTTTAAATAAAATATCAAATTTAATACCACAATCTACATTGTCCAAATGCATATTTCTGTGTAGATTTTTTATTTAATATATAACCAAAATAGTCAATATAGTTCTTTAAAATATAAAAACATTTTCATCGAAAGCAGTAAATAAGAAACAACTACAAAAATTCATCATTTGTTAAACAAATGCATAATCATTGCTTTAGAATTCGTTTTGTCAACGACAGTATTATTGTATCTTTGTTTGCATGTGATTCAAAAGAAACATAAAACAAACTAGAATAAAATATTTTGGAAGCTAATTCGATGTACGTGTTTACACATACACATCATCCGAAACCGGATGATAGTACTAAGCGTAATTGCCCTGCCAAAAATTAGAAAAAACTTGTGGGGCGCATGGCATCGTGCCTTAAGGCAAATTGCTGGAACTACCCGTATCAAAAATTATTAATTTTTTAAAAACGATTAACATTGTTGAAAAAAATTACTTCAAACAAATTAGATTTTTGAGAAACTATAAATTTGACAAAAAAATTACTTCTTTTTGAAAAAAAAATGTTTTCTTTATTTTGACATATTTTGGAAATTCTGAACTTTTTTTCAAAGCAATCGTACTGCTTCAACTGCATAAAGACAAAATGTCAAAGCGCGTAAGCGCCGCGTCGCCGTCTAACGGATGAACATTGGTACGGAACCCATAGGAATGTAGACAAAATTTATACTTATCTTAAATCTCTGTAAAATATCTGATAATTTGATGTGCATATGTCTAATGATCATTTTTGACATTGGCATTTTTTTTTACTTTTTTCACTAGATCTTCGAAACCGCTAGACCTGCTTTCATGAAAATTTGATCAATTCTTCATCTTGTCAATACAAGTAAAATGTTTTTTGAATTATTAAAATCGGACGCTCCGTTCTCTTGAAAACCGAGTTACCATTTTTGGCACTTTTTGCCCCGTATCTTCAGAACGGCTAGACCCGTCTTCGCCAAAAACTAATCAGCACGTCTCCTTATCAATACGAATCGAATGTTTTTTAAATTATTCAAATCGCTTCATCCGTGTTCCCGAAATCGTCGACAAAAATTTGTATCCACACACACATACATACACGCACACACACAAATACATCCATTTTTTCTAAGGTATGCCAAAATGTTCAGAAGGTTTTGAAACGTAAAGATATATAAAAATTTTCATTTTCGATTTTTTTGCGATTACTATAACTTGCCCTACGGGAACTTAAAAATATTTTACGTTGTTTAGGAATTATGAGCGTTTAAGTGCAACTTAGAGCTTTGGTGAAATGTGACCATTTTTCGGTTATTGTGTTGAATTGATATTACTTTGAATAATTTCAACTTTAGAACTGTAGCCGTAAATAGCATTTCTAAGACTATACCAATTATACAATTGCCGAAAGGTTTCAAAAATTAAGACTTTTTGTTGAACAGTGAATTTAAATTTTTTTAAATCGTTTAACTTTGTGAAGCGGCCCTCTTGTAAAATAATGTACTAAAGTGTGTTGGTGCCTTTAATCTAGATTGTAAATAATAAAATACTTAATAGTCTCATAATAAAAAATATCAAGTAAAAAAATAAATACCTAAAAATAACAGCTTTATTTTCATTACTTACCGTCTTCTTATACAATTTCTTTTAAATTTAATATATTTTATATTTATTCTCATTTGGTATGGACTCTTGTAAAAAGGAAAGTTGAATACCGATTACTTTAATATTAGTAAAGTGGAAATAGACAAATAAAATAGAATGAAAAATAAGATATGCGAAAAAATCACAACATCGGAAAAAATACGAATTAAAATGTATAAAAATATTTTTCAAAAAGTTGGAAAAATGACAATCTCTAAAAGTGTTTTATACCTTCGGTTTATACTATTGCGCAGTATTTCCTATTGCCAGGCCGAAATAATAAATCATATTATTATTTCAATTAACTACCTCCAAATATTTCAGTTAACACTTTGTTTGATAAGAAGACCGGAATGTAGAAACATCAATGGCCGGGACAAAACAAACCGATAATGGTCTACGATTTCGTGCCAGTTTATATTAGCACTGATTTAATTGTTATCAATAAATAATTCTATACTTTAAACAATAGGTACATTTATGTGTGCACTTAATGTGGACACATACCCATACACGCCGTATATATATTTAGTTTTTTTCGACGCTGGAACATATTTGAAAATAATTAGCAGCCCATTCGACGAAATAAAAAAAAAGTTAAATTTTTTTTTTACCTTTGTCATATATATATATATATATATATATATATATATATATATATATATATATATATATATATATATATATATATATATATATATATATATATATATATATATACGCTAACATATTTTTCTATCTTTGCTTCCAAAAATGTCTGGCGAATATTGTATAATATTTTCACGATTCACGTCGTCGTAGTCGTCGGTAATTATTGATACTTTCATTTTCTGCTGAAATTAACTTCAAAGTGATGCAATTTAATTGATTGTACCGCCGAAGGGAAACAAAACGTCGTGATTATCATTATGTCGCATGTACTGCGCCTAAGTTTCTAATAGATGACCACTACGACCCTTAGGCTTGAAATAACAGACATTTTTATATAAAGTTCAAATGTTTAGAAATATAAATTCTCAATGATGGATAGGAATTAGGCAGTTTTAGATTACGAACTGCATGAAAATTACAATTATAAAACTGTACAAAAATACAGCGATATGTTAAAATTTCCGCATTTCACAGCTAAAAGCTTGAAAAAAAAACGAAATATTTGTGTGTGCACATAAATGTCAATTTCTCTTTCGTGAATGTTTTACCAAAATATGAGTTCAAATTAACGGAAGATTAATTATCACTTTAATGGTTAATAATTTAAAATCCAATTGGGACTAGGAAACAAACTCTTAATGTACAAGCCTATTTACTTTTATGAAATAGAACTGGGTACATAAAGTGATAAACTGTAGAAACACATAACAATGGGTATGCTAAACCATTAACCACAAAAATATTATAGTTTTCTGTAAAAAGGAACCACCAAATAGAGATTAAAAAAACAACCAACAAAGTTACTGTAACGAATTAGGGCTCTCATTGAGGAAAAATGGATCTCGAGGGATCTCAATAACTTATAAAATGATCCATATTCTAATAAATATTTAACAAAGAGTTAGCAGATTAAAAATGCAGTGGAAGTTTAAGTTGACACCCAACAGTCCAGCACTTTTTAACTTCCCGTAGGATTCTCAAAAATCTAATTTTTCAGAGTATTATTTTTTCACAAATGTTAATCTTTAAAAAAAATAATAATTTTTGGTACGGAAGTTCCAGCAATTTGCCTTAAGGCACGATGCCATGCGCCCCACTAGTTAACTTCCTGTAGGGTAAGTTATAGTAATCGCAAAAAATCGAAAATGAAAATTTTTATATATCTTTACGTTTCAGATGTTTCTGAACATTTTGGCATACCTTAGAAAAATGGATGTATGTGTGTGTGTGTGGTTGTGTGTGTGTGTATGTATGTATGTGTAGTATGTATGTAATGTATTTGTATGTATGTATGTACGTGTGTGTATGTATGTGCGGATACAAATTTTCGTCGACGATTTCGGGAACACGGATCAACCGATTTGATAATTCAAAAAGCATTCGATTCGTATTGATAAGGAGACGTGCTGATTAGTTTTTTGGCGAAGGCAGGTCGAGCCGTTCCAAAGATACGAGGCAAAAAGTGCCGAAAACGGTAACTCAGTTTTTAAGAGAACGGAGCGTCCGATTTTAATAATTCAAAAAAAATTTGACTTGTATTGACAAGATGAAGAATTGATCAAATTTTCATGAGGCAGGTCTAGCGGTTTCGGAGATCTAACGAAAAAAGTGAAAAAAAATGCCATTTGCGGTCAAAAAATGATCATTAGACATATGCACATCAAATATCAGATATT
The DNA here is from genome assembly GCF_003426905.1 of Ctenocephalides felis. Taxonomy (NCBI): domain Eukaryota; kingdom Metazoa; phylum Arthropoda; class Insecta; order Siphonaptera; family Pulicidae; genus Ctenocephalides; species Ctenocephalides felis. The sequence continues at coordinate 106,049,294 of NW_020538040.1, forward strand.
TATAGAGATTTTAACAATAAGTATAAATTTTGTTTGCATTCCTATGGGTTCCGTACCAATGTTTATTCGTTAGACGGCGACGCGGGCGCGTTACGCGCTTTGACATTTGTCTCTATGCAGTTAAAGCAGTACGCCCGCTTTGAAAAAAGTTCAGATCTTCCAAAATATGCCAAAATAAAGAAAACATTATTTTTTTCAAAAAAAATTTAAAAAAAAAATTTATAAAAAAAGTAATTTTTTGTCTATTTATAGTTTCTCGAAATCTTATTTTTTCGAAGTAAATTTTTTTTTAAAAATGTCAATCGTTTTTAAAAAAATAATAATTTTTGGTACGGGAAGTTCCAGCAGCAATTTGCCTTAAGGCACGATGCCTTAATTGCCTTAAGACAGAATTCCACTTACAGCTAGTTCGATTTTTTTTACAACAAATGTGCCTTTATAACGCTTGAGAGCTACTAAAACGTCTTCAGGGTGGTTCGCAATCATTCGGAAGAGCCTAGCTATTGTTCGGTAATCGTTGTGTTCATGGCAATTTCGTTATGTTTAGGTTCATGAACAAAGTATGTTCTACTAAATTCGTCGTCCCTACGTTTAAAATGAATATATTTTATTCCTTTCCACTTTACTACTCGTATGACACTAAACTTCAGTGACAGACAACACTCATATTCCCATGATGTTGTAAGATAACACCGCGACGTCCTAAGGAACGTACTCGCTTACTTTCTGTTCTTCAAATACTCAACTACAAGTAACTACGTAGTTTGATGCAAAAATAATCACAACAGGAATTCGCTTCGATTGC
>NW_020538040.1:106050198-106075854 GCF_003426905.1 Ctenocephalides felis
ACCCATTATTAAAATCATATAAATTCTGTTAATTGTTTTGTAGGTTCGAAATGGCCAAAGCAGAAGAAAAATCCTGACGCCTGCGTTTCATTTTAATATATTGCAGCAGTTTGTTCAAGTTTTTGGAGAACATAGAAAACGCCTTGTTTCCCAATGGAAATCGAATGCCAAAAGGACTCAACGGACGTCAACTCAATAATGGCTGATGTCGCATTGAATAATATATGCGGTATGTAGTTTTTAGTATCAATTCTAATAAAACAACGAACGAAATTAACGAAATTTAGAAATTGAAATAAAGTTTAATCTACAAATTACGTTGCGCCATCTACCAGAACCAAATGGAATGAAATTTCAATTAAGTAAAACCACATATGCTTACGTGAAATCATCAATTTCTTTAATAAAAACATATTTTAATAGTTTAAATCTGCACACAACTTTATTTATACTTCACCCTTAACTCGGAATTATTATCGACCCTAGCCCTAGTCATAAAAATGGAAGCATAATTAACATTAAGACTATAAAATTTCAGAAAGTAATATGTGAGGGCAGAGATCGACTCTTACAAATGATAAAATATAGTTAGTAAAATTCAGAAAAACTGTTAATTAAATAAACTATTTATAATTAATTACTTTTATGCCGCTTTTTCACGAAAAAGATCGCAAAAAATACATATGTATATATAATAACGCAAGTCCCATGCTGGAACTAACCCGTTACGAAAAATTAAATTAAACAAAAAAACTAAAAATTTTTGAAAACTAAAAAATTATCTTTCTGAAAATTTTGAAAAAAATACCTTTTTTTAATTTGTTGAATTTTATAACAAATTTCAAAACTTAAATTTTTTATTTATATCTTAAAATTTCTAGAATATTTTAAACTCTTTTTCAAAGCAATTGTACTGCGTGGCTGTCAAAACGACGAAATTTCGATGCGCGTAAGCGCTGCGTCGCAGACTAACAGAATAATATTGGTACAGAAACCATAGAAATATAAAAAAGTGTACTTATTATTAAAATCTCCATAAAGTTTCTGATAATTTGATGTGCACATTTCTAATGAGCTTCTTTGATCTCCAAATGAAATTTATTTTACTTTTTTATTGGATTCCCGAAACCGCTGGATCTGCCAACCTGCCTGCAAAAATTTAAACAGTACAAATGTTTTTTGAATTGTTCAAATCCGTTCTCTCAAAGACTGAATTACAATTTTTGGCACTTTTTGCCCCGTATCTTCGAACGGTTGAACCTACCTTTGCCAAAAACTAATTAGCACGTTTCCATCTAATACCATTTGAATGTTTTTTTTGAATCATTCAAATCGGTTGATCCGTGTTCCCAAAATCGTCGACGTCGACATCATGTCCATAAACCTTTGAAACGTAAAGGTATATAAAAAATTTTATTTTCGATTTTTTTACGAATACTATAACTTACCTTAAAGAACGTTAAAAATATTTTTATCTCATTCAAAATTCAGTAATTTAATCCAGCAGAGAAAATGCACCAGATACATTGTGTTCATTTTGTTAGTCTACATGTTTTAAATATAAAAGATATAATTATTTCTTTAAAAAAATAGATCACTTACTTATAATTCGACGTTTAGTTTTTTCTCGGCTAATTGACGAAGTTAGTTTTAAAACTTATTCACAATTATCAGTTAGATCTATGGTAGTTTATTTTACAAGGTTCAATAAATAAAAAATAATTTTGATAATCTCTGTTTATTTAGAACATGTTTTTATATTTACTTGTAGAAACTGCAATGGGAACAAATTTAAAAGCTGTCATTGACTCTGATTCTATTGACTACAAGTGCTCAATTTTCAGGTAAATTTCTATAATACAACAAAAGTTCCTTATTTGCGCTTACTGCATTCGCGTTTTAACTATTCGCGGCCAAAGTCTTATTTTTAAGGGGCAAATTATCAGTTTACAATACGGAAGCAGTTAAAAACTGCCGAGGAAGACAATATTACAAAATTTTTCAAACCATTGCCTTAGTCTGAACATAAATAAGCAAAATGTACAAAAACTATAATTAAAAATTAGTTTTTAATATATTGTTGAGTATAACAGATGTCATATTAAAATTAATCGGTAAAATGTTTAGTACCATATATAATATTAATATAAAACTTTTATAAATTGACCCTTATATTAAGAATATATTATTGTAATTAATATAAAGTTATATATTAATGTTAAATTTGATACTAAACTTATTATTAACTAATTTTGATAGGGGAGCTGGCATACTCAAGATATTGCATATTACATTACAACTATATTTGTCACATTTATTTTGTCACCTTGGAACGTATTTCTCATAACACCATGCAAAATACCATCCTGCATTTGCGTATTTTTTTATTATTTGCATTTGTATCCCCTATAATCCCATATAAAATGCCATCCTGGATTTGCGGATTCTTTATTCGCGGCATTTTTATGGAACGTATCCCCCGCGAATAAGAAGCTTCTACACTATATGTATTTGAAAGCAATTAGGACAATGTGATTTAATCGAATATGGCTCTTGAATATATTTATTTGTGTCTTTGTCCTTAGCTATATAATGTTTAAAATTTAATTTGACAATGTATTGATTTTTCCTTGAATTATTAAAAAATATATATCTGGTTCGTCAAGGTGGAGTCAGTTATTCGTGTATCGTCTTCAAAGATATTGGCTTCATCCAGCCGTGATCTACAACTTAACGCCCATGGGCTACCAAATGAGAAAAGTTCTCAAAAATTTGCATTCATTCACTAAAGGTATCATAACTGATAGAAAAAAGAAATTGATGACAAATGTATCATTGAATGCAAAAACAAGTGATGATGAAGACAAAGATGAGTTCCACGTTAAGAAAAGAATGGCTATGTTGGATTTGCTACTATCTGCTGAAGCACGTGGCGAAAATATTGATGAAAATGGAATTCACGAAGAAGTTGACACGTTTACTTTTGAAGTAAGTTTGAGATGCAACTTATCCGATTTATGGATTAAATATTATTTTTGGTATTTTTCGAATTTCGTTTAAAACTAATAATTTTTTGTAGGGACATGATACAACGTCAATGGGTTTAATTTTCACACTACTATCGTTGGCGGATAATCCCGATGTTCAGGTTTACAAATTTGAAATGCAAACTATTTATTATGTTAAGATTTTGTTTCGTTAATACTTATTTTTTTAGCGCAAAGCTTATGAAGAAATTGCAGAAGTATTTGGAGAAGATGAAATGCCGGCAACAATTCAGGATTTGCAAAAATTGACTTATTTAGATAGGTGCATTAAAGAGACTTTAAGGCTTTATCCAAGTGTTCCTTTTATTTCAAGAGATTTAACTGAACCATTAGATTTAGGTAATAATTATATATTAATGCTCTGACCAAAGGGAGGTTCATGGTGTGAGAACGCAATATTTTCATGAATTTACGGGGAGAGCCTGCTCTATAGGCTTCAGAAAATCACTTTTTTTGAAGAGTTTTTAGGGAAGGAAATAAATATTAATATATTTATATAATTATAAATAATTATAATTGAAACGAAACTTTCAGGTTTTATTACTATATATTTCAACATTTTTCTCAATTTTTTTCAATAAAATATATGTCATAATGTGCCGGGTACAAGCATTTTGCCGATGCGCGACGAGCGTGCAGGGAAAAGATGCACATCACAATTTCCATCCGAAACAAAAAATCAAAACAAATATATTGGGTTGGGGAAAAAGAAATCCATTATTTTTACGTGAACTTTAAGATTTTATTTAACATGTTTTGCATTGTCCGATATAGGTCAAATATGCACCATTTTGTTCTATAACTTGTTGTCATTTTAATGGCAGCTTCATTATGCCTCTTTCATAAAAGTCTTGGTCCTTATTAGCGAAAAACTCCAGCAATTGATTTTCACACTCTTCCCTTGAGGCCAATTTCTTATCACTAAAAAAGTTTTGCAATGCAAGAAAAAGATGGTAATCGCTTGGTGCGAGGTCCGGACTGTATGGTTATGCGAAAGCGATCGTGGTCAAAGACCAGAAACGTCCAGAATTGGTCAACAGAAGAGGTGTCGTGTTCCATCAGGACAACGCCAGGCCACACACTTCTATAGTGACTCGTCAGAAACTCCAGGAGCTGGTTGGGAAGTTTTGATGCATCCACCATACAGTCCGGACCTCGCACCAAGCGATTACCATCTTTTTCTTGCATTGCAAAACTTTTTTAAGTGATAAGAAATTGGCATCAAGGGAAGAGTGTGAAAATCAATTGCTGGAGTTTTTCGCTAATAAGGACCAAGACTTTTATGAGAGAGGCATAATGAAGCTGCCATTAAAATGGCAACAAATTATAGAACAAAATGGTGCATATTTGACCTAAATCGGACAATGCAAAACATGTTAAATAAAGTCTTGAAGTTCACGTAAAAATAATGGATTTCTTTTTCCCCAACCCAATATATTTTCAATAGTATAGATTCTAGTTGAACCTAAAAAATCCAGAAAACCTAGAAATTGATACAAAATTTTACTTTAGATAGTTTAAAAAGTAAGTTAATTAAAACTTTTTTTAGATTTTTTTAGGATCAACTAGGATAGAATTTAATCCTGAATACAATGAGTTTTGTCTCGTTTCGAAAGGACGCTTCGTTTTTTTCCTATCTTTTCCGCCAATTAGGAATAATCAAAAACATTAAAAACCGAGGAATCGCGCGTCGAAATTTTCTTTCTGCTTGTATACATGCTTGACTATTTCTTCTGTAATTCCAAAAATAATATAAATTTGTTTCTGAAATTTTAGGAATATATTCTTGGCTAGTTTTGGAAGACATTTTTGCAAAAAAACGCTTTTTTAAGCCTCTAGAGCAGACTTTTTCCTTAAACATCTGCTTTTATTTTTATTATTTCTGTGCCTCAACTTTAAATTCCGTATTTCTCCTACTCCTGTAAAATGTCGATTATATTTTATTTTATCATTCTGATTCTTTTTTCATTTTACCTTTGCAATGTGAGTTCAATTTTCATTGGACATATATTTACATAGATTCTAATCGAATCTAGTAAATTTTTCTCTTATTCTACTATTTGAAAACTCCTTGTTCCTAATCTAAATCTACTGCCCCGCCTTCTTACAATTTACAAAAGGTGTTTAAGTATATGTTTTTTGAGAACCTAGGAAACTAAAGAATAAATATTGAACAATTATTAATTTTGTTACGTTTTTCTTACAGTTGATTGCAGGATACCGGCCGGTCAAATAATAAATGTTCACATATTTGACTTACATCGGGATCCAGATATATACCCGAATCCGGAAATGTTCGATCCTGACAGATTTTTACCAGAAGAGTGTGCCAAAAGACATCCTTTCGCATACATTCCTTTCAGTGCAGGACCGCGCAACTGCATAGGTATATAAAAATATAAAATCGTCATAAATAATTGACAAGCATTTTTGTATAATCAATGTATTAAAAAAAATCTCAAAATCTCTTTTCGCCGACTTGTATAAAAAGGTTATTAAATCAGACTATTAAATCAGAATATAAACATGAAACGCTATAAATATCAATGATCGGCAAATATAAATTACGATCTAATTTGATTCGGTTTTATGTCATAACTAATCTATAAAACTTAACAATCGTTTTATTACGTACATAATATTATATCACTTTCGTAAATATTAGGTGGCGTTGATAAATGGAACCGCCGATTTAATATAGACTGTGTAATATAAAATAATAATTTTATTTTTGAATAAATATGAAAAATGAGTTTTTAAATTATCTGAATTATACAAAATTCTTTCACAATATCAAACTCTATCTCACAAACAAGTAAGAGAGACTAGGTACGGTTGTGCCAGGATACTGTAGTTACCCTGTTAAATGTATATCACTGTGTTTGTTATTTTACTGTAAGTTATTTACCAGCAATTAGTTTTTGCTAAGATATTTTAGCTCAGTCATAATGATGATTTGTTTTCAAATGTGTGCGTTGAGTACGGTTGTGACAAATGTGTGCGTTGACAAAAATTCTCGAGTAAAGATTAAACAGATAAAAAAAAATCTAACTTAACCAATACAAAATACTAAAAAGAAAAGAAAAGGAAAATTCAATACAAGAAAGAAAAAGATTTCACATAGAATTCTTGTTAACTTCACTTAAACAATTATGTTGTGTTATATATTGTTAAATTTTATTCATAAGCTTTTTTAAATGTTTATGTTGTAATTTGTTACATATTATTGTTATTAACTACAAAAAAATGTTATTAATCATTTTTTGTGCTTAGATCTACTGTTTTTAAATCTATTTTTATGCCTGCCACAACCGTCCCTCGGATGTGGACGGTTGTGATAATCGCTCTTTTCTTGTATCACTTGGTTTCATGACAAATCCATCGTATTTAAGGTCATTGTATTTTAGTATTTTTACATAGACAAATTTTTAAACTAGAATATCATTAAAATTATTGCATATCGAAAAAAGTGGCACAACCATACCCAGTTTTGCCTATATAATTGCCAAACTCTTGATAGTTTTTATTCAAAAATTCCAAAAATGCCTATGTGATTGTTTATTTTTCATCACTTTTAATTTAGATTATATTTTTCTGAACTAATCAAAAAAATTATTTTATTTCTAATTATTTTTACGTTTCGGGGATATTGAATATTTTTCAGAAATTATGAAGGATTGAATTAAAAAAACCTTGACTTAAAATTATAATTGAAAACACTTTAAGTTATAGGTGTGTATGGTTGTGTGTATATTGATCGATTAAAAGATTGCAATTTTTATTCACTGTTATAGAACTCAATTGTATTCCGTGATTAATACATTATATCTTTTTTTCTTCCATTATTACCTTCAAGTCTGTTATTTCCATCAAACTTCCCTTTTAAACATTTGAAGATTTCCAAATCCAACTAACTACTAATGAGTCGGGTAATCTATAATGAAAACAAATCTATTATATGCATTATATTAAAATTTAAATTTTGAAGAATTGGAATTACCGATCGATAATACAACACCATTAGTTTATAAGAATAGGGGTCTATTAGTGGCTAAGAATTACTAGGGACGAGGTCGAAATGGCGATCCATTCCCGTCGCGATTTTTTCTTTCTGACGCGTACTTTCACACTCTCGACACATCTCGTTAGACAATATTTGAACCGGAGTCATTTAAACTGAAATAAATATTATTGGTATATAATAATAAGTCTTTGTACGTAACCCTATGTGTACACACATGAATACAATTTAAAACCCTCGACGGCCTCGGTCAGCTCTCCCATTGTGCGCGATGTGCATAACGGTCGACATTGTATAAATAAAAAAATATAAAAATAAAATATGAAAAAAAAATCAAAGAATTGTATAGGTGACAAGATTAAGGATCCGACTAAAATGCATACAATCAGCTGATGGCCGCCGTAACAGGCTGAAGGACTATCTCCTCTTCCTCTGACGTACGAGTTGATTAATTGGTTCAGTATCGTATATGATATTATTATATAGAAGGATTGTATTTCTTTTTGAAGGGGTTCTTGGTCATACTCTGTGACATAAGAGATGAATTATTTTTTATCTCAAAGAATATTATAATTTTATAATAGCCAAAAAGTAGCCGAGTGGATACTGACCATTATGCAGACTGCACCATGCAGTGCAATATTCATATTCACATGAACATGAAATAAAATATATATTTCCAAAAGGCACCCACACCCAAACTTTTTTGAATACAGTTTCCTCATGTCAAAATAAATAGTACCTAATCATATGATTGATGTTAACATATGTATGAATTGTTTATTTTTAGGTCAAAAATTCGCTATGCTGGAGCTCAAGTCTGTGGTTTCGACGATTTTGCGTCATTATACGTTGGAGGCGATAACTAAACCAAAGGATTTAATATTTGTGATCGATATTATTCTTCGCACGGATCATCCCATCAAAATCAAATTTAGAAAAAGACGACCTTTATAAGCTGTTTCTAATCATAAGCCAAATATTTTTGTATTGAAATTATTTTTAACTATGTTAGTTTATTTTATATATTAATATGTACACAAAATATGTGAAAAATGTAAAGTATTTAAATTAATATGATTTATTTTCTGTCAATTACGTTGGAACGTTGATATTGATAATCTATATATTTTGCTTTACACGATTATTAACTTCCCGTAGGGTAAGTAATTGTAATCGTCAAAAAATCGAAATTGAACATTTTTACATTTCTTCGTATGTATGTATGTATGAATACAATTTGTCGTTCACGATTGCGAACGCACGAATAAACCATTTGAATCCGATTTGAATGATTCAAAAAACATTCAATTTATAATGATCGAGAGAAGTGGTGAATAGTTTTTGACAAAGACATATCCAGTCGTTTCGGAGATACGGAGCTAAATGTACAAATAATGGCAGTTTTTGAGAGAAGGTAGCATCCGATTTGAATGATTCAAAGATTTGGTTTTATTGACAATGTGATTGTTTTTGGGGAAACCATGTTTTTCTATTTTTTTTAGTTTCCAAAAAATAACTTTTTTATGTAACGAGAATAATTTGGATTTTATTTTTAATCTAGATAAAATTTTACTTGAAATAAATAATTTTAACTTTGCAATTCAGTTTATATAATTGTTAGAAATATGAGACAAGATCCTTCATTCTAACTCTGCTTTGAAGGGTATCATTAAGTTTTGTTTATATACTTTTCATATAACTTATATAAACAACTTAAATAACTGTCATATTCCAATTTATAAGCTCTTATATTTTGTCTATAAAATACGAATAATGAAAGTTACAGTATTTATAATAATATATTTGAAAACATTTAATATTCTTGGAATATTTCATTACAGCACGGGAATTTTCAGCAATTTGCTTTAAAACACGATGCCACACCTATAGTTTGCTATTTAAATGATTTAGCTCGTTTAGACGTTAAAAATTTAAATTTTATTTTCGCGGTGCATCGCTGACTTTGTTGATAAAAATATAAATTAGTCTGTCAGAGTTTTAAATTTAGCATCTAATGTGTTTTCAAATCCTCAATTTAAGTGTTCTAAGAAAACCATATCAGCAAATGACAATTTTAAGTGCGTCGATAGTAATTGTGCGCTTACGTAAATTGTTTGTGCCTTCCGAGAGCAAAACCAGCTTTACTCGTTGCTGATGTGAATTCATTCGTATACTATAAAATCATATCGTAAATCTAAGACGCATTTCAATTTAGCAAAAATGTTTTTTCATCGCTTTCAGATGGTGCTAACTCATTTTTCCCTACAAGACCAATATATTGTTCACACTTGCATGCAATTCTCTTTAACAAAACGTAAGAAGCTGCAAGTACAGCCATTCTTATATTACTCAGACCCGTTTGACGAGCGAGTGATCGACTTGTCTGGCAAAATATCTTACCGTTATGAAACGAATGCAGTCAAGCACTAAACTCAATTGTACATTGACCACTTCATATACGATATTAATTCATTGTCTTTTATTAAATGCTATATCATTTTGTAGTATCTTGTTAACTTCCCGTAGGGTAAGTTATAGTAATCGCAAAAAATCAAAAATGTAAATTTTTATTTTTCTTCACGTTTTAAAGTTTTCTGAACATTTTGGCATATCTTAAAAAAAACTGATGTATGTGTGTGTGTGTATGAATGTGCGGATACAACATTTCGTCGACGATTTCGAGAACATGAATCAACCGATTTCAATGATTCAAAAACATTCGATTCCAGGAATCGAAGCACGTCTCCTTATGAATAGATTCATAAGGAGACGTGCTGATTAGTTTTTAGCAAAAGCAGGTCCAGCCGTTTTGAAGGTACGGGGCAAAAAGTGTCATAAATGGTAATTCAGTTTTTGACAGAACGGAGCGTCCGTTTTCAATAATTCAAAAAACATTTCACTTGTATTGGCATAATGAAGAACTGATTGAATTTTTAGGAAGGCAGGTCTAGCGGTTTCGATTCCATTTGGCGGACAAAAATGATTATTAGCCGCATGCACGTCAAATTATCAGGTATTTTATAGATATTTTAATAATAAGTACAAATTGGGATTACAATTCTATGGGTTCCGCTCATCATTTAAACTGTGACGCGGCGTTTACGCGATTTGATCTTTGTCTCTACGCAACTAATGAAGCGCAATTACTTTAGAAAAAAGTTGACAATTTTCAGAAATTTCAAATTAAAAAAAGTCAAATTCTTTCAAAAATTTCAAAATTCTCAATAATCTATTTTTTTCAAATTTTCAACGCGGAAAGTTTCAGCAATTTGCCTTAAGTAAGGTGACCATATGTTCCGGATTGGCCGGGACAGTCCCGATTTTCCGCCTTGCGTCCCTGCTTTTCCAAAAAGCAATATTTGTCCGGGATTGTCCCGGATTTTTAAAAATGTTTTGATTGCCAATATTTGAACAAATTGAATTGATTGGAAATTTGAACCGAAAAAATGTGAATATAAGTTTTTCGCTCCCGGATTTAATGCAAAAAAATATGGTCATCTTACCTTATGGGACAATGCTCCACTAGTTAATCTTTATTTTTAATAGAGACCGATTTAAACTGAACGAGTGTCATGTAAAGTTAGAAAACTTAGTTTCGCTTTGTAGGACGAATTCGGCACTTTAGTGTATAACAAATAAAGTGAAAGCAATTGTTTCTATGTTGAAGATCTATATAACAATTTTTTCAAAAGTTATATATGAACTTATTTGCTGTTAGCTTTAGAAGTAGCAACAAGACTTCGCCAAGATATTGGACTTAGACCAAGAATTTTATCCAGATTTTTTTTATCATGTATTTTTTTTGTTCAGCTTATATTATTTTTTCCAATCCCGACATTACTCACAATCAGTTTAAATCCTTGCTATTCAAGAGTTGAGAATTGTTAGCCTGATATCATTCTAACAGCCGTCATTTAAATTTGATTATTAAATTCAACCATGACATTAGATTTGAATAATGTTTGCAATTAAATAATATGAAAAAGCATCGTTTTTTAAAATCGCAACGTCGTATTTTTTTGCCAGTGTCATTGGACCAGCCATTATTGAAATTATGCAAACCCGTACTTCCCCATCCGATGATGTTTTAATTCAGATAAGGACACGCCTGTATTTTGCAGCCGCTGAGGTATTTAGGTGCTAAATAAACGAAAACTAATATCTGCGATATCAAATTGCTGCTATCACAATAAAAAGCTGATAACAATACACGTTAGAAACCGTGACTAAAAGATGTGTATATCGTATTTCATTCTGAAACTGATTATTTATCAAGCAGTTGTTGTTGATGTGTTAATGCAATTTTTGACAAATGAATATACGCATTTGCGATTTCTCAATTTAAATCAATTATTATTTTCGATACTTTGATACATAAATAATAAAATATTGATATATACCAATATATTCATGAATAGGGAAGAAATAAGATATTTGATTTTTAATTATATAATCTTAAATCGAAATGAGAATAAAGTTTTTTTGGACCTTCTTGATATAAAATATTTTTATTAAAAAACAGTTCGTATACATCATTTTTTTTTTTCATTTGCACAACAATGTTTTGGGCAAACAACTGTTCGATTCGAATTATTCAAAAAACGTTTTAAACGACGGAATAAATAATTGATTATATTTTTGGAAAACCAGCCAGTTCGGCGATCTAAAAAAACAATTTAAAAAATGCCGTCAAAAGCGGTCAAAAATGGTCGTTAGACATAATTAAATCCTATACAACATCATATCGACCAATAAGTCTTTTACCCCTCCTTTCCAAAATATTTGAAAGATTGCTGCTTAAAAGAATTCTTGTCACATTGAACAATAATAATACAATTCCTTGTCATCAGTTCGGTTTTAGAAAGATGCATTCAACGATTGAACAAACCCATAGATTGGTGCATAAGATTAACGAAACTCTACAAGAAAAGAAATATTGCTCAGCTCTGTTCTTAGATACCACACAAGCATTTGACAAAGTTTGGCATACAGGACTTCTTTATAAAATAAAAAATACTTTACCCAATGACCTATTTCTATTAATTAAATCATACTTATCAAACCGAAGTTTCTACGTAAACATTATCAACATGAACTCACCTATTAAAATAATAAAATCAGGCGTTCCTCAAGGCAGTGTTCTCGGCCCAATTTTGTTCTTAATTTTTACAGCTGACATTCCCACCTCACTTGACACAGACATAGCCTCATTTGCTGACGATATTTGCATTCTTTCAAAACATGAAAATCCCACAACTGCTTCAGAGCAACTTCAAAGTCACTTAACATCAATAGAAAAATGGTACAAACTGTGGAGGCTAGAGATCAACAGCCAGAAATCATCCCACATCACTTTTACACTCAAACACGAGACATGTCCACCTGTAACTGTGAATGAAATAGAAGTCCCTCAGGTGGAACACGTAAAGTATCTGGGCATGCATCTAGACCGCAAACTGAATTGGAAAATTCACATAAAAAAGAAAAGACAACAGCTTGAGGAAAAGTTACGAGAACTATACTGGTTAATGGGTAGGAGATCCCATCTTTCTGTACACAACAAAATACTAGTATACAAAGTTGTACTTAAGCCGATTTGGACATATGGCATAGCACTTTGGGGTACTACATCTAAAAGTAATGCTAACATCATTCAAAGGTTTCAGAACAAAGTTCTTAGGATCGTTTTAGGCGCCCCAAAATATACTCCCACCTGGCTGATCCATGATGACACACATATGCGCACTGTAGCCGAGGAAGTTAAAAGATTCGCTGTTAACCACAAAGACAGACTGGAAGAACACCCAAATGAGTTGGCCAACGCACTGCTATCCACAAACACAACACGAAGACTTAAAAGAAAAATATTTAGTGATTTAATTTAGATTGTAATTACTCGTGTCACACTATTAATTCCTATAAAGGAAAAATGCAACTGTGTATTTTTCACTATTTATATATCGATGTCATTTTTACATATAATTGCCAAAAGATTTACTTAATGTCTATGTAGGACAGTTGTAAATATATTGTTGAATAAAAAAAAAAAAAAGACATAATTAAAACATCACATTATCGGATAATTCAAACGAATTTAATAATGAGTATGAATTTTGTTTTCATTTTTTGGGTTCTGTACCAAGATTTATAATGTTTAATTATACAGTAACGCAGCGCGATTGCGCTTTCATTTTATAGCGAGTTTGTCGAAAATCTTTCAAAAAAAATCAAAACTTTCAAAAAATATTAAGTTTTCGAAAAATCTTTGAAAATCATTCAAAATTATATGGCTTTTAGCAATTTTAAAGTAAGGTACGGAAAGTTCCAGCATTTAAGGCACGATGCCATACGCCACTAGTTTTAGATCAAGACTAACGTATTTCAACATTACTCTATAAGATTGTTATTATAATAAGTTTATTAACTAAATAAGTGAAAATACTGCATTAATATTTCATTTTTCATTAAAATACCATCAATTCTTAAAATTATCATTTTGAATAATATAAAATATATATATATATATATATATATATATATATATATATACAGGGTGTCCCAGACCTCGATAGAATGATTTATCTTAATTGCCCAAAAAATAGAAAAGAAATTATCCCACGTTGTTCGGAAATCAAGAATTTTTATGTGCAACCTAAAGCTTTGGTTAAATTGTGTATATTTTTTGGTAATTGTGGTTAACTTTTATTAATTTTGTTTATTAAAACTTTGTAACCGTAACCGTGAATATTATTTAAAATAAGTAAAAAAAAACTACAACTACAACTGCCCAGAGTTTTCAAGAACTAAGACTTTTGAGTTATGAATTTAAAATTTTTAAAATCTGGCCTACTTTAAAAAAATGTACTGAAGTGTGTTGGCAAGTTCCAATATATTATCATATAATTTGTTATTATATTTTATATAATAATATAATTATTATATTTTTATATAAATTTAATGTACTTTTTCATATAATTTCAATTACAAATTGTAAAAAAACAGTTGAAAAATGTTTATTAACATCCCGCAGAAAAAGTTATAGTATCGCAAAAAAATCTTTACGTGTTAAAGGTTTCTGAACATTTTGGCATACCTTAGAAAAAAATTGATGAATATTTATATATATATATATATATATATATATATGTGTGTGTGTGTGTGTGTGTGTGTGTTCGGATACAAATTTCGTCGTCGGTTTCGTGAACACGAATTAACCTATTTGAATGATTCATAAAATATTTGATTCGTATTGACGGGGAAACGTGCTGATTAGTTCTTGGCATGTTCTTGTCGAAGACAGATCCAGTGGTTTGGAAGATACGGGGCAAAAAGTGCCAAAAATGGTAATTCAGTTTTTGAGATAACGGAGCGTTCGACTTGAATAATTCAAAAAATATTTTATTTGCATTGACGAAATGAAGACCTGATTAAATTTTTGGGATAGCTGGTTTAGAAGTTTCGGATATTTAATAAAAAAAGTAAAAAAATTGGATGTTAAAGATGATTATTAGATATATGCACAGCAAATTATCAGATATTTTATAGAGATTTTAATAATAAGTACATATTTTATTTACATTTCTATGGGTTCCGTACTAATATTTATCCGCTAGACTGCGATGCGGCGCGATATTTTATCTCTAAAACAGCTACGCAGCCCGATTACTTTACAAAAAGTCCGTTACTTTTCAAACATTCTTAATAATATTAAATAAGAATAATTTTCGAAAAAGTCATTTTTAATTCCCCAAAAATCTAAATTTTTCAGAGTTTTCAAGATATTTTAAAGCCTTTTGAAAAAAATAATTTTCGGTACGAGAAGTACCTGCAATTTTCCTTAAGGCACGATGTCATGCACCATTAAGTCTTTCAAATGTACAATCTATAGAATACTTAATATATACAAATTAAAAAAATAATGTACATCTTTATATAATTTCATGTAAAAACAGTTAACGGTTATTTAGAGAAAACCCGAATAAGTGATTCCATTTTCATCTTAAAAATTGTCAAAATTTGATTTCACCTTTATCGGGCGGTAGACGAGGATCTGTAACCGTGTAACTTAACTAACTTATATGCAGATGGACGATGGCGATACGCAGACGTAGGGTAGTGGACGTGAACGTGAACCGAATTCGAACCGTCGTCGAAAATACTTGGTTTCGGCTAAAGTATCGAGATCTGTGGCTTAACTAGCTGCAAGTGGAATTCTGTCTTAAGGCAATTAAGGCATCGTGCCTTAAGGCAAATTGCTGGAACTTCCCGTACCAAAAATTATTATTTCTTTAAAAACAAACAACATTTTTGAAAAAATTTTACTTCGAAAAAATAAGATTTGTGAGAAACTATAAATTGGATAAAAAATTACTTTTTTTGAAAAAAAAAATTAAAAAAAAAAAATTTTTTTTTAACTTTTTTAAAAAAAAAAAATGCATAAAGACGAAATATCAAAGCGCGTAAGCGCCGCGTTGCCGTCTAACGCGTAAACATTGGTACGGAACCCATAGGAATGTAAACTAAATTTATACTTATTGTTAAAATATCTGATAATTTGATGTGCATATGTCTAATGATTATTTTTGACCGCCAAATGGCATTTTTTTTACTTTTTTCATTAGATCTCCGAAACCGCTAGACCTGCCTTTATGAAAATTTGATCGGTTCTTCACCTTGTCAATACAAGTAAAATGTTTTTTGAATTATCAAAATCGGACGCTCCGTTCTCTTAAAAACTGAGTTACCGTTCTTGGCACTTTTTGCCCCGTATCTTCGGAACGGCTAGACCTGCCTTCGCCAAAAACTAATCAGCACGTCTCCTTATCAATACAAATCGAATGTTTTTTGAATTATTCAAATCGGTTGATCTTTGTTCCCGAAATCGTCGACGAAAATTTGTATCCGCACATACATACACACACGCACACACACACACACACACATACACACACACACACATCCATTTTTTCTAAGGTATGCCAAAATATTCAGAAACCTTTGAAACGTCGAGAAATGCAAAAATTTTCATTTTCGATTTTTTTGCGATTACTATAACTTGCCCTACGGGAAGTTAACTAAACGGCAAACGGGCAAACGGTCTCGGCGTGCGTTTTGCGCAGTCGTCGACGAACCGCTCTCCACGCTCTCGGCGACACCGTGCCCCGTGCCACCGGCGAACGAGCCGAACGAGCGTCGATCCGACAGCGTCGCCTTGTGGCAGTAGTGCGCGTATCATGGACGATCCATTATACGAAAACTAATATGGCCGAAATTTAGTAACCCTTTCGATATTTTCTTTATTGTTCGCCAACGTATTTGAAGTGTTTCGTAGTGCGACGAATTACGATTATTAACATTAAACAAAACATTCAAGCCTATTTCATTACAAAAAGGTGTTAAATTGCTCGACGAACGTTTTTGAAGTGAAATAGGTACTCCAAAAGAGGTTAGTTCTTGATGGAACAAGTGCGCGGAACGTAATGGAAATTGTTCAATTCTATCATAGTTCTAAAATAATTGACGAATAAATAATTCACAATGTCTATAGACTCGTGCGCAATTATTTAATGTGCTCCTTGTTGTATTTCATGTTAAAATTATAACTGTCAAACGCAAAAGGATTTCGTTCCCTTAGGAGTGGCCGAGATTTATATATCCCTATGACGACAATAGCCCTAATAACGAATTTTATTATATTACTGCATTTTGCATATGCTAATTGGTGATAATATGCATATGTGTATTTTCAAAAATTAGGTTGTCTTTTTTTGTCTCTACAAATTTGACACACAATTATCTGTCACCTTGTTATTGTCAATTTTATTGTTATTTTTATCATAATCTATAAGCTGCACTACAAATGCAACATATTTAGGTCTTGATTTTAATATGCTTCAATTATTTCTTCTATTATTGTTTATTTCATGTTTTATGTTGCATAATTATTCAACAAAACTTTATTTTATTGCAGACAGATCAGTGGTTAAATAATATTTAATAATATAGACAGAGATAATTTAACAGAATGAACTTGTAAATCTTGACATTGTTTTTAGTTAAATCATTTTTAACTATAGCAATTTACACATCAGTGTGACATTTATTTAAAAAGTTATAAACAAGCTTATAATTTATACAGAAAAATTAGTATATGTTTGGTGATCTGTATCTGCATTCCTTGTTTACACTTACTTTTGGAGTATTATCTCAAATCATTTTACACCCAACAAATTTCCAGTCAGAATAAGGATATTTAATTTAATCTATTTCTAAAAAGAGATGTTATATAAAAGTTGCCTGTTGAAACTGATTATGAATGTCGACTATTTATATTAATTAATATATTGCTACATATTAGCATTTCAGTAGCACGTCTTAGAAAGATTTCAGTGTTTTTAGCTCATATTTTTAATAAAATCCTTAGCATTCTCTGTTTAATATCTATTATGTAATCTTTATCTGTTACTACTATTGTAGGTCCTGATTTCTTGTGTAACCTTACCATTATGATGCATCCAAATATGCATTCACATGGGAGTCATCATCATGGGGGACACCCTATTCATGGGGGTATTTCCATGGCACATCCTGTTGCTTCTGCTCATCAGCATCAGCATCAGCAACATAACTCACATAGAGATCAGAACCGGTAATTATTAATTGAAGATGCTATTAATTTTTGTTTATATAATTGATCTCTTATGATTTATGCATATAAATCTAAATTTAGTAATTAGTTATTATCTAGTGGGAGTATATATATATATATATATATATATATATATATATATATATATATGCAGTTAACTGTACATATATGTACAGTTAACCCCCATACAACACAGTAATTACGTTTGAGAAAACTAGCATGTTATGCGAATCCGTGTTATAAGGGACAAAGAACTAGTACAAAAAGAAGGGTTACGTTACGTTCCAGAAATTCAAAAAAAACATGCTACATATCATGCTTTCTTAATAAATATTGTTATATTTATTCAATTTTTTAAGAAGTACTTTTCTAAGTAGTTTTTACTTGAATTATATGATTTTTCTGTCATATCAAGATATCTTCATCCTCTGAGCAGTTTTCTATACTACCTCCAAATCCGTACATGATGTTTTGCAAAAAAAATTATATTTGCGATTACTTGCTTTTAGCAATATAATATTTATATATTTAACACATGTAAAGTAATCTTTGTTAAACTTTTATGCTCATTTTATTTAAGGAATTGCTTAAGAATTATTCAATATATTGTTCGGATAATCCTAGATTTTTGTTTTTGATAGAACGTACGCGCCTTAATAATATATATCAAATTAGTTATCTTTTGCACTAGTTTCATCACATTTATTGAGCTATTGTACTGCGATTTTACTAATTTTAGATTAAATAAAGTTTGCTTTTTATAGGTTTTACTATATTTCTTATTTTATTAACACTTTCCTCAATTCTTAAATCGTGTTAGAGCAAATCCGTATTATAGAAGTACCGTGTTGTGCGAGGTTACCTGTGTATATATAAATGATATTGATCTGCCATTCATAATAAATGTGTTTTAAAATCATTTCTTAAATTTAACTTGATGTTTTTTTTTAAATTTTGTAGTGTTAATTCAAATGGACGTATGACACACAATCAGCACATGTCATTGCATCAGCACTCGGTTCAGCAACAATTGCAACAACGTACAGTTCTTCATGCTGTGCCCCAACCCAGTGCACAACCTACAGGTATGTAATGACTATTTCTTTTTCCACTGCATATTACTCTTTCTTTGTTTTTTCTTTATCATTTCCATATCAAGTAGTATTTGTTGCTACTTGTGAGTGTTTTGAGCTCTCTAACACTTGTTTCAAATCTGAGTATGTTTTTATTCAAAGAAATTTTATTAACTTGTTTTTTTTTATCATCACATAAAATATATAATTAGAACAATACCTAAATACAAGAAAGTTGACAATTCAAATTTGACAGCTTGTATTTGGAAATAACATGTCAACATTCTATTTATGCTTCATTTACTTAAGTTTCAAGCTATCCCCAAATACAATTTATCAAGTTTAAATTATCATTTTTCTAATATCCAAGTTCCATGTTCTGAATTTTGTAGTTTTCCGGATTTTCGTTTTTTTTTTTTAAATTATTGCTATTTTAGGGAAGTTATTAGTACCCAAGTCGTAAGAAAGCATTGATCTTAAGATACAATTTATGCATTATTTTTCAGTAATTTTCTATGTAATTGTGGAGATTGTAATAAAAATGCCAACAAATACCCTGTGTTAAAACTAATATTAAGTACAGTTCCTATATTGTGTGATATTAGGTATTTGTTTTATTTTTACGTAATTAAAAAAAAAATTTTTTTTAGAGGTTATAACTAGAAAGGCTATTGTTTAATTAATGATTTTACTGTTCAAATTTGTCATAGTACTATATTACAATTTTTTTTGTAGATTATCAATTATGGTTGTGGCACTAAAATTTGCGAAATATGCTATAAATATCACATGCAAATCTGTGGAATGCATATATCAGTAAAAGGCTTATTGCATGTGTTTTTTTTTCTATCCAACTTCCAAAATGTTGAGATAAAATTCATGTACTTACAGCTTTGTTACCACTTTTTTCCTTTTGATTTTTTATCTATGTATTAGAAAATTTTAAACACTATTTATTTTTCAAATTCATATTCAAGAGATTAACTTTATATCTAAACCTAATTATTATTGTTTTATGGTCAGACTGAACAGAGATGATGTCTATAAGTGTATATATATATATATATATATATATATATATATATATATATATATATATATATATATAATGTGCGGCAAATATTGATATGCAATCTTATGATCAAAGGACCTTGAACTTCTTATGTTTACGGTTACCACAATATTTATTTACAGATTTTTATCTGTTTTGATCAAAATTATTATATATTTTTTCTGATCAATCCCCCTATTTGTTTCAAAATTACCAAAATCTATTTTTTTTTTGCATACATTATGTGGAAGAATAAATTCGGGGTTTTAAAGCACTTCTATACCATAAATATTATTGGTATAGCATAAAAATTTAATACTAAAATTACTTTGCTTTGATATTCATTTGTACTTTAACTTAAATCTTCTAAAATTGAACGACCATGGTTTACATGTTACACTTTATGAAAAAATACAAAGGTTTTTTTAAAGATAACAAATCACATACATTTTTGGTTTCCAATTTTTATTTGCTACTATAATTAGCAACTGTACACTCTTTGTTTTTTACTTATATTGTCTCTGCGCATACAAATATTACTTTGACAGTTCCATGAATCGAAATGATAAATTCATCTTTACCAAACAGAACGATTAGACTATATTTTAGTTTATTTATTTACATTGCAATATTACTCATAGAACATCATTTTCTGTGAAGTTCCCTGGTTGCTACCAATCTCCATACTGAAAGATAATCTAATTCAAACTTCCCCACCTCCACTCTTTCTGTAAAGGTGATTTTATCATTGGAAGCTTGTGAATAAATTCTAAATATCTATGTGTGCTACGAGACATAACTTGATCATTTTAAGTTGATTTTATTTCTTTGTTTTTTTTCCTTTCTACTCAGACTACATAAGTAAAACAAAAGGAAATGGGAAAAATGGTGTATTTTTTTTTCAACAACTTTCAACTGCTAAGGTATTCGCACTCACGCTCGTCCTGTTAGTGTCGAACTGTATTGGGACAGCCCATGCTAGAAAACTAGAACAGACAGTGTTCACAGCTGAAGACTTGTATGAAATGTTTGGGCCAAACGGTTGTCTGGAAGGTACAAACATTCTAGAAACGTGTTTCCCAATGCGAACATTACGTCCCGTCTAAATGCATCATACTCATATTTTTATACTTGATATAACCCAATAACATGGTTTATATATACATGTTTTTAACCATTTATTAATAATATAATTTAAAGTAATTTAACAGCATGATTCCAATATAGAGGAAGCGGGACTGACCAAAATTGAATTGGGAAGCATTGCACTAGAAAAATCTATTTTAACTTACTGAATCATGGGTTTCTTTCTATTATTAAGGGCTCCCTAATTCTGTTGTCGTATGTGAAATGCGAAATGTGAAATGTACGAAAATGATAAAGTGAATTCTTCTGCTGTATTTAATTGGTTATTGTGGAATTATTATAGTATGCAGATACACATAGACACGCATATATATATATATATACTACTCTTTTAAAAATCTCTTAAAGCTTTCCTTGCCTACATATCCACTGGTCATAAAAATTACTTCACTTACACTTTATTATACTTTTGATAAATCTCAACACTTTTATTTCATTACACTACTTTCTATTTTTTATTTTATTTTATTGTGTATTCATGGCAAAGAGTTAATTTCTTTTATATTTTGCATATTCATTATTTAAATATATCTTCACATTTGTGCTTTCTCTAAAATTTTTCATCTACGTTTTTGGTAGTTTTAAAAACGTGAGCAAAATAGATTGAAGTCACTTGAGTTCATTGTATTGATGTACTAAAGTTTCTTCTTATTGTAGTCTTTTTTTTAGCTGATGTAGTACTATTTTATTTTTTTCATCATATTTCATAATTCATAATTGGTGTTGGTTTCCTTTTCTTTTGAAAACTTTGCTTTATTCATGGAATAATTTATAAAAATCTTGGTAGCAGTATCTTTTGCATCATATAATTAGTAATTATATTTATCTTTACATTTTTGTATTATTTTTTATTTCAAATTACTTTTTTATAATATCGTTTACTATAATTTTATGTTCTGAAGAGCAAATTTTAACTTCGATCAATCTTATGGATGCTGATGTATTGTCTATGAATAATTCAAAGATTTCTTAGCTCTCACATGGATACTATGAGTTCACATAATTTTAGGCATTTTTTTTTCACCAAAGATTATTTTGTTGATTGAAAAATTATTTTTATTTCATTGTAATCATTATGACACAAAAATTTTACGATGCTTTGATTATATATGCTACGTTTTTATGTTTATTTCTGAGCTTGTGCCGTGATATGTTTCATTGTCTAACATACGCCATATCGCGCTGTCGCGTTTTTGTGTCCCAGGCGTTCTGGTGTCCATGAGCGCCGGCCCCCTCCCGTGGTCTCCGCACAGGGCGGCGGCGTCAGCATGACGTTGAAGCAGCAGACTGTGTCCGACGCTACTGGTATCACCTCAGGAGCCACGTCCGCCACTGGCACGAACGACCCGGTCGTCGAAGTGGCGAACGTCACGTCTACTGTTCGCCCTGAAAACACTACAAACGGCAGCAGCGCGCACTCTGCGTCTACCTTGGCCAACACTAAAGAGAACCCCCATGTGTCTAGTCAACGAGCTGGCAAGATACAACAAGGTACTGACATAACACACGCTATAAAAATATCGATCGAGTGAAAATTAAATGTTTCTCTATTGGGTTAGTTAAGTTAATTAGGCTTAAGAAGGATGTAAGTGATATCTTTGAATTCAATACAGATACAACATCAGTACAGACTGACGAGCGAACAGGGACCCGCACACAAGAAGCGATTCACTGTTATGCTGAAGTTAGGCGATGAAGAGTACGTTTCCGAAGGAGCGTCGATTAAGAAGGCACAGCATTCTGCTGCAGCAGAAGCTCTTCAGTCTACGCAGTACAAACATCCACCACCCAAAACTACACGAGGTGAGGAGAAGACATACATATAATACATAATTCAATTATTTCATTCAATCTTATTCGCTAAATTATATTATTAGGCGGTTTAAGAGGTTCCTCCGATAAGTCTGGAACCAGTGGTAGATTAGGAGGCGGCGGCAACATAACACCGACCGTCGAATTGAACGCGCTCGCCATGAAACGCGGAGAACCAGCCGTTTATTACCTGCAACCTATGATGGACATGTCAAACGCCACAAACGCCTCTCAACCGCAACAGACGCAACAAGTGAGTAAGAAACTAGATGTAGAGTCGAGTCGTTCTCGCTTGAAAATCCGATTTGCTAATTTAGTTTTCTCGTTTCAAGTCATTTTGAATTGTGTGAGTCCCGACTTGGAAAAAGTATGTGTGTGTATGTGAGCCTATTGTTGACCTAAAAACGGCTGAACCGATTTCAAAAATTTAAATGTTATTTGATGAAACTCGAAAAAGACAGCTCGAAAGATATTTGTTGGGAATCGTGCTGATCAGTTTTTGGTAAAGATCGGCCGGGCCGTTTCTTGTAATAAAGTGTTAAAAAAAAAAATTCGACGATTTTTATGATTTTGTTTTGACGGTAGATACCATAGTCTTATAGATCATACTAAAATATTACGGCCCTACGACAACTCGTTCAATTTTAAAAATTTGTCAAAGTTTGCAAAAATTAGCATCGTTTTTTTAGCATTTCTCAAAATTAGACATTTGATTGACGTTTGCTCAAAATCGCCTGAAACGATTTCAGAAATTTAAAAACCATTGGATGTATCTCGATGAGGATTATCGTTTGTCAGTTTTGTGCGACGATCTGCCCAGTCGTTTCTTTGTATTAGGTGAAAATCTACCTAGCCGTTTTCTTGCAAATAACTGTTGTAAAAAAAAAAATTAAGCCGATTTTTATCGAACTTTTTTTGGCGATATATATCATGGCCTTATAGAACTTACTGAAATATTACGGCCTTACGACAGTAGTTAAATTTTAAAAATTCATCAAAGTTCGAGAAAACGAGTACTTTTTTTGACGTTTGTGAAAATTAAAATTAGACAATTTACTTAGTATAACGATAGAGTACTTGGTCTTAATGAACATACTAAATCATTCAAGTCCTACGAAACTGGTTCAATTATACAAATTATTGATTTTTGTAAATTTGTTTTTAGAAAATACTCCTAGGTAACGTGTTTGTTCATTTTCAATTGTGTGCAATAAATCCACTCAAAAGACTTTTAATCACTCATAAATTAATGTATTTTTTATTGATTAAGTTGATTATTTACATATATCGGAAGTTTATGTAACTTGCCTCAAGCAAAATACCGATACCAACTAGTTTATTTTTTGTTGACGTTCATATAGAAAGAATATAATATTTATCATCACTAATTATGGCAGATATTTTAATTCTCAGATCACATTGTTAACACTAGAAAGACGGACGCAGTCATTTTGACTGTTTTCCATTTTCAAACATAAAAATAACTATGTATTTGAAGTCGCAGCTTCGTGAAATTTCGTGACTTTTTATACAACATCTAAATGCGTAGATAAATCGTATTATTTGCCTTATCTCACTTTTATTTTCAATATTCTTACATGTTATGCCTGCATGGACGGAAAACAGTCATTTTGACTGCTCTAGAAATTTTACATAAACAAACGGCTTTGTTATTGTATTGCAAATCGTTATCTCTCGCGATAATTTATCTCGAATGAGCCATAATGCATCTGTTACATAGAAATAACCGAATTATGGTAAGTATTGACATTAGACCGGTCTTTTTCACATAGTAACTTTCAGTATAACGCGTTGTTTAGTTGATTTTTTAGAACTTATAAATAAAATGTCGAAGAGAAGTGAATTGTTGCAAAGCTAACACACATAAGTGAAGAGTGTTCCGACATAGAATAAAATGCAGAAAATTGGGCACAATCATCTGAAGATGAATTGGATTATATTCCACGTGAATCATCTGATTCTGAGGGTAGCGATGAAGGTGATCACTATTGATGAAAATGAAAGTGCCATCAGTGTATGCAGGAGGGTGCTAAGTGGCTCAGAAACTGATGAAAGAATTCAAGAAACGGAAACAGCTGTCGATGGTACTGTATGGACAAAAATTGCCGAAGGTGGTACTCCAGGAAGGTCATCATCTAATTGTGTCTTCAAGGGTGTGAAAGGGCCAACAAGCTATGCAAAAGAGAATATTATTACAGGTGATCTTGTCAGTGCATTTTCGTTGATAATAGATAATTATATTATCAAACACATAAAACAGTGCACAGAAGAAGAGGGCAGTCGAATTTCGGAGTACGATTGGACAACATCGTTACCGGAAATACGTGCATTTATTGGAATTTTATATGCTCGTGGGGCCTATGAGGCAAAAAATTGAAATTAACTTATTTATGGTCAGCAAAGAAGACATGGCAGATCAAAGGTAAAGAAAATACCCGTGAAATCCAGTTCCAATCCAGTAGATGACCTCTGCAAATATTTTTCAATATTTTGGATTTGGCTGCGATAAATGCCTGGATTCTTTACAAGGAAGCGACAGGAATAAAAATCCAAAGAAAACAAATCCTTAGAGAACAGTTTTTGTTTGAATTGGCAGAACAGCTTTCCGCGGACTACACGACATCACACACAAAAAAAATCAAAGGAAAATGATGACCCACAGACATCATGCAAATACAATAGAAATAAAAGAAAATTTTGCTAAATATCTTTGTAATAATAATAAAACAAATATAATACGTGTCAAAGTTGCAAACAAAAATTTTTGCGAAAAATGTATTCATAAAAACATCTTAAATTATATTTGCATGAATTGTAAAAATAATGAACTTCTT
>NW_020538040.1:106075954-106141433 GCF_003426905.1 Ctenocephalides felis
TTTATATCATTTTCATCGTTTTACTATCAAAATACAGCACTACAAAATATATGTTAGTTACAAATTCTTATTGTTAGTAGTAGGTCTATGATGGAAATATTATATGTATATGAGATGGGAACTACTCCGTTTTATGATCAAAACTAAATTTTATGCGTGTATAAGCTGGTTTATAACATTTTCATTGTTTTACTATCAAAACACGCTACTACAAAATGTATGTTATAGGTACGAGTTCTTAGTAGTCTCAATCTATAATGGAAATATGTAGATAAAATCGGAACCCCCGGTTTTATGATCAAAACTAAATTTTATGCGTGTATAAGCTAGCTTGTTCGAAAACGAAAATAAAATATTAAGTCTTAAAGGAATTTTTAACTTTAATCTTTATCTATAAAGAAATTGCAATATTCAAAATAGTTTTTTTATATTTGTTTTTTTATTGAAATAAATTATTCTTATAATTTATTAAATGTGTTTGATATTATATATTTATTTTTTCTTCAATGCGTTTGTTATTCATCAATTAAATACTATCAAAAAGGGCTTTTATAGTGATTTTCTTTTAGCACGGTTTTTCCATATTAGTCAATTTTTCGAGTTACATTTTTTTTATGGAACCTATCTTTGGTGTAAAACTAGGGATAGGCGTATATCAATGACGAATTTCAATTTTGGATTAATTCGTTTAGTCGTTTATTCACGCGGATCTGTATTCGATCTAATGATAATAGTAAGTTTTAATTTAATACATGTAACCTAACCGCTGAGATGTTTTGTTTGCGTGAAGAGAATCTAAAAAAATGCTTCGAGTAACTGTACAGGCCGAGCGGAGCGTAATGTGAACGTGCTTAACTCGTGTTTATCTGCAGGAGTTGTTTGCCGGCGGTGTTACGCAATTGATGCGCTTCGGTCTTCGGGCGCGAACGAGCGAAAAAAGTTTTATTAATTACACACACACAGCAATGCAAAAGTTAGCACCTCTTCGGAATCGTAGGCTGGTACATACGATATTAAGCGTTTTGCAGAACGGTGTAATATGTATAGTAGTAAATATTAAAAAAAATTGTAAAGAAAAAAAATAAAATCAAAATAAAAATAATACAATAATAGCGAAAGACAAAATTTGAATAGTTATAGAAACTCTGATATTTGCAACTACATTGTATAAATTTACTAGCAAACCCAGCGAACCAGATGGTTTCGTGAGAAAGGTGAAGGAATTTTTTTTTTGTTTTATATTTGAAAAGGAAATGAGTAAATGTATCTACCGGCCGATCTACTTAAAATATTGGTTTATAGTACATGCTAACTATCAGAGATGACGCTGTATGTGAAAAAAGATTTTTCCGCTTTTCTGTTAGAATTTTCTTCAATTTTCTTAGCTGTAAACCTCACGGAGCCCGAGACCTTTCCAACGAATGCGAATCGGTTCGTGCGTTCTGGAGTTACATCGTCAGGAAGGAAATCCCGACTTATTTTTATATAATAGATAATATGTATAAAGCAACTTGGCCAGGACAGTTCCGGAATTTCACCTTGTGTCCAGGGTTTTTCTAAAAGCATTAGATCTTCTGTCTCGGATTGTCCTAGTTTTTTTGGAAAATTACTTGAAATTTGAATTTAAATTAAGCGAGTCTAGACAATATTAGTATATAATTCATATTCATGAGTGTGAAAAAAAATCTAATATCTACAATATTATTGCCGAAAACTAGCTGAGATGTGCCAGAAATTAAAACAATATAAGATAAATTATATAATTTAGTTTAATAAATAACACAATACGTCCAAAATTGCATATACATTATTTTTTTAAACTTATGCATGTTGTATTTTGCTTTTATTATTTAAATAAAAAACAATATATCTATTTCTTACACTGTTCAAAAAACTGCAGTTTCCAATACGTATATAGCTTATGATAAGACCATAAATGGAAGGACATTAAATAGAATATTAAAAAGTACAGGATAGGATATTGAAAAAATATAAAAACTTTGGTTTTGACTTAAAAAAATTTGGTCACCTTACTTGATAGGGAATTTTCTGTTTACTGGTATCTTGATATTTTTTTTAGCAATCGTCGGAGGCAATTTTGGAACAATTACATTATATACATACCCCGACATATGAGTCTAATTGGTTCCGTAAACACGCTCGTATCTCGAAGCAATTTTTCCCATATAAATACATTGAAATGCGATTTATTCGTTCCAGCACTATGGTTTTTGCTATTTTCCTATTTTTACTGTTTTGCAATTTATTTCTGTTTTCCTGTCTATTCATAATATTGCGGAAATGGGTTACACGTGTTTTATTAAACTACTCCTATGCTTCAACAGTTTCTGTTTTTTCGATGTGATTTTCATCCACAATCTTTTAGAGCTTAGAAAGCGGCTTATACATAATTGCTAGGCCCTTAGCTGGAGTTATACTCTATATAAACTCCTTCTACTAAAACACAGTACATATGTACGTTGTGTTATGTCGTACATCCTCGTCATCTTCATATTTTTCAATAATTTCACGCTTAAATTCAAGAGATCTGGCTAATTTGGTTGGACCCATGGTTACAAAAATATCTAATATTTTGTAAATATTCAAAAAGCAAAAAAAACGCGAATATATAACTATACAATCACTATTAATGAAATGAAATTAATTTAAATGAATAACAATAAAATAATTTGCTACCATAAAATAGCCAAAATATTTCTATGGTAAGAAAATAATTGTTACAACTGACGAAAACTTTCATGCTTTTACTTTGCCAATAATAATTTTCGAGAAAACTCGGTGAACGCACGTATGTCGCTCGTATGTCGAAACACTCATACTCGTAAGTCTGGGTACCACTGTACTATCAATTTTTAGTAATACTGAGGAAGGGCACATCCCATGTTTAGGCACAAGGTCCGTAAATTCCTTTAAAATCTTTTGTAGATGTGTGTTGTTACGTTATATATGGCTTTGTAGCATGTCACGTTATATGACTTTGTGACCTCTCTTGCGTTCAAAAACTGAGCACTCTAGGTTTTTCTTTTTGACCAGCAATTCCCCTATCGACTCCATCTAGGATCTAAGCTTTCTTCTGAATTTCTGCGAAATTCCACTAAGAACGCCGACCCACTCGTCGCCTATTGGAATGCTTCGTCGCCGTCGTAGGGAGAATGATCATTGCTAATGTTATTTATTATGGACGCAAATTCCTCACAGAAGTTCTCAGAGTTAACCGTGAGCACTATTCAATAATTTGCTCATTTGAATTGTACGGATACGCACAAGTTAGATGAAGTGCCCAAAGCGTCGGAAGCTATCATTTTCAAAATAGGGTTTACGGTGTTGTATTTCTTAAGTATTGCCATAGATTTCATAAATTCTTCTAGATGATTTTTTTTAGTAATAATTTATAAGCTGTTATAAGTGGTTTCGGTATAAATGAAGTAAACTATCAACTTGAAATTTAAATAAGAGAAACTTTCTTTGTAATAAACATATTTAAGTCGCATTGTAGACTCCTGTAGTTGAAAATATAAATCAAATTTGATCAACTCGATTATTTTGAGATATCGGGATGTTCATGCAACTTTTCTCATATAAAACCTTCAATCAAACTATTTATTTATATTTTTAATTAGCCGACCATAATCAATAAAATATATGTTAAATGAAACATCATAAGAGTAGCCAATGAACAATTATTTAGCAGCTGGTAGTAGACACGCTGGTTGTAGCACAGTAATTTTAATTGATTTTTCAGTATTTGATATTAAACGAATATTTAAAAGAATATTTCAAACAATTTACAACTAGATAGAGATTTATCAAGATAAAGTTACATATTGAATGAACCATGCAATACCAAAAATCGAATTTTTCGAAAAGTTTAACAAAAAGGGTACTTGTATTTTATATAAACTTTCGATATAGGACAGAGTTCATTCACTCATTTATAAATACAGTATATTATTTTTTGTTAATAACTTTAGTAATATATTTGAATATATTCGTCTCTACGTCAAAAAGTTTCGACTTCGCGTTTATATATGTACAAAATTTGTTTGACTATGTCATTTGTTTCGAAGTTACAATATCCTGCGCAAAAATAGAGAAAAATTTCCATACGAACTCGGGACAGTTTGAAAAGTTGCGTCATATAATATTTTCTATTCAATGCCCTGCATATTATTATTCATCTCTACAATAGAGACAGCGTACATATCTTGATGCCATTAAGATAAGTTTATTATGCAAATGTTTCGGTAGTGTGTTTTTGGAATGTCGCTTTGACGTTCTCATGTCTACTTATCTGCCGTTTATGCTTCAAAGAGAATTCATTTTCAATGCCTTCTTTAATGATAGGTCAGAAATTTTAAGTCAGATATTACCGATACGTATGGAAATAGATCCATGGTTCTCGTCGTGTTGGTTAAGATGGAAATGTGGGTATGAAAACTACTTGCCTGGTTATACAAATAAAACATAATAATTCGGTACATTGAGACTTAAATGCTACAATATACACTACTTTACGTAGGTTTAAATTATTATATAAGATTACGTATGTTTCAAAAAAAAGATTGTTTTTTAATATTGTGATAATCATTTTTTTAGAAGCACAATTTTTACCTTCTCGTAGGGTAAGTTATAATAATCGCAAAAAAATCGAAAATGAAGAATTTTATATATCTTTTCGTTTCAAAGATTTCTGAACATTTTCGCATTCATTACAAAAAATGATGTATGTGTATGTGTTTTTTTGAATTGCGACAGAAATGCGTTTTTGCATACCAGACTGGTCTTTTATCTGGGTAAATCGATCTCAATATGGCCTAGGTATAATACCGACTAAAACCTCCGCTTATCTGGTGCCTCTGGTCCCCACGGAAACCGCCGTAGGCATTAATTTATGGAGGGAGGATCTAGAGTGCTATTTTTCTTTTTGAAATTATAATTCTCTTCGAATTATTGCCATTCGCTCTTCTTCTTTTCGAAGATCACAAACCTTTTAGTGTATGCATGGATGTGTGTATGTGTGGATACAAATTTTTGTCTACAATTTGCGAACACCGATCAACCAACTTGAATGATTTAAATATTTATTAACTTTATTAGACAATTTATTAAAATTCTTATAGAAACACTATCATTTATTTCAGGCATATATGATATGGCTCTATATTAAAACCTTTTCTCGATGTATTGTAGTCGAGTATGTCAGACATAATGTAATATTTAGATTTTTTTTTAAATTAGGATAATTAGAATAAAAATGGTAGACGTGAACGCTATAAATGATCGTTGAGTCGCATAGCTTTGAAAGAGCTCTCATTAGTGGGTTGAGAATTGTCGCTTCTCCGCAATATGACATTGCTATTTTCAGCACAGCCACAGCATAGCTTCAGAATATCATATGCACATTCTCTTGCAGGCTCCTGTAATTAAAAGATTTGCGGAAATTGAATTCTATGCGCATATTGATTCCAGTTCTTTGATTCTTCATTCGAGCCGCTTTCTAAGGAATGATTGGATTTTTGCCTGACGTTCAGTTCCAAGGCTGGAAAATTTCTAATCATTGATAAATGTGATTATTAAATAAATACCACAACTTATGTTGTATAAGGCTTTCAAGATGCATGTGTACTTCACATAAGCTTCACAAAATTAATTTTTCATTAAAGGTAAATGTAGAGTTGAAACTATCTTATTTATAACCTGCAATTTATTATGCTTCAAGCTTTTGTAAGCTACTACTAATTGTAGCGAAATCAATGTATGCCCAATATTGCATATCGGAGAATGGTTGCAATTTTATTTAAAGGAATTACGAAAAATTCTTTTGTATTCGTTGCCGTAGATATTGTATATAACCAATTCTGAAAGTGCTTATATTTTGATTGCTGCTTATATTTTTTAGTTTTTAACAAGTAAAAATCTTTTAGATTTACGCATTAGAATGTAGTATCATGGATTGCTTTTATCCTATCAACAAAGGAAGGCTGTAATTATAACGTACCTAGTAATTACTACAAGCAATCGATAAGACCATTATTTGACATATTTCCATATGTCTGTGTGAATGTTTCAGTACAATTATAGTAATGTTTATATAGTAATTGGTTATTTTTATGTTGGCGCACCAAAATAGCTTCTGCAGAATATTTTTCAATAGTCAATTTTCCTACAAATTTGAAACTTGTTTAGGCCGCAGGGTATACTTCAAAATTATTCCGATATTTTATAAAGATTTTAGTTACATTTCTACGGATTTCGTATCAAGGTTTATAATGTTTAACCGTTTCAGAAAATGTTAAAAAAATCTCGAAATTAAATCTTCGACAATTTAACCTTTAAAAATAGAGAAGTTTCAGCAATTTAGCCTAAGGCACGATGCCATGCATCACTAGTTATAGGGTGTTATAGTAATCGCAAAAAATCGAAAATGAAATTTTTTACATATCTACTTTTCAAAGTTTTCTGAATATTTTAGCATACCTTAGAAAAAATGGATGCATGTGTTTGTGTGTTTGTGTGTGTGTGTGTTGGTGTGTATGTGTGTGCGGATAGAAATTTTTGTCGACGATTTCGGGAACACGATTCAACTGATTTAAATAATTCAAAAAACTTGATTCTCATTGATAATCAGACATGCTGATTAGTTTTTGGCCAACGCAGGTCCAGCCGTTTCGAAGAAACGTGGCAAAAAGTGCCAAAAATGGTAATTCAGTTTTCGAGAGAACGGAGCCTCAGGTTTCAATAAGTCAAAAAACATTTTACTTGAATTGACAAAATGATCGTACTGATCAAATTTTTGCGAGGGCAGGTTTAGTGGTTTTGGAGGAGTGAAAAAAGTAAAAAATAATGTCATTTTGCAGTTAATGTTACGTATCAATGTTTCCCCGTTGTGAAGTGGCGCTTCAATATTTCTACTCTAAAACAGCCACGCAACACGATTGCTTTGAAAAAAAGTTCAGAATTTTTAAAAAGTTTCAAAATCATTTTTTTTTTCAAATTTTTCAAGTCATTAATTTCAAAAATCTCATTTTTTTTCAAATATTTTAAGAGTTTTCTAATTTTTTTAATTTTTGGTACAGAAGTTCCAGCTATTTGCCTTAAGACACCATGCCATGCACCACAAGTTTATTTTACCTCTAGTTGTGACCAGCTATTCGACTAACTCGTGCTCCCTGTACACGGCAGCACAAATACACACAATCACAATACACGTTGTCGGTTTTGGTTTTTTGGTTTTACGCTCGGTTATGTTTGATAATGAAACGACGCGTTGCGCGACCTTGACTAGCGGCTCCGTGCGTGGGGCAGACCATTAATTATTTCGCCGCGCCCGCGCGACTCTGTATGTGTCATTATTGGATTATATTATGTACTCGCATGTCATGGACCATTCCATTGTTCTGGACTTTTGTTGCAGGGATCACGTTTACTATTATTGCAAATTAAAAGAGCGACGATTTAATATCAGAGCCATATATGAGGTGCTGAAATGTTTAAAAAAAACATATATAATGAGAAACACGGTAGTTATTTGAAAGTTTATGGCGCAGATTTACATTTCTACATCGTCTGCTTTATAGATTGAACCCGGACAAAGCACATGATTTCAACCAGTCTTGATTTGCGAAGGCTTGACTGTATACTGCTATAATGACTGTAGCAATCTTATTATTTATTTATTTCATATTCTTAATTTATTTAGGGCGGGGCACAAGGGTCCAATTTGATTTGAGCAGTTATATTTTGAAAACCAAACTAATTAATTATATCACAACAAATACCACATATCAAACAAAACACTATCTGACACTATGTTAAGTAAAACCCCCAGCTAATTGTAGAAATGTGATTTTTGCTGTTTTTCAAAGATTTATCACATTGTATTTTTTACCTCATAGGCGGGGTAAAATGGAACAGCCAGGGGGCAAACAGTTTCAATGTCTTATTTTTACAGAGAGAATACTGTAGGTATATAGCCATTGTTCTGGTATTTTACAAAATAATAACATCAGTCAACCAATGCACAATATAACATTTATTACAGAAATAACATTAAGTATAACCCTAATCTCGTATTTCGCCAGCAATATTTATCAGCAGAGTTCGAATAAAAATTTATTTAATTTATTTTTTGTAAGATTACTTTTTTAAACTATATTTACTATTTTTATGCTTTATACCTTTTTCAGGGTAAAGGTTTAGTTGGTCCTTTTTACTCTAGCCAGATGTAAGCTTTTATAAACGTTATATAAAAAGCTATTGAATCTAGCTTAAAAATAACAATACATAATAACAATTAAATAACGTATACAACTGCTACAATAAAAAAACTAACAACGAAAGATAATACTTTTATTATGAATTTTCAACTATTACCGTTTTTCTCCCGACAGCAACATTTTAATAATCAAGGTGATGGATGGTTATTAATTTACTTCCATATATTGTTGTTAACTTTACTTTTTTGAGATATCTGGACCATTTTACCCGCGGTCCTTTAAGCCCCGCTCTATCCTATATAATTTTCTATTCTGTAGATTTTTGTGCGACTCTTTGTGTTGTATGTATATAAATAACAATGATACACATATATGCGTTTATGTGGGAATTAAATGTGAAAGTTCGCTGGTCATCCTGACCCACAACCCACTCACTATTCGTTGAAGGTAGGCGGCAGTTTGGCAATTTATTTCTTATTTTGCAAAAACGCCGGTTTTTTAATTTAGGTTTTATGCCACGAGATACACGTAAGCATAGGACCACCACATTTTGTCCTTAAATGATTCACATTAAATTGTATCTTGTGAAATAGTTACTCTATTAGTATATTATTTGATGCAGCAATGTTTGGGGTATGGATTTTTCTCGTGTTTACGTATATCTGATAACAATTTACAGATCTGATAATGGACATCTTTATGTTAATTTATTTATTTATCATAACTATTTTGAAATATTTTTACGCTCGTTTTTACCAAAACCATGCTTTCTCTATACCATTTCTTGCAGAGTTTTTTTTTGGGAATATCCTCTTTGATAAAAGGAAAGATCTAATATACGTTTAACCCTATGCATACAAAGCAGACAAACAGAAGTAAATAAAACCAATCAAAAGGTTACAGCACATAAACAGAGATAGCAACATACGATTTTTCTCGAATCTTGCCAAAAAAAAGATTTAAAGATTCGGTTCTTGAATGTACGCGATTCGGAGATGGGATTTGTTCGTTTTTACTTGGAAGGAATAATAAAAATAGATATGGTTTTTTTTTGTTGTTGTAAATATTCATTTTAGTGAAAGGATAGAATTGAATGATTTTGTAATTGAATGCATAACTAATTGTTATAACATCGCAAGTTATGTAATATTGTAGAAAAAATATCGTTTATTCTAAAAAATTAAATCATATTTTTCATAGATTTTTTCATCAGAACTAATGAACTGCATTTTCTGATGAAAATGCATGATATTTTGATGTTTTGTTGATTTGGTGGAGTATTGCTAAGCGATAAAATTGATGGATAGGGGAACCTATTGTTGCCATCGACGATTTTACCTCCTTGACAGCTGTAAAGAGTGTATATACAACGCATTTTACATGTCCGCCTGTCAAATTCTCCTTCCAGATTTTTATGGTACATTACATATTGTGTTTAATTTATGTTCCACTGCCTATGACAGTTAAAGATTTGACTAACAATATATTTAATATAATTTTGATGTTCTACAGAGTTCTCCTGTTTTCATTATTTTATTGAAGCTTCTTAAAGTCTATATTTTATTATTTGCTTGAATTAACTGAATCCTAAAAATGCAGTCTCCGCATTTGCAAACATTAAAAAATATTTAGATTTCAGATTAGTTGTAAACATGTCTGTTTGTCCCAAATTAACTATGTTTACATAAAACTTAAAATTGTACAAGCCACATATCACCATTGCTGGTATTTTATACCGAAACCAAAAGATAAAGCACTATCGCGTAATTTCCGTTAAATTTGTGCCGACAAATTCTAGGTCAAGATATAATGACGATAAATACTACAGCTGTGTATATAAATAGATTATGAGAGTTGACACTATATGTTGTTGATAAAAATTGAAAAATAACTTCATGAGTTTTTGGAAGCAAGTTATTATCTTAACTGGACCTGAACTGAAGATTCCGGGTTCGATCCTGTTTCTAACAGCCTGATGTCAAGCAGTAATAATATCATTTTTAATATAGATACCAATATATTTCTAAGTGAAAATAATCCTCAGCCGGTATTAATAATAAGCCCTTACCATTGCAGAGATTGTAATAATCAAATTTAACACATAGAGATGGGACAACCGTAAGATCTATAAATTATGATAAAACTATTATATCGTGTTCTATGGGATGGAATATATCTGAAATTTATTTTCCAACGCCATGATGATCGTGAAGTTCGTTCTTCACTTTATTAACTTCCCGTAGTATAAGTTATAGTAATTGCAAAAAATCGAAAATGAAATTTTGTATATATCTTTACGTTTCAAAGGTTTCCGAACATTTTGGCATATCTTAGAAAAAAATTGTATGTGTATTTATGTGTCGATGAAGAACGTGCCAAAAATGATGTGTAATTCAGTTTTTGAGAGAACGGAGCGTCCGATTTCAATAATTTAAAAAGCATACTATTTTTATTGACAAAATGAAGAATTGATTAAATTTTTGGGTCGGCAGGTCCACCGGTTATGGACTCTCAATGAAAATAAGTTTAAAAATGCCATTTGGCGATCAAAAATGTTCACTGGACATATGTACATCAAATTAATTTTAATAGATTTTAATAATACGTAAGTCCAAATTTTGTTTATAGTACTATGGGTTCCGTACCAATATTTATCCGTTAGACTGCAACACGGCGCTTACGCGCTTTCAATATTTCAAAAAAATTTCAAAAATTTCATTTTCTCAGTTTTCAAATACACCACTAACTTAGATTATAATAGGAAAAACTGCTCACAAAAATAGGGCTTGGAAAGTATGTACTATTTCAGAAGTCATGCAATCAAATCTTATTTTACGTGTTCCATCGTTTGATTAAATGATGCAAATGTTTAAAATGGTGCAAATAGTACAAATCGTAAAGATTTTGTTAAATATTGCTATTGCTTATTAAATTAATTTTGGTACATTATCCCACCATATTTTACCAAATAATATTCTTATTATATTTTATGTTATAGCGAATGGTAATTTATTATTTTGCACAAGGAATCTTAACTGGTTAGATGTAGAAACGTATTATAATATCTGAATTGAAATGCTGCGCCTCTACCGCGCAACATTCGATTCGGAGTGAGTTATAAAAATGTTGACGACCTCTAAATTTACCGTCTGGCGCAAAATTACGTAACGTACGTGTCTGCTTGTCTGCTGGTGCTCGCTATCGACGTACCGTATCTTGTGTTATGACACGACAATCATTAGCTTAGTTTTATAGCGCGAAATTTAAACCGCCGCAACTACTAAAACTTATCTGACTTGCCCAGTCGATAAAACCTAATCGTTTCATAGAACAAATGCGAACAAAATAATAAGCGCTCGTCAAGAAAGAATAGGGAGAGCACATGTTGACGTCATATTCCATGAAATCATAAAAATTTATTAAAAAATTGTCTTTCTATTCTATTTAGCGTTCTCAATCGTATGGATATTTACATACTACTTTTGCATGTCAGTGCGCAAAAGGGCTATTTATACTTGGATTTATATTTTGGATAACTTATAGTACCTTAGGAAAATCTGTGTGTGTATGTATTGCGTGCATACAATTTTCCTTCCACGATTTTCGGGAGCACAAATCACCCGATTTGAATGATTCAAAAAACATTCGATTTCTTTTGATGAGGAGATGTGCCCGTTAGTTTTTGTCAAGGCGGTCCAGCCGTTTCGAAGCTAATAAGCAACGGAGAATGGAACATCCGATTCTAGTGATTCAAACAGCACTTGAATTGAAATTAATTGCATTTTTACAGGTCCAGTGATTTTGGAAAAAAGTGAAATTGACATTTTTTGGTCTGAATTGATATTTTACAAATCATTTTTATTGTTCAATATATGTACATGGAAATATAATGATAAACAGATGGAAGATGAACAAGTAGATAAGTAGACAATTAAGAAAATGGACAGGTTGAATTGGAGACATATAGACATGTATAAATGTTGATAGGTAGGCAGGTAGACAGGTAGCAAGGTAGACAGGTAGAAAGATAGACAAGTAGACAGTGAGACACACTCGACCGGTGAACAAGTGTACTAAGGGACAGATAGGCATGAAAATAGGTACACGCGTAGGCAGGTAAACGTGTGGACAGGGAGAGAGGTGCAAAAGTACACAAGTTGGTATTTTAGACAGGTTGACACTTAGGCAATAAGTAGACTGTTGGGTAGAACATATACAAATCAATTTATTGATCATATTTATTGATCAGATCGATTATTTACATATATCGAGAAGCCACTTACACTTAGTTATCCATATTCATGCAAAAATGACTGCCATCATGATGTTTGCATAATTTAAAATAGTACATATTTCAATGATGTTCAATACAGTGCGTTAAATATTTCCGACCGTTCAACATTTCAGTTTCCGATTTTGCGCTATCACGGATGCCGGTGCATTATTGCATCGCATCTATTTATCCCATGTGCAGCGTAATAAAATTGCATCCCTCGTCGAATG
The DNA here is from genome assembly GCF_003426905.1 of Ctenocephalides felis. Taxonomy (NCBI): domain Eukaryota; kingdom Metazoa; phylum Arthropoda; class Insecta; order Siphonaptera; family Pulicidae; genus Ctenocephalides; species Ctenocephalides felis. The sequence goes on from NW_020538040.1 coordinate 106,088,695, forward strand.
GTTTGACCGTGCCGAAGTAATTGAATACGTTAAAACATTATCTCGTTGTTTATTCAGCGGTGCAAGGTCACATTAAACCAATTTTACGCGCGCGGTTGCCGTTGTGTAGTATGTGATAATGATATTTAACATCATTTGATAGCGGACTGCTTTTAATTGGTCAATAAAAAGACCCCATTATTGATTTAATAACCTAAATACTGTAATTCTGCTCAACAGACTCATCGAAACAGACAGCTTCACATGAGCTCGTTTTATTATTTGTGCATGTGCTCGCATGTCAAGTACATCACATGTGCTATTATTCGTAATTTAAGCAAATGAAAGTGAAAATCCTATCTAAGATTTATGCTTGTGGCTGCATATGCGTTTCTTAAATTTCTTAGTATACATTCTCATCGGCTATGATTTTTTATTCTATTTTTGATAGATATTTTTTTATTAGAAGGACATATTTTTATAGGCATTAAACATTTGCCGTAATTGCTCGGTAGGGCTAGTCATACTTGAAAACATTTGATCCGTATTTTCAAGTGAAAATGGAACTACTATCTTGGTGGGTCATTGGACTTCAACTAGAGGTCTCTCTAGGGTTGATCCCTCTCCGAGCAGCCTGTTGTTAAGCAGAAGTCACTACGGTTTTTACTTGCATATATAGATAGCAATATGTCTCCAAGCAAAAATGGCTCTGACCCGGCATTGCTTCATCAAATAATCGCCCTATTCTAGAAATTGTAATATAACTCATACCACGGAGATGGGACAGATTGGATTGCCATCTGTAGAACCTACAAGTATTAAGTCAAATCAGCACAACAACTTATAGAACTGATTGAAGTTCTGATTGCTGTTAAATAATAATTTAAAAAAATCTAGCTTGGTATCAGGTTGCACTTAATGCGAGTTTGAACTCTTACATCACTTACCACTTCCTGACAAATAATTAAGAGTAAATCTAGTTTCCAGTTTTGCTTTTAATTTTTATTACGAATTTATTATTATTAAAATTAGCTTCCGAGCTCTAAACGTGTACCGTTGCACAAAGAACTTTATCGTGTTAAATTTTCATGGCTAATTTGTCACGGACATAAAGTCGTTTCTGTGTCAGTCCATATCTGTGTACCGGTACCGTATTAACTTGCGTGCTCGTGGATCCTTACGGAAGGAAATGGCTTTGTACGAACAAAAAACCTAAATCTGGTAAAAGCGTCCAATCTAGTAAAAGGGGTTAATAAAATATAGATGTAATAGTGCTAATAAAATTGGAAGTTTTAGACTTAATTAATTTGCAATAATATTTATTACATTATTGAGATTGAATTTATCAAGTCAGTTGATTTACTGTTGTCCAATTATCTTATTAGAAAAAATATACGTACCTGTTATTAAATTGTTATTGTGAATTTGTTACTTACTCCAGGCAATGGAGCGTTTTGGATCTGATCATTTATTGTACTGTGCTCCGATTTGCTTGCATTTTGGAATTAGGTTTATCTTACCTCACCATCTAGTTCAAAAGTGAAAACAAGGTTACACCCTTTCTTCCTCTCTATTGCCTGCACTAATCATGAAATTATCACAATAATATTTTACATAATTCATTATAGCCCTGTATCTTATCATTAAACTAATATTTTTGGAAAACTCGTCTGCTAGCTATGGTCAAAATTGTTATTAATACAATCTGTATTAAAGCCGTACTCTCGCGCAATTCTGGTAAGCATTTAATCATCAATTTAATATAATAGTATTCTGTAAAATGGGACATATATTAGGGGTAAACTGTTTTTTACCCTAAATTATTTACCGTCTAATTTCAATTTGTCTTGATGTCTATACATCATTATAAAAAACTGTAAAAATAGAGCGTTGCTGCCGAATATTAACTTTTTTGGAGATTGCATTATACTTGTAATATTTGTTATTGAATATTATTATAAACATTGTGTAGGAGAAATAGTTTCTAATTAAATTATGACTCATGAACACACATGACAATATTCTAAAACCTGTCAAATGAAAAATTTAAAATACTTCGTTAATTTTGAAAGCTTTCACAAATTATTGTATACTGTTTAATTGAAATGTGTCAATATGAAACACCATTTGTGTTTTCCTCACAGTTTGATGTTTGCTGAACCCTGTTTGTCTGGAACGTAAGGCGATTCGGCGCGCATACGAGACGTTCGTTCTCGTATCGTTCTTCATGTATTTCTCACACTGATGTCCAATTGTTGGAGAGGAGGTCCATGAGCCCCATATCGTTGTTTTTGGTAAAGTGCCTTCGAAAGTTATTAGCAAACATCATATAATTTCAAATTTCTAAAACAATGCCAATTATAAATTGTTTTGTGCCGACACCCTATCTCTATGGACTCTACATTCTATCTATGGACACTCTATATTTCCGGCTGAACGCGTAGCCTTTGGAACAGGCGCTAGGACACAGTCTCTTTTTGGAAGACAAGCTGATTTATCCTAATCAATAATCTAATCAATGTATTAAAAGTTGTATTTTGTGTATATATTTATCTCAATAGCTGAGGGCAACTTTAACAAAATGTATCGACGTGTAATTGTCTTAACAAAATTTAGATTAGGATAGAGCGGGGCTTAAAGGTCCGTGAGTAAAAAGGTACAACACCGATATCAGTAAAGTAAAAACAAGTAAAGTTGAGAATTGTTCAAGATTTTTTGAAAGTAGAGGGAAAATGATTTACTACTATAGAAATAACAAATAGAAACTAGAAATCAACTGTTATCTTTTTAATTGGTGGTTTCAGCATAATATGATGAGAGCGGTGCGATGTTAACCATGACACAACATACATTTTTATAATAAAACACACGCTTGCAGGACCATTTCAATCATTAATAAAATAATTATAATAATAATAATTTATATTTTATTATGCATTTAAATCAGGCCGTTAATTTTATTGCATTATATATAATATATTACGCTATAGTTATACAAAAATGTATTCATATCGAGGCGACAGCTTGACGAAGTACACACCTACCTTTGAAGCCGGGCAGCATGTGAGCGCTGATCTGTCAGGTTAATTATAGATTTCATATAGTAAACTTTACGTAGATAGGTATATACTTTGTACTTTTGAATCTGTCTGGTTGTTGCTTATAATTTCTTTGACGATAGTCATTCGTGGTGTTCTTCAGCAGAATAAATTCTGGGCAACTATTGAATCTGACAAAGCTTATGAGAAGGTGAGATAATCCGTATGTTCGATTGTAATGATATCTCTGCGGATATGAGAAATTCTAACAACTGTAACAGGATGGCAGCGAATTGTTTGTTGATTTTGGCTTTTTAACAGGAAATGCATTGGCGGGTCTTCTAAGTATTATTATCTTCTTCAACTCAAGGTTAAATAAGCTTAAAATAATGGTTCCAATGTGTTGAGATATTTCATGGATCATATTGAATGCAGCTAAGCGTAGACTCTGAATGGTGTGAGGTTTAACAAAATTTAATTCAATAAAGTAGTATATTGGATAAGAATCTAAAGTAGATTTGAAAATTCGGCCGTTCTGTGATTGAATTTTTGTTGTGATAATTTTGTGAGATTGGGCAAGTATAAATTCTAGTTGTCGTTGTTTTGTCTGATTTATGAAATCAGTAGATGAGGTTTAATGTGTTGTGGGAGACGTTGTGGCCAAAGTTTCTGAAACATATTTTCACTAAAATCTCCTTTAATGGCAAGAAGCCAAACTCTTTGATTGAAAGCCAAGCTTTGAGCGATCTGTTGTTAGAAGACAACAGTGATATATATTCTTACCTTGAAATTAGTTTGATCAGCTTTTCATATCTCTAGTATTTGCAATATAGTCTGTATCAAGCATCTGCCACACGCGTTTTTTAAATATTTGTTTGTACAAGATAAAAACGATACAAAAAGTGCAGAAAAACGAATTTCAGTTTTACGAGAACAGAGCATTTACAACCTGCGATAAGTTTTTGGCAAAGTCAAATCCAGCAGTTTCGGAGACACAAAGCAAAAAGTGCACACAATGAAAATTCAGTTTTTGCGAGAACGTAGCATCCGATTCGATTATTTTACTTGTATTGACAGAGTGAAAAATTAATTATATTTTTGCGAAGGCGTATTAAGCGGTTTCGGAGTTGCAGCGAAAAAATGTAAAAAAATGCCATTTGGTGGTATGGCATTTATATTTAGTTGTAATGACCACATTACAAATTATTATTTTTGATTTACATACATGTGGATACACAAATGACATGTAGACATGTAGACTGGTATAAAGGTAGAAAAGTAGACCGGCCGGCTGGTAAGCAGGTAAATTGGTAGGCAAGTTGATAACTTGGACAGGTGGACACTTAGACAGGTTATCATGTAAAAAGGTAAATAAGTAATATGTAGATTATATACAAATCAAAATGTTCATTGAATCCATTATTTACACATATCGGGAAGTTCATGCAACTTGGCTTAATAAATGTATTTTAAGTAAAGGTTTATAAATTTAAATAACTTCTCGAAATCGACGACGAAAATTTGTATCCGCACACACACACACACACACATACATCTATTTTTCTAAGGTATGCCAAAATATTCAGAAACCTTTGAAACGTAAACATATATAAAAATTTTAATTTTTGATTTTTTCGCGATTACTATAACTTGCCTTACGGAAAGTTAAAAAATATACGTTTTACATAAATAAATTTGATTACAAGAATTATGTTCAAAAGCACTGTTTTTGAATATTCATTGGGAATATATTATTTACTCTGTTTCGAAACTTAGCAAACATCGAGTAATTAGCATTGTTATTTTAGAGATAATTATTTTTTTAGAAATAAACAATTTACGGCTTGTATCGGGATATGCATAGGAGAGAGAATGTGCCGTCCGTCGGTCGCATCGATTGGCGTTGCGTGTGGGCGTTCGATTGTGTTTCTCTTTGCGTGTTGTACCCAACGAGTAGTAACAACGCAAGGTCGAGCGCACACCGCGTCAAGTCCTTGACTGCGTGATCTATTAGTGGATTATGCCGATACAATTTTTACGTATATAGATTTTAGTTTCAACTAAAAGAGAACGACCTTTTCTTTCTTCTTCGCGTTTTCATTTATTCTTTTTAGTTTAACGCGTTAATAAATGAGGCGATGTATTTTAGGTGGATATTGCTAATAGATTAGATAGATTATTAAGGGGCACAACTAGTGTAACCGCCTAAAAAAAGGTGGTTTTTGGGAATTTATATTAAAAAAACTACTTTATCAATAATTTCAAAATTTTAGAAATATATTTATACATGTTTTAAGAATAGATAGTAAGATATAATTTTTGAAGAAAAAAATTTAATAGTTTTTAAGTTATCGTCGATCTCCAACGGCGCGACAAAAAAAGGCCCTTAACTGCTGCAGTGATTTCGGCCTTCTACGTGGATGAAATAAAAAAAAAAAAATCTCGTTAAACTAGATATTTTCTGTAAAATGAACTACGATAAAAGAAATAAATCAAAAATTGACAAAATGGCGGCGTTTTTTAAAAAAAAGTCGAATTTTACCCAAAATTTTGGTCGTTTTTCGACTGCCAAATTTTGATTTTTGATCCGATCAAAAAATCGATAGTTCATTTTACGGAGAACTATATACAGAACATGTAAAAAAAATTGATAGTGATCGGATCATTCGTTTTTGAGTAATCACTGCAGCAAATTCTGAAAATGCTGTTTCGAGAAAAACGCGTTTAAAGATAAAATGATCGTTGTACTATATACTATATGTATACTTTTTAAATGGCTGTAACTCAAAAACTATTTGAGATATCGATTTGAAATTTTAATATGTTATTTTTAAAGGTGTAATCTACCGAAATATAAATCTATTTTTTCAAAATTTCACACTAGTTGTGCCCCTTAACTAGTGTTAAAATTTATATATGATTCTAATACATAAAATTTAGAAACTTTTGAGAAAAGATTGAATGGGTGCATTCAATGAGTGCAATTGTCTTCTAATAAGGCGAGCATAAGTTTTTTTTTCTAATGAATCATTTTTTTCGAATACCTGGGAAAATCCGGGACAAAAGATCTAATTCCGGGACAAATATTGAAATCCGGGACTGTCCCGGCCAAGCCGGGACGTATGATCACCTTAGTTCTAAACAATATTTGAATATTATGTGTGCTGTTTGCATTAAACGCAAAATTAGAGTGCAATGTGTCAATTTGGCACAACATATTGTTTTTAAAATCGTAAAAGATAGTTGCGCTTTTTTGATACGTTTGAGTAAAAGATACGTATTTTTTCATTGCTAAGCTAAAATCCATCGACTTTACCATTGATTGAATTAAAAGAAATGTCGCCAGGAGTGCTACTTTTGTTTTATGTGTTTCTCTAAGTGTGTCTCTTCCAAGTGTTGATGTTGATGATCATAAATTTAAGTGTGCACTATCTTACGATTAGTGTGTGATGATCAGATAGATTTTTCTGTTTCGATGTAAACGCTTGGTTCGAATAGTGTAACGTTGTCGATGTCTATGCCTAATGTTATGTGTGGGGGTCACATGCTCGGCGTACCCGTTCTCATTGCGGAGTCCGGGGCGTGAGCGATGTTATGAGTTATACAATCACTTTTGAAAATCGTCGAGTGCGCGCGGTACAACGACCGCTAGAGCGCTTACCTTGCTGTCTCTCATTGTTGTTTCCAATGTGAGCTTTTAGCGCGGCTCGGTCGTTGCTTGAAATGTGGAATGCCTTATGAAATCCTTGACACAATCCCGGTCGTTTTATTGTCCGACAGATCCGCACCTGCAAAAACATTCGCTATTCTTTCTGTTGAACGAAAGCTTCTGGTTATTATTTGACATCTATCAACTCTCTAGAATAAGTTCAAGAATTAACATTTTATCACAGACATGCTGATTTTAATTTATGTAATTTCAGTAGTTGGAAATTAAATTTAACGGAGTCCATCCAAAATCACTAGGATTGAATATAATTTTAGCAAGATGAACATTAGCAATTTTCAATATTTGTGTGAACATCTTCATCTCTATGGCGCATATATTTGTTATAACTCTGTTTTATTTTAGCAATCACAAATACATAAAGATTTTTATCAGCTAAGGGGGCGTCCATTAATCACGTGAGCTAGTTTTTAAGGGTTTTTAGACCCCCCCCCTCCTCCTTGGTGATATTCAAAATCACCCCCCCTCCCCCAGCAAACATCACGTGTATTTTTAGTTACGTGAAAAAACTAATTTTTTAGACTTTTTTTTTGAAAATGTTTGAATATTTTTTAAAAAATCAGTTAAAAAATAAATACACGTGATATCTTATTATACCCTCCCTCCTCCACGTGATATTTCGTGATTTTTTGTCAAACCCCCCCTTCCCTTAAAAACCTCACGTGATTAATGGACGCCCCCTAAATTGACAATATTTAAAAGAGCAGCGGCTAAGAAGCACTTCAATGAGATTATTAAATGATATAATTAAAGCTAAGCTAAGACCAATGTCAATTCAATCTCCTTATGCCAAATGGCTAAGTAATATCGTCACCTATTGATGGGTTCAGATGTAAGTTCAGTTTATGTTTTTATCTTTCCGCCACTTCTCTATGAAATGATATGACCATATGATATTTCATCATATTGCCAAGCAGGAGTCACATTAGCTTTTACATGGAAATTTAGATATCAATTGCCGCTTCAATAAAAATGCAGCAGTATTACAGAAATTGTAATAATAAAATTTATCACATAGAGATCTGACAGCAGTTTAGGTTGCTACCTGTAAAATAACGAGTAATTCATCACAACAGCTTATAAAAACCATAAGATCGCTGGTCAAAAAAAAACAACCGTATAATGTACCTGATACTACTTAATCATTAATCAATGGATCTATATTCCAAATTTTATTGTGCATTGTAATTACCATTTGCATTAAACATTTATATTTCTAGGATTTGGTATTATAATTATTAATTATTTTTTTTTTATGATTTAAAAATAGCTCACACCAATAACTTACTATTCTTGAGTCTATCTTGTGCAAAAATGGAACCATTTGGTCCCTGACTTACTCAGTATCATTCTGGATTGACAGAACAAGGCGAGAAGTAAGCGTTTACTTCTTACTTGTTCGCCGCTTTTGCAGAACAAACAATTAAGTTGTTCGATGACTTTGTATATATTACGTAATAGATTTTAGGACTTATCTTGATCTTACATTAGCAATAAATTTGCATACATGCAATATAGTTGGCACAAATACATCAGCGCAGACGATTTTAATATCAACGTCTTCATAATGAAATACATTACATACACTTGAATTATAATTGGTACGGCTTATTTTCAGCTTATTAAATCTCTCATGTCAAATGTAGGGGAGACTGATTTTGACTTTGGGTCGAAAGGGAGAAGGATGTATGTTAATAATCAGCAATTAGTTTATTAGCGAATCAGCTCAGTCATAACAAGGATTGATTTCAAAAGTGCGCGTTGGGTGGGTACGGTTGTGACATGTGGGTCTTGTCCTTTTCGGGTGAAGATTAAACCCATAAAGAAAAATACCGAAGAGAAAGGGAAGGAAAATTCAATTCAAGAAAACAGATTTCACAAAGATTTCTTGTTAACTTATATATGTATTAGGGCTCGCCCGTAGGTAAGCGGTTAGGAGCGACGGAACGGGGTTCGATACCCACTTCGAGCAGCCTGTTGTCAGGCAACAGTGACAACGATTTTCACTTGGAAATATAGATAGCAATATGTTTCCAAGTGAAAATAGCCCTTGCCCGGCATTGCTGCACCAATAAAAAGTCAGCCCTATTAGATTAATTCCAATAACAAAAATCAACAAATATGGATGGATTAACCATTGGGTTAGCATCTAAAATACGAAGTAAGGATGGAGTAACCTTTGTTTACATGATTATGATGTATTGTGTTGCATATTTCTTATGTTGTTTATACTTATTTTTAAACCTGTCACGGTTGTGACACTTACCATTTTCTTGTATGATTTCAAACGTATTTTAATTTTAGTATTCCAACGGAGACAAATGTTCAAATTTAATTTACATTTCTTCAAAATATTACTGATAAAAAAATGTGGTCCAACCGTATCCACTCTATCCTACTCTGGTTAACAACATCTCAAGTTGAAAATGTTTTTATATTATGACACCTTTCTAAATTAAGTTTTTTTTCCTATTTCCGTTTTAATAGCATTTAAGATTATACACATTTTTTTTGTCTGGCTCACATTCATATTATTTTCCAAACTTTTTCTGTTGGAATTTGTGCTATTGTTGGCGCACAATTTCGATAATACGAAATAGTGAGAAATCTGTCGTAACTGGACTGAAATTTTGTGACGACTATTTTCTGCGAGAACTGTTATGTATACTTGATTCACAATGCATACCATATGTATCGTAGCTTATGCAGTATCACATATTAATTGAATTTAGATTTTGATCTTTCTCCGGATATATTTTTGGAATGATCTTCGGTAATGGTTCAAGTTCGATTGTAGACGGTGTCCGCCTGTTTGTTTACCTCTCAACCCTGGCGGATTGAATAACGCATGCATATTACGCTATCGCGTCGCCTAAACAACGGTTCTTTAAGTTTTACGATCGTTATTAAGATTCATAGCTCTGATGTTTTTGCCTTTTATTTGCTAAACATGCCCGTGTATTTATGCAAGTGAATTTAACGAGCCCATTATGAATGACATGTGTGGATAGAGTTGCATCACCTACTTTGCAACTTGCCGATCGTGTTGTAACGCAAAACCGTTTAGACGTGAACAGAATTCAATTAGTGATTTGAAACGAAACGGTCTACCTATTGTCATTGTTTTGCTGTCTATCTATGCGTCTATCCATCACTATGATTCTCTTATAGACTCTCATAAAAAATAGACATTTCAAAAGCATATTGTGAATCTTAAAAATATTGAAGTTGAAATAATGAGTTAAGCTGTTTATTTCAAGTTCGATTTGTCAGGCACCACTGCAATAATTAAAAGCAAAACTTTTTTGTCATTTTGTCAATTACATATATTCACCAATTGAACAATATATTTTTGCAATAATAACAATTCTATGAAGATAGTATAAATGAGCTTATCTTAACTAACTTGGAAGAAAGTAATGATTTTAGTTACAAGAATTGTGATTTTCAAATTATACATACATATTGTGAATATTGAATATAGTTCGAACTTTAGGGGGAGCTGTGGGCTTGTTTTAACAGTTATGTTTTTAAATTAATATATCTCGATATTCACTGCTTTTATTTCTACGAATTAAAGATAGATAGGTGATGTAACTATTATGCATTATTTCACAATTAACTATTTCGAGAAAAAGTACCTTGTGTTGCCGGGGCAGTAGTAGCGATGGCAATAATATCTCTACATAGCAGTCTTACATGTTACAACTAGCTCCATGGTTTGATTAAGGATTATTAAATTTGAAACGAAATAAGATATTTAAAATTTGAAATTAGTCAATAATTTAACTCTGTTTACTTTGTCGGCCTGCGGGACGGTAGCTATGACAATATTACGGATAACAAAATTGAAACAAAAAATCTTTTAAGATCCTATTAAAGAACGCCTGTTAGTAATTACCTGCCTCTACCATATAAGCAAGTACAAAAACGAGAAAATTAGTCAAATAATTTTAATTAAATTAATTTAATTTTTAATTAGAATTTATTTGTGATTTTGTAACATTTATTAATTTGAAACATAAAATTGCTCATATCAAGTCAGTACTCTGGTACTCATTGCATTTTAAATAATATTCCAAATCAAAATATGAAATTTGATGAATACTATGAAATGCTAGATCGTTGTACGTATAAACTATCTCTTTGTGAATTATTTTATTATTTATATTTATATAATGAATGTTTTTTCGTTGTTTTTATGAGCTGCTGACTGATTTATTTGTTTGATATGTTTACAGGTCAGTACCACCGATCTCTGTTCGATTGAATTTTTATTGATCAACGCATTGATTGAATGGTTATCGATCAACATTACTGATCTTGGGCGATCTAATAGCAAAACGGTACTACGACTACGGTAACGTAAGTAGTTTTATCTGTTTTAGTAAAGACGATTATATGATTATTGCATTTACACAGTCGCTCATTGTTTGTTTCTTTGAAATATTTAACCCCTTACAATAACGAGCACAGCCAGCCCGAGTACGATAATCGGGCCACATGCAAATATTACTCATTACGGCCATGGCCCGGTATGGTGATCGCAAGTATTACAATAATACGAAATATTTATCCATACGAAATTTTACAAAAAGATATTTTTATTTTTGAGATAATCTGTACACAGTGTGGGAAAATTGTCACGAACGCTGCGCTAGCTTGTACAACTTTGGCCCAACATTTTTAAATCTAAAGCGTAAGTTAAGGGATTTAAAACATGTCTAGTTTATATAGGAACAGATATATTTTTAGTTTTATTTTTTATTGTTTACACCTTTCTCCAGATAGAGGTTCAGTTGTTTTTTTTTTATCTAATCCACGTGTAAGCTTTTATAGAAGTTATATAAAAAAAACTGTTGAATCTAACTTTAAATCAGCAATACATCTTATAAAACAATTAAATAACGTATTATTAAAATTTATATTAAAACAAAAAAAACTAACAACGAAGGAAAACCCTTTTGTTATGGATTTTCAAATACTGCCATTTTTTTCTCAATAGCAACGTCGAAATCATCAGGTGATTGCTGGTTATTATACCTCTACTTTCAAATATTGTTGTTACAAAATTCCTAACTTGTTTCTGAGATATCGATGGTGGACCTTTTTACCCGCGGGAGTTTAAGCTACGCTCTACTCCACTCATTCGATTACCGTTTTAATAATAAGAGATAATTTGCGTATTTGTTTGGAATATTATTATGATTGAAAAATATTTATAAATGACATTTTTGCATTATTCTTACATCTATTCTTCAATACTTCTATCATATCCATGTTTTTTATACAAAGCCATTAACAATGATATGTGGTCATTGCAATTCTAGAAGCACACGTGTTTTATTATGTATGTTTAGAAAGTTGCGAGATTGTATTGAAAACTGGCATTTGGTTTTACGGAAATAAAACTTTGATAACAATAATTTAGTGATGAACCTTATATATATATATATATATATATATATATATAATATATATAATATATTATATATATATATATATATATATATATATATATAATTTGTTTCTTCGATGTTGAAACATTTTTAATAAAACACGCCAAACACGTTATCTTGAAGTATTTATTGTGGGCGTTTCGCCACGAAGTTTGTTTTTTCGATGGTGAAACATATTTTAATAATAAATCATAGTCACTTCGTTGAAAAAAAATCATATTTTAAAAATCATTTATTATAGATCTTCGAACACGAAAATATGTCATCATTCAGCTACTTCTCTAACAAACTTCTTTTATCATAAACTGTAGGACATTTATCATACAATAGTTATGTTTTAAAATTATAATTCATGTTGTTATTTTATTTTTATTTGTTCTAACAGTGTTCACACATTTTCATATTCTTATTTAATATAAATAGTAGTTTTAATTATTACAAATATGTTTTTACACAGAGGAAACGATTAAGAATTTATCCAAATTCGTTATGTATGTGTGTGTATATACTATCGAAATAGACCAGATAAAACTCTGTAAGGTGCTAACTTATGAAGAAGAAACTGGGTACGGTTGTGCCACTTTTTTGATCAGCAATAATCTTGTTTATTTACCAAGCTGAGAGAAAAGTAGGTGGTTAGGTGGAAATTTAGACATTTGTCTACGCGAAAAGACTGAAATTTTGCCTTTAAATACGATGGACTAGTGACAAGAAATACAATTGCTGATAGTTAATTAAAACTTATTTTGACTCTTTAAAAGCAATACGGTCTACAGATTATGTTAATATAGGGCGCTGACTGAATGCAATAATGTAAACTTGTTCGAACAAACAAACTTTATTCTTTGTCCCTAATTTAGCTGTTATGTCGACAGTCACTACTGTACCCGGTCCCCCTACCACAAAAAAAAAACTTACAACCGGAATTTTGTCTTTTATTATATAAAATAATTGTTTTCATACATTCAAAATATCAATAACTTCAATAAATAGACTGTAATTAAACAAAAATATTCTAGAAAATCGAATTGTGTAGCTATATGTGATGATACAATCAACTATATCGGGTACGAAACATTTCATAAAAATTGATCCAGACGTTCAGGAGCATCTGAATGACTAACAAATAGCATACGCATATATATGTATATCTTCTTTCTATTTTGAATTAATCACAATCTTCGTTCATTACACATATATGATAACCAATCTTGCATCTGTACTATTCATCATAGATAATTTATTCCTTTTGCAACATGGATCAAAGCTCTAGTATGTTTTCAATAAAAAACTGTAAAATCAATATATAAATTAACACCTCTTCAATCAATCAAGTTTATGTTCAGTCCGTATGTCTTGTTTTCATTTTGTTCTTCATTTTGCGAAATGCAATGAACTACAACCGGTCGGTAATAGACGATGAGATTATGGTCAATCTTGGAGTACCGGAAACCACTGCAGAAAAAGTCCCAAGTAAAATATGTAAATGTCACCATTTTCAAAGCTATAATTTAAAGATTTCAACGTCAGCGTCTTCCGATAATTTAACTCAATAGATGCAGTATGCGCATAAGTGTACGTGTAATTTACTTTAAATATTAGATTTAACTATTAACAAATTTAGCCCATTTCGTCCGTCAGAATGTTTTCGCAACTCATACATGTACAATTTCCTAATTTCCAATTAACATGTTGACTACACAGCGCATTTTCAGAGTTTGCTCAAGGCGCTAAAGTGATTTTTATTATGTTGAATTATTATTTGTAGAAAATATATTATATAGTCGTGATCCGATCATTTTTCGTAGTCAGTGATCCCATGGTGTAGCGTGCTATTATTACAATTGACCTTTATTCAAACAATCGTGGTTTGATAGCTAAGTAATTACTTATTATTAGTGCGCCGATAATTACTCTATCTATCAAAAAATACCAGACTTCGTTATGAATTGAATAAATCTACCGAGTATAGATGAATTAGATATAAGGTGAATTTGTAAGATTGTAAGTCGGCAATAACAAAAATTTAAAGCATCGAGTAAAAGTGGAACAAAGAAATTGTTTTACACCAGTGATGACATATTGTTTTGATTGCATTGATCAACTTCGTTTTGTCTGTAGCATTTTCAACTTATTTTAGTGAGCGCAAATACTTTTTTTCAATATAATACAATTTTGCATGTCGTTCTATAGGCGTTGCCTAAAGGTCCGCGCGTAAAAAGGTCAACGACCGACATCTCATTAACAAGTGAAGTTACAGATTTTTCTAACAATATTTGAAAGTAGAGGGAAAAAGATGCATAACTAGCCATCACCAAAAATGTTTTATTTCGTTGTTAGTTTTTTTTATTTTGAGCACTGTTTTTAGTCTATTAGACTTTAATACAATGAGAGCAAGGATAATGTAATTTTTAGGTGTACGTTTTTTATTTGTTATGTGGTTGTGGTAAAAAGGACCAACTGAAACTTCTCCCTTTCAAAAGTGGCGTAAACAATAAAAAATAGCAATTTTTCCAGAGATAATTTAAATAGTGAGTCCAACCCTGCTGATGAAATTTTTTGACAAAATACTGGATCAACATCTAAGGTTACTAGGCTGGTATATAGTGTTCTCTTTGGAAAATATACCCATGAAATTTATGGGGTAAAAAAGACTAGGTGACAAATTTTTACAGAACATAATTTGATAGTTGTTTGATATGTGCTACTTGCTATGTGATATAATTGATTTAGTTTTCACAATATAATTGCTCGAAGTCAAAATGGACCTTTGTGCCACGCTCTTCCTTATTGCTTTTATTAACACTTTGACCGAAATATATACATTTGTAAAAGCTGTTGTATACTATTACATGCAAATTATTGTTAAACTGCTTATCATACGAAAAGGAAATATCATAAGTTGAATAAAAAAAAATTATTAAAGTTTATTGTTATTGGTTTACTCATACATCATATTACGAAATAATAGTCGGTGACATGAGATAGATTTTCAGTAACATAGCCGGTCACTAAAGTGTTAATTTATTCGCTCTATTAAATTGACAATGGCAATATTGATATTTTAACTATACATATTCACTTTAGTTATTACTTTTCTGTTGGTATATTCACTGATCATCTTGTTTCTATCGATTGTCTATTGCCTTTCTATTTACTAATATATTAATGTCCACTCATTAGGAGTATATATTATTTATCGAGAAAATAATAATATTAATTATTATATATATAGGTATACGTAGCAAGAATATCAAGAATATAAAAGCAATTAGTTAGTGGAAAACAAAGCATATTAAGACGATTTATGACTTCCGTGTTACGAACCGTTGAAAATGAACCGCGCGCGCTTCGGGCTTATTTGAAATTTAGTGCATAAGCGGCTTAAGCTCATTTCAAAGTCGGTGCAATGTAGAAACAGATATTCGAATTAAAATACAACATATTATGAATATCACAATGTTGGTTTATAAAATTTTTGTGATCGGATATGTTAAATAGATCGCGTGAAACGTAATAGCATTCGCCGATGGGATTATTCGACACGAAATTCGATATTATACTTATACAAGTACATATGAATTAGTTGAAAAGTTCAAAAGTGGAAACGCAAGATTTAACAGCCTTTTCACTTCAGTTGCCAGCGATAAATATTCTACTTGACATCTCAGTTTACCACGCGATCAATCAAACAAGGAATCTAGAATTTATAAATATTTTATATTTATTCAATGGGTATAGTTCCACGTAGGAAAATTAATACCGCTTTCAAAAGAAAAATGACAGGAGTTTAATTAATGGCAATGCTTAAAAATACATAACAAAAGTATTTTTTGCGTTATTTGTTTTGATTGTGAGCACTGTTGCTTAGTTTTCAAGAACTCAATATAATTTTTAAGTAAACGTTATTTAATTGTTTTATAAGATGTATTGTTAATTTTAAGTTAGATTCAACAGTTTTTTTATAAAACTTCTATGAAAGCTTACACCTGGGTGGGGTAAAAGACAATAACCAAATCTTCACCTTGACAAAGGTGTTAAAAATAAGAAATAGCAAATAAAAAAGTTAATTAAGTTAAAAAGAGCTATCTTACAAGAGACAAATGAAGTAAGTAGTTATTCAACCTCTTAATTTTGATGAAATACCAGATCAAGTTTACTTAGTGTTCACTGTGAAAATGCACCCATGAAATTTATATTTTGCACTGTTTGAATAATTTAGCTATTATTTTGTAAAAACCTTTCAAAATTAAAATAAAACTTTGGACCTGTTTGCTTCCTGGCCGTCCCTATTTACCCCGCATATGACGTGAAAAAGGCCAAGTCACAAATTTTTGAAAAACCGCAAGAAAAACACATTTCTAGAATGGTGAATTAGCTAGGATTTTTGCAGAACATAGTCAGATAGTTCTTTGTTTGATATGTGTTATTTGCTATGGTTTTCACAATATAATTGCTCAAAGTCAAATTGGACCTACCCTATGTCACAAAACAAATTACAGATAAATTTACAGAGCAGGATCAATAATTTTGGTTGTGGCCGTTTCCTCATTTTCCGCGAGTGCAATTTACCACTTTTTCTTTTGTAGTCAAATAAGGTATAATCAATATGTTGTAGCATTTGGTCACCATTTATCTGTAAATGTAAAACGTCTGATGCACACATTATTTTCAATAAGTTCAAACCGAAGTCGATATTTGGAGTAACTAATTTTTGTCTAAACTCATCAGCAGTTTTATATAACTGCACCAGGAATTGGTTCAGTATAATAATAAGTTTGATTTTAATCAACAACATAAAATAGCAAGAAAAGACTCTAGAGGACTAAATTGAGCCCCGTGTTTGTCCAGAACTGTGCCGGTTGCACCTCATCGTGCGTAATGTCTATTTCTTCGCGTTCACAGGTCATAAACATAAAACATAGTGTTCCTTATCTTATCGCTCAATCTTACCGCTGCTAGCTAAGAGAAATTAACGCAACCACGGTATATATAGTTCGGTTTGATTATTTTCTTATGTAGTTAATTAATCTTGGTTGAATTTCGACATTTGATTAAATTAAATAAAAACTAGTGGTGTATGGCATCGTTCCTGGAGGCAAATTGTTGCAACTTCCCGTACTGAATTGAAATTTTGAAATCCTTCAAATTGGATGCTCATTTCTCTCAAAAACTGCCATTTTTTGCAAATTTTGTTTCGTATCTCCGAAACGGATGGACCTGCCTTTGCCAAAAACTAATCACTACTTCTCTCCATCATTAGAAATTGAATGTTTTTTGGATCATTCAAATCGGATGCTCCGTTCTCTCAAAAACTCGGTTTATATTTTCTGCACTCTTTGCTGCATGACTCCAAAACGGCTGAACTGACTTTTGCCAAAAACTAATCAGCACATCTCCCTATCAACAGGAATCGAATGAGTTTTGAACCCCTATTCAAACGTGGGCGAAACACACACACACGTTCATTTTTTCTAAGGTACGCCAAAATGTTCAGAAACCTTCATAACGTGAAGATATGCAAAAATTTTCAATTTCGATTTTTGGACGATAATAACTTAACCTACGGGAAGTTGATAATGATTTTCTTATACTACATTTTTCATACCCAAATTATGTTTACAATATGTGTTTCCATGAGTAACAAATTGTGCTTATGCGTGGAAAATTTTGAATTATCTTGTCAGGGAATTAAGATATTTTTTTACTTTCAAACATTATAAATAATCTACATTACACAATAATATATATGAGATTATGATGTTATGTATGAGTTACATATTAATTTCGTGCGTTATATATGAGTAGATGCGTCGTAACCTCAATTCTGTGCGTTTTCCGCGTCTCATCCGACGGGCTTGCCAATCCGCTCTCGAAAATAATAGGCGATTACCTTTGGCACTCGACGAACAACCGCTGAAAAGTGGAGCGAACGTTCCGAATAGGAAGGATCCTGATTTCAAATACGAGCAATAGATTTAATATAATTAATTAGTCGTGAGTTTACGAAATATTTTTCCAAATATGCGAAAATTGTAACGTCCGCTATTGAAACGAAATCATTTTCAATCAGGTTAAAGTGGTAGTACAACGGATAGATGTTTGGCAGTAGTATAATATTATATGTATTACATGCATATAAGTACATGGGTACATATACCAAATTAACATCTTTTAAAAATGTTATCTTGTCTGTCTGGGTTCATTTCTGAAATGGCTGAACCGAATGTGACGAAACTTTTCTTTGGCAAGTAGCTGATGTAATGATGTCAGTTCATCTTATCTACCTATACCCGATATTTTGTCTGCGTGAAATTAAAAAAAAAATTAATCGGTATCACTTTTGCAATTCATTATACTTTACACTGAAATTGATCAATTACTTAAGGGTTCATTAATTTTGTCAGTAACATTGATAATTGTTTTTCCAAAAATATATTTAAATATAAATATATCAGATTTTTCATTTCTTACGTGTAAATCTATTAGTAATTAAATTAGAAGAGAGTCAAATCTAAAAACATGAGAAAGACCAAAAGTGTTAGCCCAAGAAAATTGCACACCATATAAAGAAATTTTCCAATAAAGCTACAACTAGTTTTATGATAAAACTGAAAGAGGGCTAAATATTTAAATTAACTTCGCTTCATATCTAATTCGAATTTTTTGTTACAATTGTGTACGCTGATATATGCTTGCTTTTATTTTATTTGTACTAGGTTCGTTCATCAACATAGGTAATTCATGTTATTCATATAAAAATAATAATTTTTTGCATCTCAATATTGCTTATTGTCTCCGAGTAGAAATTTAAAAGTTAAACCAATATGTGTAGACTCTATAGTCTCTATGTACATAGTTCATTTATTATACCGTGCTTTTGTATATCGATCAAAATAATTCCAAAACAGCATTAAATATCTTCTTATTACACTAATGTTTAAATTGATCTAAAAATGGTATTTTTTTTTGTTCTATTTCATTTATATACAAAAATAAGATCTAACATAATATAATCAATTATCAAACTTTCTTATCCTTTTCAGATGCAATTCGCTACATTAATAGGTTTTTATCTGTTGTCTTCGAAATTTTCTATTTTTATGAACACAGCGTTATAAATATTATTTAATGAGAACTATCATTATCTATATTATATTATTGCAATGAGATTTGTTTTCGAATTATTGGCGCAGAATAACGATCGTTTCTACCTACTCGGATAGATCTTATTAAGCGTAAGAGATTATTTCTTATTTTGCTTGTTATCCAATTATTTTTATGTGCTGTAAAGGTTTATGAACGTCAACACAATTAATTAGTTCGAATTCATATTGAATTGTGTTCTCGTATCGCATATTTAGATATAGAGTTCTTATGTTCTGGTAACTAACTTAAAATAATAAATAACTTTTTGAAAGTGGCATTTTTCCTTAAGGCAAAGTCATAAACTGTCATTTAGATAAACTTTTCAACTTTTTTTTCGGAAATAGTTTTTGTTTTCACTTTTTTCTTTAGTTTTTCGTTGTGATTTTCAATTGTAATCTCTCAAATACATTTAAATTATTTGTAATTGTAATAATGTTTAAATTTAAGTCCTAAGTCCTCAATTTGAATCATGAAAAACGTCGAAAAAAAACTTTAAAAAACTTTATTATTTTGTTTAATATTAGGCATCTGCTATAGGAAAATACTGGCATTATTACATGTACCTGATATTATTTAATGATTCAAATTAAGAGAAATTAGAGAAGTTGTATAAGACTACTCACTTTTTTGTTGTCAATTCCAAAGCCATAATAATTTCTAATGGCTGGCCGATCTTTTTACGAACCTAAACGCGGCTCCTGGCTTATCGAATTTACTCCAATGGCTTTTAAATTTGTCAAATTCATATGAATTTTAAAAATTAAAACTATTGGTCGTAGGGTCGCAATATTTTAGTATGTCTTTAGGACCATGTTATCTATCGAAAAAAAATTTGTCAGGTGGCCGATTTTTATCCAAAACTAATCAGCACGATTTTTAAAATTGATTCAGAATTTTTCAGACGGTAATTTTTAGTTATGCCAAGTCGGGACGGGGGTGTTGCATGGAAGAAATTTAACATAATTTGAAAATAACAAATACTTATTATTTTATTGTATGTTATATCTTATAAATCCAAAAATATCTGTTTTTCCAGATTTCAAACTTATTTTAAAATTTTGTTCAATTTTCGTCCTAATTATTCAAAAATAATTAGCACTTATTCCAGGCAGTTAAAAAGTTTATTTTCATAATTTTTGTTAATTTTCGTAAAATAGATAATAAAAGTTCAAAGTTGTGAATATTTTAACTTGCCTTTTTCATTAAGCGTTACTAGTTGTACATAACATTTTCAGATATTTGATAAATAGTTGTAATTTTATTATCAAGCTTCAATTTAGACCTATACTTTTCGATAATCAGTGACAAATGATCTAAATCCGGGACAAATAATGCTTTTAGAAAAACCCGGACACTAGGTGGAAATCCGCGGGACTGTTCTTGCCAAACCGGTACGAAAAATTTTTACTTTTCTGCTTATTACAAAGACACGATTCGCCCGATCGTCGTGTAAAACTTACAATCAATCCTTCTTTATAGAGATACATCGATTGGCTTTTGAATTTTTGAAATCGGCCTAGCTGTTTTTGAGAACGTCGACGAAAGCTCAAAAAAATCTGTTCACTACACACACAACACGCACATATTTTTGCAAATTTGGTCTCATTTGTTACAGAATGAATGATGGCTTGAAACATCTAGAAAATATAAAATTGTCGAATCAGATTTTTTGACGAAAACAAACTTTTGCGGAAGTTAACTAGGAGTTTTATATCACATTTTTGCAAGTTAAAGCGTAGCTCATTGCAGGAAGTATACGTATATGGCATTAAATATCACTTGTTTCAGATTGCTTAACGCTTAACGTAATAATATATGAAGCCAATTGATTTGATGACATTCGAATTCTAAATGAGTGAATTGGATTCTGCCCATAGCAATTACTAGTTTTTTGTGTACGTTGTCCGCGGCAGATGGTCGTCGCGCGATTTTGTTTAGGAGAGCCAGTCGAGTTGTTTCGTCTCTCTTGAGAAGGTCAAGGGCGGCGGCGTGCTGGTGAAAACCGCGCCCAGACGAACGCCGCGTTCGAACGGTGATGCACGTGCCACGAATACTTCAACGTGTTTTATCGATTATATTATCGCCATACGGTTTGCTGAATTTAAAATTTTCAAATTGCGGAATGTTCGGCATTCTCATTTCGATGTTCAGTTTCCATTACGAAGAATTTTGCAACATCGGGCAAGTCGCTCTAAACTTGTCAAAATCTCGAAATGTTTAAATTTAATTCACGTAATGTTCTGTGTGAAATTAACAAGAATGTAGTAAACTAGAGATGTAGAGAAGTGTCCCTTGGCTCTTGTCCAAGCGAGCGGGCATTCTGGCATAATTTCTATCATAATATTCTATTTGACTCACTCGGAGTTTGACTTTATCCAGATCGGTGCGCGCGGAATGTCGCAAAACATGAACACAAAAATAAATTTTTGATATCGCAAACAAGAAAGGCTCATTGACATCGGAACAGATCGGTGCAAGAATTTTATACAACACATTTCTGCGTGTGTTTTAAAAATTACTTCAATAATTCTTTAGATATGCAAATTGTTTATTGCGTGAAAAGGGAATTTTACAAGAGAGAATTAAATTAATAGTTATCTCTGCTCATTAATTATCATTAACTCTGCTCATTAATTATCATTTAGGTATAGTTGTAAAAATATGCCTATGAAATTTGCTGTTTTTGCGCCTTATGGGGTAAACGGATTTTAAAGAAATAGCAATAACTGGGAAATGTACTGAACATATTTCAATAGTTAGTTGTCGTGTGTTGTAAGGTATGTTGTATAATTTTTACACGATATTTACTGAAAGTCAAAAAATATTGCTATGCTTATAAGCTAATATATTGCGATATTGAATGGGATATTTTACTCGATGATGTATCTTCTGAACTACCAATCACAAAAGATACGTGCACTTTTTTCTTGTCTTTCTATCTTTTTGGTAAATTGCTTTTAAAACTATCCAAATGGCTTGGCAGCATTTTTAAATTGTTAAAGGGCATTCCAAAAGCAGGTTAAAGGACATTCCGATCATTGAACTTGTAATAGTCCGTTATAACTATTTAAAATAGAAAAACTGTAATTGCTAAAACAAATTGCTTGCTAGTTATTATCAGCTCCGTTTCGTTTTGTTTCTTTTCGAAGATTTTATGAAGTCGATTGCGGATAATTAGTGAAAAATAATATTGAAGCCAAATTAAGCTGCAATAAAATTGTCATTAAAAAATATTAAATTGTTCTAACATTAGCAATCTATTTGCGTCAATTATTTTCTGATGCCATACATTCTGCTGGTTTGTCATCCATGAAAAACCATCACAAGAAGCTGCAGAAATTAATATTAAATTCCAGCAATAAATTGTGTGGAATTGATTGTGTTGAATAATATGTTCGTACACAAATTATATTAATGCCTATTTACATATGCGCCAAAGTCTATTTTTCGTATTATCTTACACTCGCATTCTATTACCGATGATGAATAAGAAATTGAATCGTAGGCAAAAATCAGGAAGTACCCTAAAAATTCCCAGTATAAAAATACTGCAGCTTGGGAAAATATACGTGTGATGGAAAAATGTCCTATTTTAATTTACTGGATACAATTTTATAAAAAAATTGCCGCGAACATAATTTATAGAATTTATTTCAAAACAATTGTTATCTTTCTGATATATGCTGTCATGTAATAAATTTGCAACTCGCGAGCAGCGTTTATGGCATTGTTTACAATGATGTATGTTACATTTTATCGTTATGTATTTAGTTCGGCAGTCTCGGTATATAGCGTAAGTGTTGTTTTTATCGATTTCAAGTGCATTGGCCTTTAAATATAAAAATAATAATAAATAATAAAATATTTTTCAATTATTAGTATATACTATATACAATCGATTTATCTTTCCAACTCACAATCGCAAATATATGATGGCCATAAAAATAGCTCTATATCATTTATTTTGTAAAAAAAAGTTTGTATATTTTTTATCATCGTTAATGAATTTCATACGTTTCTGTATTTTTGTAGCATGAATTTCCAAGTACCGTCTTTAAAATAATGTTTGCTAGAGATGCGTAAAGTGTGCGTACATAATTAAATGACAAGGTAAAAAGCGGGCATACTTTCTGTCTTGTTATTTTTTAAATTAAAGAGCTTTACCTGCGTTTTAATTTGGTTCGTTAATTTTTGACTGAGATAGGAAATGAAATTTAAACTGAAGAGCATCGTTTATGCCACTAAAAGAACAACCTTCATTGATGAAGGACAACATTATATTCGTTTCTACTTTTTCAGTGTATATACTTTTTATAGATAGTATTTTTTATCTTGACAATATGAAAGTGCAATGTCGCTTTAGTTGACAAATTAGTATGAAGGAAATAACGTTCGGTCTTTTTTGTTTGATTCGATTACTATTATTCTGTCATCGACTAATTAAATAGCTATTAATTAGTGTTGATCCATCAAACAACTTTTATTCGTTTAGTAATTTCACTAACAATAAGGGCAATTTATTGAATTCTAATATTATCTTCATATTGAGATCTTTTAAAATCATTTTGGCATACCCTAAAATGATGGATAAAATTACAAGATTTGTAGTTCTAATGAGCTGTGTTATTTGTTCTGTTAAATTTTGCTGGCTTTTAAAATTGAAAATATTTTGATCAGTATCTAGTAATAATATTATACGACCATATTCTTACCATATCATTGTTTTAGAAATAACATTCAAGAATAAAAGCATTATAATACAAACGATTTTGATCTCGTTCATGTTATATTGATAATAACTTATCAAGAATATAATCTTTTCTTAACAAATAGTCTAGTCGTTACACCAACATAAAAGGGTCGGCAAAATAACATTTTTTTTGGAAATGCTATAAAAACCAATTTTTTTTTTATTCTAAAGTACAATTCTTCTGGTTAATAATGGAAAATAATTTTTTTCAAGTGGATGCCTCGGTTGGCCGTGCAGTAGTTACAAACATGTTAGTCAACAGCAAAAAAAACATTACATGGCTGACCCGATACATTTTTTGCAAGATTTTGTTATCGAAATGTGTAAATATCAAATATCGATATGCTGAATTTTGATGATTATTATTTTTATTGCTATGCATGATATTAAGCTTTCTCTTGATTCATTCAGTTGTTTAGTCAAGGATTTTATATACAACTAGCAAACCGGGCGAACTCGGTTTCACCACCAGATGGTTTGAACATTTCGTTTGGTGATTAAAAAATGAAGAAAAAAATTGCCTGCTGCTGAAATTGAATAAAAATTTGCACATTGCGCGTGATTGATTTGATGGTTTCCAATTGAAATGTTAGGAACTTATTTTTTTTTACTTTTTTTGCACAATTTCACAGTGAACACAATGCCGGTTTGTCACATGAAATTAACTGAGCAGAGAACAATGAGTAGCTGTCAAATAAACGAGTAGTAGTCAAACAAAAAATATTAGTTTGTAGCACATGCTGAGTATCAGAGATGACGCTGTATATGAAAAAAGAAAAAGTGTTTTCCGCTTTTCTGTTGAAATCTTTTTTCAATTTTCTTTGCTATAAAAACCTCACGGAGCCCAAGACTTTTCTAACGAATGCAAAATTGTCGAAATCGGTTCGTGCATTCTGGAGTTATATTGTCAGGGAGGAAAACCCGACTTATTTTTATATATATGTAGATATATGTATATAATCTATTTGAAATTATTTAAAACAATTATTGATTAATTTTATTACTCGAATTTTTAATTACGGTGCGTGAATTCCCAGCAATTTGCATTGAAGCACGATGCCATGCACCACTAATTTTCTTAGCCATAAACCTTGCCCGAGATTTTTCCAACGAATGCAAAATTGTCGAAATCGGTTCGTGCGTTCTGGAGTTATATCGTCAGGAAGGAAAACCCGACTTATTTTTATATATATATATATGTAGATAACATATATTTTATATTAAAATTTCATTAATAGGATGATGAATCTTAAAAAAAACTACTGAATATTTTCTCAAATTTCTTTTTTTACAAGTACAATCCTTCCGGTTAATAATGGAATATAATTTTATTCAAATGGTTGCCTTAGCTGATTATGCAGTAGTTACAAACAGGTTAGCCAACAGCCTTTCTGAGAAATAATAGCATTATCATTAATAACGGATATTAATAACATTTATTATCTTTGTAAACTATGTAGAAAGTATTTCTGTGTTCGCAATACGAAGATGTAAATGGGAAAATTAATTTATGGCAAAGATAGCGTAGAACTTGGACGCACAATAGCCATTCCGATGCCAAATTCCTGTCCGTAACACTAAACTGAAATATTAAGAATTTTTTAATAAAGTATAAATTTAATGTTCTGCGGATTATTTAATTTGCTTAAAATGTGTGTATACGAATGATCAGTAAAAGTAAGGCGTGAACACAATCAATATGTCACTAAGATATTATCTCTAATTCATTTTTTCCTAGTGTCGACTTGAATATAAGTCGTTTGGATTCCAAGTCACGATCCTCTCTCTAATAGAGTCTGCTTCTGAGTCTTCTATACTTCTCCACTTGCCGAGATGAGTGCAGTTGAATGATCGCTATCCGCTGAATAGAATAGAATCCCTTGTCCGCGGTTATAAATATAAATAACGCTTGGCATTAGGCCTGCTCCTGCTCCTGTTCCTGCACTGAGATTTATTCGTTTTGCTTATGATGGAATTTGCAATTGCTATAGTGCATGGT
This sequence comes from Ctenocephalides felis, assembly GCF_003426905.1. NCBI lineage: Eukaryota > Metazoa > Arthropoda > Insecta > Siphonaptera > Pulicidae > Ctenocephalides > Ctenocephalides felis. The sequence continues at coordinate 106,114,796 of NW_020538040.1, forward strand.
GCTATGAACTGTTATTTTTATCGATATTAAATAAATTGTCGCCGCTTAAATTTATATTAACGGTAAAGCATATAATTATATAAGCATCAATTACATGCTATCAACACAGATTCACAAAAAAAGTTGTCAAACTCCAAAAGAGATAGTAATTTTTTTAACGATAACACAGGTTTAAAAAAAGTTGTTTGTATTGAGTGTGCGGCATATATTTTCCAATGTAATTTTCACTGCTGAACACGAATCTAAAGTCAAAATTGGGGCGACAAATAGCAAAGAAAATAAAAAGAATCTAAGAACCGACTAAATCTACGATCTAGTGATTCTTTTGCATAATAATCATAATTTATCTAGTTTTCTGGCTCTTTTTTCCTTGAATGACTATTGAGTTTCAACTATTGTGTAATCCAGCAGTAATTTGCAAATATATTTTCTCCACATTGATCCTGGGTAATCAGCAACCATGTTTGCAATTTGAATATATGAAAATGTGTTGGCAAAATATTGCTATAATCTAGTTGAGTTAGTTTTTTTGGTTGTGAGCACTGTTGCTTAATTTACAAGAACTTGATATATTTTTTTAATATACGTAATTTGATTATTTAATAAGATGTATTGTTAACTTCAGATTAGATTCAACGTTTTTTTGTATGACCTTTATAAAAGCTTACACGTGGGTGGGGTAAAAAGGACCAACTGAACCCTTACTCTGGCAAAGCTGTGAACATAAAAAATAGTAAATGATAAAGTGAATCAAGTTAAAAATAACAATTTTGCAAGAGTTTATTTACAAGTTATTCGTTATTCAAACTCAAATTCTGCTGATGAATATTTTTGACGAAATACCAGATCAAGTTTATATACGGTGTAATTTTTGAAAAAATGTGCTCATAAAATTTTTATTCCGCATAAGTTAAATAATATAGCTATTATTTTTTAATTTTTTTCTTAAATTGAAAATGAGTCATTAAATCTGTTTGGCCCTTGACTGTCCTTACCCATAGGGCAAAAATAACCAGGTAGCAAATTTTTGAAATTCAACAAAAAAAAAGTTTCTACAATGAGGAAATAGCTGGAAGATTTTACTGGATCTAGTCAGATAGTTGTTTGTTTGATATGTGTTATTTGTTGTGATATAATTTGTTTGATTTTCACAATATAATTGTACAAAATCAAATTGGTCTTCTGTGTCCCGCCCTACTCTACTACTAATGGGTTTTCTAAATTTTCTATAAATCTACTAATGTGTTTTCTAAATTTAAAGTTTATTGCAAGTTTTGTAGTTTTCATTTCCTTCCTTTTCGTACTTGATTAAATTCGAGACATGTCCCTAATTAATGAATACATTTGATATCGAGATGCTTCTGCTAAAGCAAACTAGGTAATTCTGTAGAGAATGTAAGGCCTCGTAGCCTGTTGTAATTTATTTGTAATTAAAATATAATCATTTAATGTATGAATAACTGTATGCAAACCTCAATATTATTATCATATTGTATTCTGCCATAAACCCGTATTCTGTTAAAAGCTTAGACGTTTCTAATATAAAAATCTCAAATATTTATGGTTAGTGCGAAGAGTACTTAAATATCTACATTTCTGACAGTTGATTGACGAATGGTATCCTAGCCATATTATAAAAAAGTTTCGATCATTAAAGTGAAATAATTTCATGGTTAGCAGACGTTTAAAAAACAAATTGCTTAGCATTGACTGGCGCCGTATAAGCAACATAAATATTATTCTAAGCGTGAAATATGTCTATTTAAATTTGTCACATTAAAAAGCTTGAAATATCAAATAATTTAACATTTTAAATTTTGCTTGTTATTTTTATATGCTTGTCTACTAAATTATATACAACAATTTATTGGTTGGATGTTTCAATGAGTAGACGTAGCTTTTTTGTTTGGGATTCAACTTTTTTATATTTTCGGGAGCCTAGTCTTTGTTTATCGCAGGTCTATGCACAGTAATTTAACTATTTAAATATAGTTTGGTTTCTTCAAGTAATCTTAGTTCAACAAATACTCCTTTCTAATGTTTGTTCAGCTAATTTCTTTGATACAATGCAAATTTCCGGTTTTTTGTCATGATCGTATTCATTAGTCGTCATTCGTGTTGATTGATGACAGACGTCGTATGTAATTGGATTTCTAATTGAACATGGAACAATTACTTCATAGACTGGAAATAGAGTGGTTTCTTGCATTTCCTGGCCTTCTCTGATGTACACAACGAATTTGATAACCGTTGATTTTTACTTTGCTGATAATTAAACATTGTTTTTGTGCGTACCCTTATTATTAATACATTCCAATTTTTCTTAATTTTTTGCATGTTTGAAAAGTAAGAACTTTTTTTGAAAGCGAATATACTTATTTTATTCCATTAATACCAATGTCTAATATTTTTCTTGATAAAATGGAATAAAAACCAATGTTGCTGATTTAAATCAATAAGAAGGTATAATGAAATAAAATATATAAACAATCTATAAATATAATGATCAGGCAGTCTCAAGTGTGTCAGTTTCACCCAACGATCTTTCCGAATCCACTTCTTTGCAAAGATAAATCACTTTAGGTAAAGATTCACTTTAGAACTTTTCTACGAATCGGTTGGACGTTGTTCAACTATTTTCGAATATAAACCTGTACCGTGATGAAGCGACAAGTTTGGCCATAGTGATTGATTGTGAATCATAAAATCGTTCACTTTTGATTATGGCAAACTTATGTTACGGCAAAATACCAATAATCGAAAGTATATTTAGTACACTTTACTGCTTCATATTCTTTTGAATAGTTGGCAATTTATTGAACATATTAAAGAAAGTCAGAATAGAAGAAAAAAGTCAGAATAGGCAAATAAAAAATTATAATAATAATAAAAATTCACTCTATCGAGAGAACTCTTATGTTGAATTTGAATGTTAAAAAATAAATGTTTCTTATGATATTAAATTATGACATTTATAAGTCGGATTTACAAGTTTTATTTATATATTTTTATTTTCAGGTATGTTATTTGTCAGAAGCCTAGAAAGCTTAAACTTTGTGCAACGTTCGAGCCAGGTTCTTATAGGGGTGAGTTTTATACATATCAAACTTATTATGAATATAATTTTTTTTATCATTTTAAATGATCTACTTTTTAATGATCATATTGCTTATGCAAGTGTAGAACAAAAAGGCGCTAATCAAGATTTCATTCGAATAATTTGCAACGACACATTATTATTGTCTAAAGAAAGGCTCAGTATGAAAATTGTTAACACTTATTTTAAAAAAAACGACATTGAAATATTTTATAAATCGAATATATTTTTAGTAATTTATTACCTATTTTTTAAAATTCCAAATGAACATGATAATTGCTTGATCGATGATATACGATGTCATATTATTTTTTCGATATTTTTATTCTAGTTATCTTATTTTTTTTTTATCATTTTATTAATACAAAATATAGTCGTCAATCGATTAATACAGATTTGATCAATTCAAACTCTGTATATGGTTCTCAACTTGTTGATTACAATAGTACAAATGATAGATATATGTAGAAAATGCAATTTCCAATTATAGAGTTTCGGCGTTCAAGATACCCGCACATACTGTTTTTTCACCCCTAGTCGTAGCCCGTAGAGAGTTTAGAGAATAATAATCTGTATGTATATTTAATCTTTTGCATGTAAATTATTGATGGCGTTCTAGAATTATATAGTAGATATCAGATTGATTTGGATTTTATCCCTCGGCGCAATGACATTTACGGCTCGCGAGAGTTTACGTGTCCCAAGTACAAACTGAGATATGTTGGCACTAAAAGCGGAAGATAAATATTAGTAAGCGTTGTTTGCAATAAAGTTTTATGAAGGTCTGCTGACATCGTCAAAGTCATTAAAAACGAGATCATTTTAAATTACGCCGAACAAAATAAAGTGCGGTGTACGTGCCGAGGTGTAATGACTCAAATTATTTTTTGTTTTAATTTTCGAAAAGAAAATCATTTTGTTGCAATTACATTCGTGGAATGTATTTATCGGTCGGAAGGAGTTCAGTTCCATAGAAATGTATGAACGACATGACTTCGATATTTTGTATCATTAATAAGGAATTATTACTTTTAGAATGATAATCAGGGAAACAGTATTTTTGGTAGGGGTAAAACGGATTTGTGGACAAATTGACTAGTTTTAATAACGTTTAATAACGTTTAACGACTGTAAGGTTAAGAAAGCAATAATCATAATTCTGACAGATGTTGAGCGTCATTGTCACTATCTTATGGTAGTAATCAGTTCAAACGTGTTTTGCGCCTTCAAAAGTTTATTTTGTGAGTACTTCTCATATTTTTCTGGACTTCTTTGTAATTATTTCTATTGAAATCATTGAACTGATGAAAGCACTTGAGATTTTGATGAATTTTATTGTAATTATGAGATATTTGATGGAATTTTGATAATTTATTCACTTACGGACAAAATGACATACTAATAGAAATTGTATTAGTACATTTTATTATACAATGGATATAATGACATAGAACTATTTTGCACTAAGCACTATAGTATAGTTCATTCGTGGCCAATAGAAAAGAAAATTGCAACCTGTAAAAGGTGACTGACTTTTAACTTACCAAAACAGACCAAATGTTCCACCGGTAAAACCAATAAACTTGCATTTATTGCAGACATATTTTACCGTTCAGAGTCTGGCGAAGGTTCGATACGATGTATGAGTTGTTCCCTTTGGCCTCACATGTGCTGATGTCCCGAAGAGGATTAAACGATTTATTAATTTATTGAGTGTCTTCTTAAATATTAGCATTTCATTTTGTCCTTAACTTATATATCATTTGGTTCGTCCTATACTAATGGTTTTTGTAATTGGTTGCATTTTTCTTTAATGAATATGTTATTATATTTTCTACTTAATCAAAAGACTATGGTAGTAAATGAACTAAAAGGGAAAAAAACAAAAACAAAAGTTAAAAAACAAAGCACCGTGTTATTTACCTTGTTCTTGTTAGCTTTTTCGATCAAAGACCTTACCTTTTGTAACTTTGTTTCTTTTTTTTTACAGTTTCTCGCTAGTTTTTCATGTTCTAATTTAGCATTTTGTCATAAAAATTTATTTTTCAAAGTGTCGATGGAAGTAGGGTAGGGCGGGACTAGTTGAGCAAATTTTTACTTAAACGGATGTAGCTCCTCAATGAAAAGTCTCAATAAATTGCTATACGGCTTAATGGATTTGTTGTTTATCGCTTAACAAAAGTGTTAATACTATTTTTTGGTAATACGTAAAATTTAAAAGCTACATCTGTTTAAATGAAAAAAGTCAAGTATGCTCAATGTACCCCATAGGTGGGGCAAGTTGAGCACTAAGAAAGTATAATGAAATCATAGGTTCACTATCGATTAGTGATGAAATAAAATAAGTTTTTAATAACCAATTTTATATTTATAGTCTTTATTGACAGAGAAAACAAAACTTATAGTAATTTGCTTTGAATAATTAACGAAAAGTAGAATCAACAAAACAATATCGTATCTTAGGAATTATTTTACCATTATATTCAGTATTTTTGTTTAAAATCATTATTTCTTTATATTATTACTTATAGACTTAGCTTAAATCTTAAAAATAATAATTAATTTCCGGATGTCATGTAATGGTAATTGTCTTAGTGACAGAACAAGTTCAGCAACTATGCTCAACTAACCCGAACTCGGAATTTCAAAATAAAAGTGAGTTTATACAAAAACCGTGAGAAATATACCCAGAATCCCTGTGCATATTAAAAGTACTATAATTATATGGAAGAATGACATTTACCTGATTAAAACTAAATAACATTTGACTAAACCAGACGAAAACTCGTGTTGAATGACTTTTTTACTTTTTGGTCTCAAAATAAACAAAACGGCCGTGAGCCTCACTCATTTGTCCAGCGGCCACTAGCGATCGCGGGATGTTTATTTCTCCCAAACCTCTATCTTTCCGCCATATAATGCCTAAACGGGCGGTGAATAGTTTTCGAGATATTTCGATTGCTCAACTTGTCCCTATGCTCAACTAGCCCCGCTCTACCCTATTTGATGTTGATTTCAGAAACTCTTGATATAATTTATATTTACAGATCGATGTTAATATTACTACATTTGCTCATTATTTATCTACTGATATTCTTATTTCGAATTGATGTGCCTACCTTGTAAGTTCTCACTTCTGGAATCTGCTTGATTGTCCGCCCGGAGCCTTCCACGTTGCGCTCGTTCGCTCGTTCGCTCGTTCGCTGGTTCGCTCGCGTGTCAGAGTAGCGTACAATGTTGCACACGAGCGTAATGAGCGATTCGCGACGTCTAATGTCCGTTGTTGTGATTGCGTTCCCTATCGTGTGATTCGAATCAACCGATCGGACGGCTAGACAGATACGATCGCCGCCTGACCGCCGAAACAGCGGAAACCATGCCCTCGGGTGCCACTCGAGCTTCGCTTCCCACAACTGGTTCACACATTTCACTAAAATCACTTATTTCAAGTGTAACCTATGTACTACACATGTATTGATTGGTTAACATGCATACACGATATGCGAAAAGAACGTACTGATTGCGAAACTCTGTATCTAATCAAACTTGTCATTTACAATATGGGGTCACGTCAATCGAAATATTTAACTAGTGGTGCATGGCATCGTGCCTTAAGGGAAATTGCTGGAACTTTCCGTAACGCAATTTAAAAATTTTGGAAGCTTTGAAATTTATGAGAAACACTAGTGGGCGCATGGCATCGTGCCTTATGGCAAATTGCTGGTACTTCCCGTACCATTTTTTTTTAATGATTAACATATCGAAGCGCGTTAGCGCCGTGCCGCCGTTTAACGGATAAGCATTGGTACGGAACCCATAGAAATGTAAACAAAATGTATACTTATTGTTAAAATCTCTATAAAATATCTGATAATTTGATGTGCATATGTCTAATGATCATTTTTGACCGCCAGATGGTATTTTTTTTTACTTTTTTTACTAGATCTGCGAAACCGCTAGACCTCGTCATCTTGTTAATACAAGTAAAATGTTTTTTGAATTAATCAAATCGGACACTCCGTTATCTTAAAATCTGAGTTACCGTTTTTGGCACTTTTTACCATATCTTCGGAACGGCTAGACTTGCCTTCGCCAAAAACTAATCAGCACGTCTCCATGCCAATACGAATCGAATGTTTTTTGAATTATTCAAATCGCTTCATCTGTGTTCCCGAAATCGTCGACAAACATATCAACGCATCAGATCTACAGTTGAAGTATTTTGCTCATAATAAATTATTATTGACAACCCTCTCTGACTTAGGTGTGAAACGGTTTGACAACTACTGCTTTCAGCAAATTAATTACGTTCGAGTGCACCTTTGATGGTTTTATAAGCGATTATTTGTAAAAGATACATTAGGGTTGGCAAATATTACATTCGATCGGTATTATACAATTATTATAATTCCAATATTCTTCATAGTTATTGATTGAATGATTTTACAAGTTAAAATTTATTCAGACCCGACGGTTATAGTAAGACTGTGGTAATGTTTTCTCATAAATTATTTTTTATTTTGCTATTGAATTGTTCAATTATCAGCAGAAAACAGAAAAAAAAAAATATTTCTAGACCTTATTCGCTTAATTTAACATTAATAATATTTATTTATTAGAGGGAATGTGGTCAAGTTCAAAGAGCAGTCAAATTTAGGGAGATCATATGTCTAGAGCAGCAATAACTTTGAGGCGCCCGTACTCTGAAACTATTGATTTTACAAAAGCGATTTTTGAATGAATTGGAGGAAATGTTATCTAGTTTAATTCGTACTTAGCTACTTTTATCGTAGAATGAGCCGGAATGGAGATATTTAAAAAATTTTTTTTTTCAATATGGCGGCGACTTGTAAAAATTCACGTGGCAAAATTGAAATTCGTCAAGAACACCTCATAAATTCATAAGATTCAAATTCATAATATTACCAATTTTCCGGAGTACTATACCGACAAAACGACCAAAAGACTGGACTAATTGTTCAGCAAATAGGTTCTGCTTTCGTGAGTTAAGTGTACCGCAATACTTTCTTTTAGTATTTCTCTGCATATGCCATAATTTTGCACTTAGTTTTCTATATATACATAGAAAACAGCATGTTTTATTTATATATTACTCACGTGGTAAATATATGCGTCCAAAAATTCTTTATTCTAAAATTCAAAAATGTACATTTTTAAATGACACGTGTCATTCTACTATAGTGCATAAATAATACAACCCTTAAGCAATATCTCTGCCTCTTGCAGCGCTCTGTTACCATATTGATAGTATACAATGCAAACTACATAGATACTATTTCTCAAAGAGCAGTCGGAAAATAAATGGTTTTCCATTTTTTTCATATTCTTTTTACAGCCTTAAGTTTGAGTACTTTTTTCTGGGCGCCTGTAATCTGAAAACTATAATGCTGTTTTTTATGACCTATGCGAAGTTGCTGTGCGCTGGGTGGTGTCTGTGTTCGTGTATTTTATTACGTTCCTATATAACTCCGAATAATAAAATCTTTTCGACGGCAGCTGAGTACAACAAGAACTGAATCCCCAGCTGATGTACTGGGGTACCAAAATCGAATGGGTGTCGAGAGCGTGGATTTTTTGGAAGAAAGTGCGCGATAAAAATATCGTAAAATTATCTTCTTATCAATGCGTCGTCATACGCGCGAGAAGTAGTAAGAGTTACTGCTTTTCGATCGGTTTCGCATTTGTGTTCTTGTCGACGGGATGGTTCCTAACTGAGAATTCGGTTTATAGGTACAAAATATATCATATAAAACGAAAAAAGTCTCTGATTTTCAATATTATTTGATACCAGATAATATCATGATCTGTGTTATCAAATTATTATTTGTACTATTTTTTACATAATAGTGCATATTTGCCTAATGAGGACCCGCGCGTTGCTCCTCTGGGATTTTGATGAAACTTAGCATATTCTTTTTTTAAGAACAAACAGTGGTTGTAGTTTATTAGTAATGTTTAAAAGAAATATTATATAATGGTTCAAGATCCAGTTTCTTGCGTCCTTTTTTACTAACTTTTATTTGCGCTTTTATGCCACTTTACTTACTTTATTAACTTATTTTAGTGTTTTCTCAATCCTCTTATTATGATCGTTTAGAATAGATAAAGTGGTCTTGCAGTTAATCAAGTAAATGAAATTGTTAGACTTGGCTTTATATGCAATTTTAAATTTTACAGCGGTTTAGATTAATTTTGTTTTAACTCGTTTATTTATTCATGTCGAAGATTACATTTTCTTGTGATCAAGCTGTCTTCATTCTAATTCACCTGGGTCTCAAATCTAATTACATATTACGTCGGCGACATTTATGACGCCAAATTCTAATTAAACGGCAAGAATTGGAGGCGCACGTAGGAATTGTAAAAAAGTTTTGAAGCGCCTACGACGAGGCCGTAAAAATGTAGTAAATCACGTTGCAAATACCAAGCGAACAGCGCGCCAATTTATATATTGTTTAATTTTTAAAAATATGAGAGAATCTTTATATACTATTATTATTAGCTTTTGATGATTTAAATATATTTATTCTTCCGTGTGGACGATATATTCGAAATTGATAGTACTTTCAATTTTTACGTTCTAATTTACCGAGTTTGGGAACTTCTGGTTACTATTTCGGATTGGTTTTCGCAAGGGAAGGTAGGCGGTATTCGGGTCTTACTGCTTTTCCTATAGTGATCATTTTCTGCGTTTTTATCTGTTCTCTAATGTATCACAAATAGGTTATGTATTTGTAAAGTTACATTGCGAAAGTAATTCGACATGCTTTGGTAACTGTTGAGGCTGCGATGCTCATGTTGATTTTAGTATATAGCATTTGGAAAATTAGTATTTTTTTACCTAGCGATTTCAAAATGCTACATAAAAATTGTGTCTCGTTTTATGTTTTTTTTTTACATTTATTTGGTCTTGAAGTATTGTAAAAATTTACATATTGTATTGCGTAAAACACTTCTTTCAAACACATTGTTAGTTTTGTACACAGAGAAAATAAACCTAATTATGTAACGAGAGAAAGGATTTGTAAAAGTAAAATGTTTCTGTTTCTTAAAAATGGCAAATTATTTAAGTATTAAATATGTTTTAAAGTGAAAATAGTTCTTACCTGGCATTTGCATGAAATTAAAAATCATCACTGTTAGAGAATTGTAATAATTCGTCACAATTTACAGAACTTCGCGATCATGCGAGCCATCAGCTTCTGATCGTTGTCCAAATATATATAGTCAGGTCCATGGTGTGAGAGCGCAACTAATCATTCCCTCCCTTATTTATTATGTCAATTACTGCTTATTACCATTATTCACTTTTTTAACACACTTTTACGCATTTCCCTTGTGCTTTAATACTTCCTGATCTTGTGCTTCGGCTTTCAGTTCCCTGTATTTTCTCTTCTTGCGTAAATCACCAACCATCTGCATTCTTCTTCTTCCCATTCTTTTAAGTCTGTCTAATTTTACCTTTGACGACGTCATGTAGAAGGCACTCTTTTTACAGAATGAGTCCGATCTAGTTTCCTTTCCTTTTAATAATTGTGCTCAGTAAAGCAAAGCTATCCACTCATCTCAGGACTTTTTCATTTGTTACCTTAACTGTCCACTTTATCTTCTCCCCTTGCCTTTACTACCGGCCTTCTTAGAGCGTATGTCTCTGATCCGTAAAGAGTTATGCTCCAGACATAACCTGTATGGGATTCTTAATTTCGTATTCTAATTCTGACCAAAAGTTGTAATACAATTTACTCTTTATTAGTTAGGTATTCTCAACTTGACCAAATCCTTGGTATATTTACGCTTAACATATTTCTAATTATAAATATTTAAACTAATTTAATTAGCTAATGATGTGTTCATCTAACATTACGACATTTTTATATTTGTATAACTTTAGGATATGTATTTGGTCTAAGGAGATCGATATTACTATTTTTAAATTTTCTTAATCAATCTAATGATCAATCTAGTTTATTTTCTCAATTTGGTTTATTTTGATACAGACTAAAATAGACTAGATTCATTTTTTCATCCTTTGTAAACCAACCCATTATTATTCGAAAAATATATATTTGCAAAATATAGAACCTCAAGGAACAACTTGAGCATCGGGTTAGTACAACGGGAAAATCAATAAGGTTTAGAAGTAATTATAGTAATTTTTTTAACGACACCAAAAAAACGTATTTCAATATTTCAAGTATAATAATTCGTTGGCTTTAGGTTTTATTAGTTTTCTGTTATTTTGCGAATTTACAAACTCACATCACCCTCTTCGGAGGCCAACTATATCCAGTCTTTCGCTCTACTGTAACGCGCTATTTAATTTCCTTAATGCATTTCAAATGCGGACTTGTTTATTCACGACCATTAATCTCAATATAGCAGAACGAGATGTATTATGTATGCTCAAGGGATTGTTTTACTGTTAATTCAATGCAAACATATTTTTGCTGTTTCAGACTATAAATGATAATCACTTTTGTGAAATTATAATTATAAATAATATAATTTCTAAATAATATAATAGGCAATATTTAAATGTTTACTGAGTTAATATATGTTTTATTCACAATTTCTCATGCTATAGTTGTAAATAATTCCAAGCACATATTCATTTATTTAGTAAGCCATAATAAATAATTATACGTATGTACAATAATTGTTTCTTCTCAAACTTATTCATAATAATAAATATTTCGTACTTTATTTAGTAGCTAGTTACTGCATATACGGTAAATAAAATAAAAACCTTTTCATGTAAAAGTATGAAACAAAATGGCGTGGTGAATTATTTTTGAATGAAATTTATTTATTTAATGATATTATTACTACTCTCAATTGTTTCTGCTAATCTTCGGTTCATTGACTACCAGAAGCTTAATTCTTTAATTAAGTAGGAACTATAATAACATATTTATTAAGGAAAAATGCAACCAAATAGAAAAACCATTTTGTCCGTACTATATGGACCTATACGGTGAGCTCATATTGAGTAGTAATATTTAAGAAGACAGTTGACAAATTGTTTGGTCCTCTTTGGAACATCAGCACATGAAGCATTAGCCCAAAGGAAACAAATCATACATAGACCAACCTTGGTCTGGTTCAGAACAGGTCTTTTCCATAAATGCTTTTGTTTACCGGTTAGTTTCAAAGATAAGCACATTTGAAAGGTTTTCACTTTTTTGGCATCGGATGAACAGTACAAAATAGTACTACGTTATTTTGCCCTAAAATGAACAAAAATAAATAATCAAAAATTCTATCAACATCTGATTATTGTATTAGAATTGGTCAAAATTATTTGTATTAATAATTATAAATAACAATAAATAAATCTTCAGAACACGAAAAAAAAAACACTCAAAATAAACTTTTTAAGGCGCGATACGCGTTTGAACTGATTACTACGACAGGACTGTGACAAGTGACAATGACGGTCAATATCTGACAGGATTGTGATTATTACTTTTTTAACGTTATACAGTAGAGGAAACCTTAATAAAACTATCCAATTTGTAAGTGTCATTTTGTTCATATATACTATTTTATTCGTATTTCGTCTAGTATAATCACATCCAGAAGTTCAACTCAAACTTAATCTTAAAATAAATTTTAGTGCAAAATAAAAATATCTCAATTTTACACACACTTACGCAATTGAATTTTTGGTGGTTTACATAAGATGATACCTGGAGATCGTTTTAATTAGATTGAGAGTATTTTAACCGTTTGTGTATTGTCGACTATGTGATCAAAAGAAAAAAAATTACAAAAAGCGAATTATTCTGTTCGCCACCTCTTCCGTGGTGCCATACGTGGGCGTATGCATGTAGCGCTGTTTCCTCGTGTGATTGTGCGTGCTTGTTGGAGAGCGCGTCCCCGCGCTGCTGCTCACCTTGCGGGAATCCGGTAACTGGTTTCGTAATGCCTCGAGAACGAAAAGTACTTACCGAGAAGTCAGAGAAAAGAAAAATAACATAGACGCGGCTCAGTCATATCTAGAACGATCGAAGACTCCTCTGCCCGATCAACATGCCTTGATTATTGTTGCAAACCATGTGTCGGATGAGAAACTCGCGATTGTACAAATTCTTAATAAATGTTTTTATTAAGATGGTAGCAAATTGTTTGCAAGTTGTAAAAGACACTCGTCAAATATTACGTCACATAGTTTTTTTTTTGAAATATCAAATCAAAGTACTAGGCATAAGTGGTTTTTTTACTTGTGACAAATTGCATGATCTTCCTGATGTTTACTTCCCTTCTTTTCTACTTCTCTACCTGTTTATCTGTCTACCTGCATACCTGTATACCTATTTTGCAATAATTCTCAGTGTATATGAATCAATAATAATGATTTGTGAATATTATACAGGGTACGGCAGAAATATCGGATGGATTTCTTAGAACTATAAATATTAAATAACGACATTAGCCAAAAGTTTGTATGTATTGCTAAATGTTCATTTGTGAAAAATAATATCTTCCAAATGGTGTCTCTTATTTTTGGTACAGTATTTTCTGTTCTTATTGCTCCTCTTAAGGCATAGTTGGTTTGAGGACGTTAGTGTACACTTTTCTTTTTAGGATCGCCCTTAGAAAAAATCACCTGGCGTTTGATAGAGCGAGAGCTCTAGTCATGTTATGTCACTGCGGTGTGAAATAATGTGGCTGGGAAACATCTGATTTGATGTGATCTGTGCTAAGTGATCCCACCTTGTTGAAACCATATCTCACCATTGGGTTGCTTCAATTTAGGCTGAATGAATATAACGAGCGGATTCTACTATAACAGCCGTACCATTCTCTTAATAAAAATATGGTTCCCATACTCAAAAATGTAGACACCATCACCATCGCAGAATGACCTGATACGCATTTACGCTTTTTTGAAACTAAAAGCTACTAAAACTTTAATTTGTGTACTAATAAAGCTACAGTACATTTTTTTACCCCCGTTTATGTAGAAACAATCGTCGTCGGAAATGCATCCAATATTTCTGCCGGACTCTATTTGACAAACAAATGAAAAAATCGGATTATCCGTTTTCTCGAACAATCTTTGTTAGCACTTTTTGCTTTGTATTTTTCAGACGGGTGGACCTGTCTTTGCCAAAAATTAATCAATACTCGTCAACGAACTGAATTTATATTATGTCCAAGCATACCATTTTGGGCTCACTTGAAGATGTGCAAAAATGTTCAATATTGTTATATTTACCCTACTGGAAGTTTAAAAACTGAAGTCTTTTTATTTGCTATGCTATTAGGAAGTTTGTTTTTTTTATTTTTATGTAACATTAATTTGGCGCTGCTTCTGCTATTTCTAAATAAATTAAAGTGGATATAAAGCCATACAATTACGATAATTGTTATTCCGCATGCACTTTTAACGAAACAAAGTCAAAACTTAACTGACATTATCTCGATTCCGAATTTTCTACAAATGACATAAAATTGAATTCACGAATCTCAGTAGCTCTAATGGTATTGCTTCGTGTTTTTGTTATGCTTATGAGGCCTTTCGTTCTGGTCGTCAATTTTTATGTCGAATTCAATCCTTTATTGGGATTGAGTGCCCATAGTGAGTATTTTTATCGTTTTCACTCGCGAATGCACTGTTCCTTTTTCTTTCAATCATCGAATTAGTACCCGACATGCAGCGCACTCTTGGGTACGAACTCTTTGCGCAACTTACGAGTATAAATCTATTTACTCTGGCACGATCTTTAACAGTTCTATGGCCATTAAACATATCGTTCGCAGTCAATACCATTTCAAATAAACATTCGACGCTACTCGACGGACATTCCAGCACATTATTGTAAATATCATACGTCTGTGTGTACCACTCTTGTGATATTTTCACACATCTGCTTTACATTCGCAACAATCTCTTTCCTTTGATATTTTGCCGGGTGGGTTATTTTCAAACAATTATAAGTTTTATGGAAAATTTACATATTTCTTCAAATGTCTATCAAAAATATAATGTTTGGACTGATATTTTTCCATCAATTATATTATTTTTTATCACAAAACAATAATTAAATAGCAATTAGAAAAACAAAAATTATGTTGGTTATTAGAAATCCCATGGAGTTGTACATACATGACGTGATGGGTGTCACTCCAGTGGACTAATGCATTTCAATGCATTAGATCGAAGGAGTGATTCTTCTTCAATCTTTTAATAGCTGATGGTTCTAATATTTAAATTAATGCAGGGTTATTGTGATGGATTCCACTTTTGTTTTTCACTACTTCCTGGACAGTGACAATTCTCAAGATCGTTGTATATTATTTAATTACTAATCAACGAATTGCATTTGTCATACACCCCAGAATTTTAGATTGTTTTCTTTGGTTGGATGAAATTCTTTTTTGGTTGAATCTATTGAAATTGCACAATCCCACAACTCAACGCCATAAGTCCAGATCGGGTTTATATAGTAGTACTTTGTTTTCTAATGATAATTTAGATTTACATCCAATTAGCTAGAACAGTGATTTCCATTATTTTCATATTCTTCGAGCTCGGTACGAAATTTATTACTATTTTTCTAAAATTGTCTTTGAAGATTGAATTTTCTTGGGACTTATAAAATGATCGGATTACCAAATCATTTTCTTTGCTTATAATGAATAATTTTGGGTTTTTGCTGCGAATATTGTTATTGATTTGCTGAAAAATAATGAGGATTCCTGTGTCTATCGAAGCCTTTAAAACGATATCTACTGAAATATTTTATTTCGATCAAAGTTGTTCCCTGAAAATCGGTTAAGTATTATTTTAAATCAGATATCACCCTATTGGACCATTTTCCTGCTACAGTCGAAGCCAATAACTGTCGCTTCGTTTTACGACAAAGCAGATTTCGTAAAAATTACGCACATAAATACTTCCAAAAACATCTATAAATCTGCGCAATTTTTTCAATAGGCAATATAGCTCGCAATTAACGGCATTTCGCCCTAAAGTCTTCTCTTTGCTTGCTTGCTATTGATTCGCGAATTTTTCCGACGCCCCATCGAAACTCGAGAGGAATGTATTGCAGTTTTACTAGCTGATATTTTGCCTTCATTTATTAGTTTCTGCGATGGCGCAATAAATTACAAATCGTACTTGTGAGACATTAAGTGAGAAGCAAAGATTGATTGTTATTTTTCCGGTTTTAATAACGAAAGTAATATGGCGTGATTGCTTAATTATATTTTACTCATATTTTACACTATTGTTTGTAATGATAATTTTATAATTCAGTAATTAAACTAATTTATTTTAGGACACCATTGGTGTTGTTGTTGTCTGTTCCAATCCAATGATTGTTTTTCTTATTGTTATGATACCTATATATGATGTTAGGGGGTTATTATAACAGGGGTAAGAAGTAAGAAGGCGTTTTTTGAAAAGGATCTTAAACGATATTTTTTTGTCCATAGGGACATGTAAACCGTCATGCATAATATTGTCATAGCTACTGTACTGCAGGCCGGCGCAATAAACAGAATTGTGCAGGTACATCATTTTTAATAGGCAATATAAAAGCATCTTATTTTGTTTTAAATTTATTAATCTTTGATAATGTATAACAATTTATGTGATTGCTGAATTACTTAAATTTAAAGCTATCTTGATTACCAATACCTTGGGGCTAGTTGTAACAGACAAGAATGATATTACTTGGTGAAGCTTATAAAGATTAAAGTGAAGTATATTGGATGGAAGATTTTAAGATATTAAGATATTAAGATATTTTAAGATTTTAAGATATTATAAGATAGTATTATGATAATAATTATAGTTTTCGATGATTTGTAAAGAATTACTTATTGTTAGAAATAAGTCATTTTTTCAAATAAGTTCAGAATGGATATCAGAGGTGTTATTATCGTTTTTTGTTACTACTTACACGGGGTAAGTTGTAACACCGCACTTTTTCTAGAAAATGATTAATTTAGAAAGAATTAAAAGTATTTATGGAATTACTTTTTGTTGATTCGGTAGAGGAACAGTTTTTTGATCTTCATTTCGTAGAAATATAACCAGTCGATCTCAAGATCCATTAATTAAAAAAAAGAGGTACAACAAGCTCCAGCTCCTTTATCATGCGGAAATAATAGTAGTAGTAATTGAGTAGTTTCTGCAATATTACAAAAATGCAAATTCTACAAAATGTCTAAATAGAGAGGTTTAGATTTTGTGCAAATATTCAATATTTGAACTTCAACCAGCGACTGACATACATAATCTAAAATAATAATTTAAAAGAACGTAAAAAAGCTGGGCGATAACGAAGACGAAGCTGCCGCACCATTTTATTAAAGTAGTTTCATTACAGCAGGCTGCATTAGCATAATTGAGATATGAATAACAATTGCGCACCGAGCGGACGACTTTTTACACAATGGCGTACAAAATTAAAATTGCTATAGTCCATGCAGATGAGTGTTTGTAAACCTACATAAAACGATAATTAATACTTGTCTATGCTGCAAACGCGTATATTTTTTCTAATTATCCTTGTTGACCTGATTCACGAGATCAATGTGAAACGGGATGAATGACGCACATTCCATAACGGTGATACTAAATTGCGTGTCCATCCTCGGGTTTCATTCTCACTGGTTGAAATTTCTAAAATTTTATTAATAAAATTTCTAAACTAGTGATGCTTGGCATCGTGCATTAAGGCAAATTGCTGAAACTTCCCGTATTAGAATTGAATATTCGATAATCAATAAATATTGCTCAATGATTAATAACAATTGTTTTAAATATTTTCAAAGAGATAATTATAACCACTATATATTTTATCGTTCATCTAATAAACAGTCACGATCTTATTGCACAAAAAGACTGAGAATGTTTGTAGTAACAAGAGATGCCAAATGAATCCATCTAAAGATATATTTCTTAGAAATACGCATATTAAAGATATACATTTTTAAACTGAATTATAAACTTGAAAAACAAAATTTTCTGAAAATTTTGAAACTTGTTTGAACCGTGTAAATGAACTCTAAAAATTAAAATCTTGGTACGGAGCCCAAAAAATTTGTAACAAAATTAGTACACATTTTTAAAATCTCTATAAAATATATAATTTGATGTGCATATGTCTAATGATCATTTTTGACCGCCAAAATCCTTTTTTTACCTTTTTTTGTATCTCCGAAACCTGGTCCTGTCTTCCCAAAAAGTTTAATTCTCTTCATTTTGTCAATACAAGTTTTTTTTGAATCATTCGAATTAGGCGCTTCTTTTCCTCAAAAACTTCAGTACCATTCATGGTTCTTTTTGCCCCGTATCTTTGAAACGGCTGGAATTGTCTTCGCCAAAAACTAATCATCTTCTTTCTATCAGTATCAATCGAATGATTTTGAATCCGTCAAATCGGTTGATTCGTGCGCCCGAAATCGTGGATGAAAAATTATATCAATTGTAACATACACACACACGCAAACATACATCAATTTTTTCTAAGGTATGCCAAAATGTTCAGAAACCTTTGAAACGTAAAAATATATAAAATAAAATATTTTCGATTTTTCGCGATTGCTATAAACTGACCCTAAGAGGAGTTAATAAATAAAAGTGTAACAATAGTTAATTACACCTTGATTTAATAATGACTTTGGCTTCTGGTTTGTAATACCATTATTAGACTATCATGAATGAATAAATAAATTCAAAATTTATCAAGGGGTTCATGTTCCTATACACGTGTACTGGATTTGGGTCTATGTTGTTGCGGATGTGGCGTTGCGTGTAACATTGAATAGACAATACATCCGGGCCTTATGAATAAACCCTTTTCACAATAAGAGCCTCGGAGCCCAGTTCTAGTTAATATTCAATATTCTGTCAAATACGGTGTGATGTGCCTCACCTTTACAACGAGAAGATTGCAGACTACCTTAGCGAATTCGCAGAAAATGTATTAAATTCGATAATGGAAGCAAAAATTATTGGAACTTTAAAAAATTAGAAATGTTTTTTTATATTTTTTTGCTCACATTTTTTTTACGTTTATCAATTATACAATATATGTTATAATACAGTATGTGTTATATTTGGTTCTTATCGCACTTATTTGTAATAATTATTAAAAGAATCAAAATGATTGCTGTTGTACAAAATTCAGATACTGAGAGAAGCTTATTCACAACTTATATAATATTAAAACCTATCATTTTTGTGTCTAGTAATATAATGGATACGTTTGAAGCCATATTTAAAAATCTGCACATTTTGGTAGTCTGCGTGTCTGCTTATGTTAGGATACAGTTTTTCGTTCACGATATCAAAAGCACGGATCAACCGGTTTGAATGATTCCAAAAACATTCGATTTGTATTTTGACGAGAAGACGCGACGATTACTTTCTTCTTCATTCATGAGATACGGAGCAAAAAGTGCAAAATTGTAGTTTTTCTGAGAACAGGGCATCCTATTAAAGTGATTAAAATACATTCGATACAGGAGGAGACGTGCGGATTAGAAGATTTTTGATAAAGTCAGGTCCAGGTATTTATGAGATAACGAGCAAAAACTGTAGAAAATGGTCATTCAGTTATCGATAAAACGGATCACCCGATTAGAACGATTTAAAAAACATATTGCTTGTGTTGACGGTGTGGAGAAATAATTAATGGACCTCAAAAGTTAGAAAAAAAATCAAAACTTCCAAACAATTCAATTCGATTCTTGTCAACATATATATAGATTGTCGTGCAAATATAAGCACTTCTTCACATCTATAAGATACGAACGAAAATTCAAAGTATTTGTTATAATAATTATTTGAAACTTCTAAAAACAATCGTTATTAATTATTGATAATTATTGAATATTTTTCTTCTACTGTTTGATTGCGGTACGGGAAGTTTCAGCAACTTGTCCTAAGACGCAGTGTTATGCAGTGGTGCATAATATGCAACACTCGTTTTTCGTAAAAGTTCGTGCAACCAATAAAAAATCTACTATGGTTTCTGCATAGTGATAACGGTAGTATATGTTTCCATATATTGCGACATAGCGAAATGATTTTTTATGGAACGACAGTCGTTCATCATCGTTGCACGTGTCTCGTGCACGATATCTCCTCGAATCGACTGCGTCGGACGTGGCCTTTGTCCGTTTGCCGAGAGACGACTAAAACGTTCAAGTACCAACAGATCCTTATCCATCAAGTGCGATGATCCATCTTGCTAGGAGTCATAAACTCCTTGACGAAGGAATAAGGGATCAGTGGCGGGTGAATGCGGATTAATGGAAATGTTTCTTCTTGATAATAGTTTGTGTTATGTTCGAAGGCAGGTTCATAGTTAGTACGAAATCGTTATTTCGTCTTCTTCACCTCTCTTGTTTCAAGCTTTTTGCTCCTGATTTTAATGTTTTGTATATCAGTCTGTAACTTTGTTCGTTCATTTGTCTTCTTCAACACTCCATTTGTTTCTACGTCAACTCTTTTTTTAAAGCTTGGTCTTTTTTCGAACAAGTTTACTAATGTAGTATTAAATGAAAATATACGTATAAGTTGACGTTATGCCTAATGTACTGGGAGACTGGTTAGGGTTGTGCCAGGGTATTGACAGTCGACATAACAGCTATACTTATTTGGAGATGGACTGTCTCAAAGGGAGACAGATGAAGTATGTTTGTTGGAACAAGTTTCCATTAATGCATTGAGTCAGCACCCTACATTAACATAAACTGCAGACCACCATTTTCTGTTTTATAGCTACTGTTTTTTAACAATTTATGTCTATCGCAATCGTCCTGGGGGTGAGGACGGTTGTGCCACTCGTCCTTTTAAGGATGGTATTTAAGGTTAATATTTCAGTATTTCGACGCTATCAAATGGTAAAGGTAAATTAGTAAAATTATTGCTGATCAAGAAAAATGGCCCCTATGTCCTTGTTTACAAAGCAGAACTCATTCAATATACAAACACTACATTTTTTTTATTTTAATGCAATTTACAGGTTCTAATTATTATTTTGTGTTAATTTTTGAAGATGTTTTGAATCGATCGTTGTTGGCAACAAACTTCTATAGATTACAACTGTTAGATACAGCGTTTTCATTCATACGAACCGCAATCATCGGAAGCCGCGGTTTGCTTCTAACAAGTAAGTCTGCTTTCACTTGGAAGTTTACACCCCGAAAACTTTGGAAAGCACAAACGGGTTTGATAGTTTATGAGATTCTCGAAATTAATGACGTGACGGTTTTCGGATTGTTTTGTATAAATCCCGATATGACTTGAGGCTGGGGATGTTCTTAGTAATTATCAATATTAAGATTGAATGCAGGAAGGTGAATATTCTAGCAATTTTTATTATTTAAGTTAACTGTTATAAACTTGTTTGGGTACTAGATATTCTGTTATTTAATTGAATTCATGTTTTTTTCTCACCAGAAATGTATGATTTTTTTAACTGCCATTTGAACAGTTCGTACCTACCACTGATATCTCAAAAACAAGTGAGGCACTGTTGTTTAGTTTAAGAGAGCGTAATATAACCTTTAGGTATACGTTATTTAATTGTTTTATAAGATGTATTGTATAATATAACTTCTATAAAAGCCTACCTGTGGGTGGGGTAAAAAGGACCAACTGGATCTGGCAAATGTGTTAACAATAGCAAATAAAAAAGTAAATTAAGTTAGAAAAATCAATTTCACAAGAGATAAGTTAATTAAGTAGTTATTCCAAATCTGCCGATGATTATTTTTGACGAAATACCAGATCAAGTTTATATACAGTGTTATCTCAGAGGAAACGTGGCATAGAAATTTATATTTTGCATTGGTTGAATAATGTAGCTATTATTTTTCAAAATACATTTAAAATAAAAAATAAGACATTGGATCTGTTTTCCCCCTGCGTGTCCCATTCTACCTCGCCTATGGGGTAAAAATATCAGGTGACAAATTTTCGAAAAACAACACAATAAACACATTAATAAACTATATCACATTTTTTATTAAGCACTTATGTTTTTATTAGTTTTTTTAATAATTTCTTTTCTCGTGAAAATTGTTGCGTAGATCATATAGACTGCGAACTTAACATGTTTCCATAAAGGGCCTCTCTCGTATATGAGCACAGGCAGAAGCAATTAAGCGGGGAACGTGTAAAACACGCGGAATTAGCTGCCGGTGTGGTTAGTCGCATTTGGTAAGGGGGTCGTGAATTTCACTTTCATCATTGCGTATAGTTCTGAGCCGGTATTCGCAAACAATGTGCGTTACTCCATGGTACGCAGTCGTAAAAATGTCATCTGTATACGAAAAGTTAAGTATCCGAGTACTGTATTATAAATTTTATAAAATGATTTACGATGATGTATTTCATCTGGAAAAGGGGCTCCCATTTTACATATCTCGTGATTTCGATAAAATCCTCTTTGAAGATGTACCTTTCGGTCAAAGTGTAAGAAACAAGATTTTGGGCTTTGAACCGTGTTTAGTATCGTTGTTTAAAAACACATCTAATTTCTCATTTATCTTGCTCATTTACTTAATATTTTGACTGATTTGGTATACCATAGGAAAAATTGATGTATGTGTGGATACAAATTTTCGGCGACGATTTTAAGAGCACGAATCAACCGATTCGAATTATTCAAAAAACATTCGATTCCTATTGAGAGACATGCTGATTAGCTTTTGGCAATGTCTAGCTGCTTTGAAGATACGGGGTAAAAAGCACGAAAAATGGCAATTCAGTTTGTGAGAAAACTGAGCGTCCGATTTGAATAATTCAAAAAACTTGATGAAATGAAGAACTGATTATATTATTGAGAAGGCATCCAGAGGTTTTAGAGATCCAATAAAAAAAGTTTTAAAAATGCCATGGTAAGAAATGATGATTAGATATATGCACATATCAGATGTTTTATAGAAATTTTAATAATAAGTACAAAATTTGTTTACATTTCTATGGGTACCAAGATTTCTAATGTTTAACCTTTAGACTGCTACACGGAGCTTAGGCGCTTCGATATTTTGTCGCTAAAACAGGTACTCAGCGCGATTACTTTGAACAAAATTTAGAATTCACAAAAAAATTAAAAAAATCTATCCAAAAAAATGTTTTTTCAAAAATTTCAAAACTCTTAAAGATCTATTTTCTTCAAAGTTTTCAAATAATTTTTGTTTTCAAAAACTTAAAATTACGGTACGGCAAGTTCTAGCAATTTATTTTAAGGGACGATGCCAACCACTACTAGTTCCTAAAATGTTATCTTTATTTACCTTATGTGTATACATAAACGCGAGAGCAATATATTTCAATAGTCTTACCAACTTCATTTTCTTTACTGTTTTGATGTTAATGTTCTTTAACAAATTATCTTTGACTTTTTCTTTGTAACAGTTATATATCTCGCCAGATGAAAGTATTTAATTCGTCCCCGGAAAGCTCACGATCAGCAAACCTGGCGCTTTACAATCAACTCTGAAGCTCGTCGATGCATGCCCACCCGCCCGCACATTGTACTTGTCGAAAGCATCGCTCCGTTAGTGCTTTTATGGGTTCCGTCTCGTTATTTACTGCCTACCGCGTTCTTGTTGTACTACAACTTATACGCATTCACAAATGGGGGCGGTGGGCGGACGGCAGTTACAGAAATACTCGACGAAGGACTTCTTCTAATCCTAGATATATTTTATGAAAGAGAACTTTTTTTTTCGAACATTTTCATTCATGTAGATAGGCCTATTCTTGTTCCTAATGATTGCTGTGTAGCGTTATCTGATAATTAAAACGTATATTTTGTCCGAGTTATAAAGTACAATACACTTTGAAAGCAAAAGTTATATAGACACTTACAAATTTTTCACGCTTTAATATTTTGTTATATTTGAAGTGTGCATGCTTGTGTGCACACTTCAAATGTTTCGTTATTGAAATTTAAATAGTTTTTGCAATCTTGATTAACTGACTTGAAAATTAGGTTTTAGGGATACTCTTTGTGTTAATTTGAGTGAACTTTGCATATAATTGTATTATTGCCTATTTTATATATAAGGTAGAGCGGAGCACAAAGGACCAATTTGTAATTATACTGTCTAATTATGTATCAGATGGACTACATCACAACATATAACACGTATCAAACAACTATCGTACTATGTTCAGTAAGATTCCCAGATAATTCCTGATTATAGAAATGTTTTTTTTTTATTATTCTTCAAAATTTTGTGATATGTACCTTTTTACTTCGTAGGAGGTGTAAAATGTGACAGAAAGTGTGCATACAGATATATTTAAAAGGATTTTTCGAAATACACTGCAAACGTATGTCGCGTACTATAATACGAAAAGGGGTGATATTTGTATGTAGTCACTTTTGATCTACTTTTTGGCGTGTTTTTGACTAACATACCGGTCGGGTGTGATACTATGAAACCACCCCGACGGGTATGATATCATGAGAACGGGACGTCTTAGAGTGTTAACCATATGCTTATTTGAAGAATGTTTAATATTAATAATTACAATCTACGCTTTGTAGTACCACAAAGACTACATTTTATTGAAATAAATAGACATTATATAATAATAAGATTATATGTATATTAATATATTCCAATTCAAAATCACAATTTTACAAAAATTACAATATTGTTACAATAATAATTTTGATAAATTATTTTTGAAATTAAGTTAGTGATAATATTAATTACATGTAATTAATAATTGAACAAATTTAATATGAAATATAACTCATTTTAAAAATCACAGAAAAGTATTATCTAAATGTATTTAAAATAGTTTATCTGCCTTTTTTTGTATAGAGTGCACAAATTTCATCAATGTTAAAGTTTTATTATTTGTTACTGTTCCCAATATTTCAAATTCAATATAATGATAATTAATAGTAGTTTGGCCGAAAACAGGTCCATCATATGAGAGCACCACAAATCAATGATTTTTGCTCCTCTGTTTATTATTTTCATTATAGTTTTATTAACACTAATCATTTTTTATTCATTTTTATGAATTTTCCTTTCAAAATTTCTGCTTCTATGCTTTCAGGTCTTGTGCTACTATTCAATATATTTTAATGCATTTGAAAAAGCATGGGGATAAGATCTGTGCCATACAAAGTAGCATCCAAAATCTATTATCCGATTATCAATTTCCATCTTAATTTTTTCATCCGTTACAATGATAGCTCGAGATATAATTTCATGTGTAGTGTAAACCATCACCATCCAAAAAAATGCATCACTCAAAATTGCATATGCATTACCCTTTATTTTATTGTCAAATTTGGAGTTGTTTTCTTCAATGAAATGAAATAAAAGTTATTTTTGCATTCTTACTTTTTATAGAGAATACAATCACGTCATATTGTATTTATCAAAAGATTTCCATCTAAACTTTTTGAATTCAAAACCTCTAAAATACCTAAAATGAAATAAAATAAAATATAGTACAACACTAGAAAAAGTATTGCCATTTCACTATATTCGAGTGAAGAAAATTTATTTATTATACCAATTATTCGTTGAACCTTATTTTCCATCTAGGGCCTTCGATCACTCAGTAAATTCTGAATAAATTTTCTACTTGTGATACATTTCTGCCTTTAATGTATTTAATGAATTTCTGTAAATATTTCATTTTAATTTGATTGTTTGATCTATTTTCTTCATATCTGAAAATATAATGATAAATTAATTAAGACATATCGTACAAATTGAGAATTACATTTTCAACCTCAAACTAACCTCAAAACTAAGAACCTTTGCGTCTGAAGAGAAATTAAATTTTCAAGTTACAGTTCTCAGAAGCAATTTCAACGCAATCATTTCTTCTAACTGTAATTTATTTTACAATAAAAATATTGAATAATTCAGTTCATGTATAAATTCTAAAACTGATACTTACTTTTCACTTTTTCATTTTATACAACATTCTATAAATTTCTTCGAAGATTCCACACTCATGTATTCATTAAAAACCGAACCAAATTGTTTAATACAAATAAAATATTATTTAATACGCTCTATTTTAATTGATAATAACATTCACAAATTCCGCACT
The DNA here is from genome assembly GCF_003426905.1 of Ctenocephalides felis. Lineage (NCBI taxonomy): Eukaryota > Metazoa > Arthropoda > Insecta > Siphonaptera > Pulicidae > Ctenocephalides > Ctenocephalides felis. The sequence continues at coordinate 106,140,982 of NW_020538040.1, forward strand.
TAAGCATCTGTCACAACAAATCCTCAAAAGTGGGGTTAGAATTCGACTTGACGTAACTGTTTACACGCCGTATGGATGTATCTCTACACGCCTGATGTCGAGCATTATTGTTACACGACAAAAAGGAGCGATAATTTAAACGATCGCCGTATTAAACAACATCCTTTATGCAATACCACTCCCTTATGTGTATGATGTCGCGCTTTTTTATGGTTTTCAATACGTTTTTGTGTTTTGATTCACACAACAACATTTGCAGTGTAATAGCTACATTAATCAACTAATGCAAAATATACATATAAAACGCACATTTTTTGTAGTGAACACTGTACATTTGACATTTTGTCAAATATTCAACATGATTGGTATAATCAATTATTTAATTTATTTCTCGTAAAATTGCTTTTTTAACTTAATTTACTTTTTGATTTACTATTTTTCATTGTTCTCAC
>NW_020538040.1:106141533-106182978 GCF_003426905.1 Ctenocephalides felis
ATGATTTTGACAAAGGTAGGTCCAGTCGTTGCAAAGATACGAGACAAAAAGTGCCTAAATATAGTAATTCATTTTTTGGAAATAACAGAGCGTCTGATTTGAATGATTCCAAAATATTTTTTATTTGTATTAAAGAAATGAAGAACTAATAAAAACTAATAAAAAGTGAAAGAAAATGCCATTTGGTGGACAAAAATGCTTATACTCTTCGATATTTCGTCTCAACGCAAGTAACGCAGCTTGATTAAATTAGAAATATATATAATTTTGTCTAAACATTTTTTTTTTTCAAAAATTCGAAAATCTAAGTTATTTTTAATTTTCAAAAAAATTAAAGCTTTTTGAAAAAATCATTTTCGTTCGGCAAGTTCGGACGCAATTCAGCAATTAGCCTAAGGCACAATGCCATGGCACCACTAGCTTATGGCCGATTTAATTTTCAATCGCAGAGTTTTAACAAATAACTGTTACCTTTAATTTGAGCAAATTTTTAATTTTATTTATAATACTCTTATGATAAATTCACGTTAAATCCAATAAATAACTACTTACCCATTAAAACTATTTACATAATGAGTGAATTTTATCCTATTAATATCATTCTTTTGAATTGCAAATAAATAAATAATTATATAATGGAATAAATATTTGAATTCCGGCAGAAAAGTTTCATAGCGTTTACAGTAAATTCTAGGATGTTTACTTCTAATAGTTTCAACCACAAACGTAACATGTATAACCAAAGTTGTACTTTTTTTTTTTTTTTTTTTTTTTTTTTTTTTTAATTTTATTGGCCTCCGCTTCACAGCATTTTTAGAGCCACATACATGATTCATTTTTTCTTTATCATATTCTATACAATTCTTACATATGTATTTCTTATACATTCATCATATATATACTTATCTCTCTTATATCCTAATCTCCATTCAATTTTCATTCTTCTTCTTGTTTCTCAATATGTTTCTCTCATCATCCAAACCTCTTCTTCTTTTTCCTATTTACTTCTATTTTTTCTTGTATTCTACAAATTAACAACTATTTGGAAGCGCCAGGAGTCGAACCAACGATCTCCGGCATGTGAGTCGGACATGCTCCCTCTGGGCTACGTCCGCCACAAGTTTGTACTTAAAATACTAGAAAAAAAGTAAGCTTTAAACATCCTTAATAAATAACATCTAAGAATGTTGTCGTTCTCGGAAAAATAATGCGGAATCATAACGTACAACATTGAAAACATCTGAAAACTGTCGAGAATTCTGCCGGATCGAATTCGTTGTTGAAGCGAAATCGTTCACAAAACCTAGGTCAACACATTCCACGATAGGTCGCCCAATGGGAACTAGGAAAGTCGTGAACCCTTATCAAAACGCAGCTTGGGTTCAACAATAATAATTCAAGCGATGCTAAAACCCAGGCCACACACACATTATATATATATATATATATATATATATATATATATATAGTGTGTGTGTGTATATTTATAAGTATAACTATATACTATATTATATGTAGTATATATGAATTTCTTCCTTTTAATTATTTTGGCGAGTCCGAAATATTGAAAAATGGACTTTGTATCTACAGAATATTGTCATTCTTCTTAAAAATGTATTAAAATAAATACACACGGCTCGGAATAATTGAGCTTAACCAATACAACACAAGATTAGATGTAAATTGAGATGAACTAATATATGTACAGTGTCGTACTGTAAAGTCATGGTATCTCGGAAGATTTACATAGTGTTGTGGTTTGTATCATACTATAATAAGTATTGGTATATATCTACATATTATATATGCAGGTACATGTAGGCATAAATGCCTATATATCAATATGAAGCCACATGTTTATGGCCAAAACCACTTCAGCCAGAACTATTTGGTATCTAGAAGGCTCCGGTATACGTAGTACGTATGACTGAAACGAGCAGGATTTTGCAGATGATCCTCAATCTCAAATAACGACAAATATGAGATGCTCTTCAAATCTTGTGTATATAGAATAATACGTAAAGTTGGAGTGCAAAATAAAAAATATATCTACCTCAAACCTACCCCAGACATGTATTGGTTGACGACAACAGAGAGCCACATGTGACCCACTGTACAGTGACGGGGGGAAAATATCCGTACAGAAAATATGTGCAACTATTACAAAATGATCTTTTAAACACTTTTATTACTTTTCTGTGCAATCTACAATGGCCAGATTTCATAAATAAAAATTAATGCTTAGCAATGAACGAATGTCTTATCAAACAAGCATTATAAATTAGCAATGAACTCAATATTATATTTCATATTGTGATGTGAAGCTATACGTCAGAGCTTCGTCTGGCTCATTTTTCCATTCCATAAAAACCAATAATTGTATTAACAAAAACTTGATTTAATTTTTGTGTTCAAAAATACTACTATATACAGCGATAATAAAACTGATCTGGACTTATGGCATTGAGTTGTGGGGTTGCGCCAGTAGATCAAGAATTTCATCTATTCAAATGAAACAGTTCAACACATGAAACAGCGATTTGAGAATTGACATTGTACAGGAAGTAACGAAAAACAGTAGTGGAATCCATCATGATAAGATTATCAACCACAAATAACCCTGCATTAATTCTCATATTAGAACCATCAACTTTAGAAGATTGAAGAAGAAGCAACCCTTCGATCTAATGCATTAAAATCAATTGCATTAGAACTCTAGTACTATTACTAGAATTCTAATAACCAATACATTAGCATCAATCAATCAATTGCATTTTTTTCTAATAGCTATTTAATTACAGTTAAAAAAACGTTCTATCGCCTATTGATTGCAGAACATTATTCTTATTAAAATTCAGATAATGATCATTTAATAGAATAATGCCTATAATATACTTAAATTTTTGTTCATGATGAAATGCAAGGATGTCCTAGTTGCCACCACTGATTCTGCATGACAAACCAATAATTTACGTTTGAGACACGTGTTCCACAACCGAAGTGATGCCCTCTCATACTCGGTCGCAATCCGAATGATAATATTTGGTATGATTCCAAATTCGCGTAATATTGTAATTGTGACAAGAACGCGGCCTTTCGAATCGATTGTGAGATCTGTGCGAAATTTATGAGACAACTTGTCGGATATAGCACAGAAAGCCTTAAATTAATTAAACAGTATTTGCAACTGGCATATTTGTAAAGATAACATATTGTAGTAATACCAAGAACATATGTGCATATTACACAATGAACAATGTAGTAGATTAGTTTGTACTTGGTCTCTGAATATAAACTAATATGCCGTTATGGGTAATCAATGTGCGACGGGAATTAATTTCTAAATAGCAACGATGAAACACAATAATATATGATAGTAAAATAATTATTCAATTTTTACGAATGCCTGTTGTGAAATTATTATTTAAAATAATTTAAATGGTTTATAATTTTAATAGTGACATGATTTTGAGTTTATTATCATATTTACGTGTTTATACAGTATGGAGACTAAATATACAATGTTTAATGTGGTACAATAAATATGCCATCTATATTAATCGAAATTACAATATTATCTTAGATTGCTAAAGTTTGTTAATTAATTCGTAAGACAAAATCAATTCAAATAGACGGTCATCACCTGATTTTTTATGATAGCAAATATTTGTTATCAAATGCTTACTAATTAGAAAAGCATGATACTAACATGCGATATGTTATGCCTTGCCAGACCATAGTTAGCAGAACATAATCTTCCACTTGAGCAACGTCTAGCTCTCAATCGCGATGTGGGTGATCTATCTATCTGTACATCTGCCTGCCTATCTTCTTGCAAGTGTGCACAAATCGTAAACTCAATCGCATTCCCATTATAACAGCTATAAATACAAAGTTAATAACGATTGTATATTGTTTTGCACTGCGGAACGTTCGTAGGTAATTCCGCGTGAAGGACTATGGTGTGTGGCATGGAACGCGACAATGTCCAATCACGATCAATTGACGTTCACGGCTACGGCTTTGACCGCGACACACCGGCCCATCTGTCGGTGTTGTGACTCTTTGCGACACTACATCTCAAAAATAGGTCAAGGGCGAGCGGAGCGATAGCCACTGGCCACCCCGCGCGACGCAACACCACAAATTAACAAATATGATTTGTGACATTGAACAAACTTTCTGAAATCAATCACCGATAATAGAACTTGATGGATTTATATTTAATTACTCAAATTTAGGTTATTTATATACTAAAAGATCCTTTAAAATGCATATTTTATATTACAATTTAAGAATAAAGCAGTAGAACAAGAATTGTTGCAAATTTGATACTAACTCTTTGTGTTTGAGAGCAAATTTAACTCATTTTTAGTATTCTAATTTTCAAATTTAATTATGCTATATCTTTTACTTTTTTATACCATGATTAATTCAAATCTGCTCTATACAATTTTAATCTATATAATCATAAAAGTTTATTACATAGAACTAAAATTATTTAATAATAAATGATACCTTTCAATTTCAGTCAAAGATGGAAATTCTATCAGATTTTGCTAAAGATTATAAAATATATAAAAGCGTAATACACTTTACGATTTATACTGAAACGAAATGGAATATAATCCTCTATGAGATATCTTGAAAGATGCGTATGAAAGAGAGAAGCCATTTTTCGAAATATTTGAATTATTCTCGCCTTTGAATGCGCATTTATATTGTTCAGTTAATTTTGGCTAAATAGTATCAACTTATGTACATTAATTATTTAACACAGAGGTCCCGGGTTCGATACCCACTTCGAGCAGCCTGTTGTCAAGCAACATTGACAACGATTTTCACTTGGAAATATAGATAGCAATATGTTTCCAAGTGAAAATAGCCCTCACCCGGCATTGTTGCACCATACTTGCCCTATTACAGAGATTGTAATAAAAAAATTATCATACAGAGATGTGACAACTGTTTGGGTTGCCATCTATAATAAAAACAAATGTAGTTTGTAAGATCTTACATTTACAGATTATAAAAAAATAAAATTATAAAAAAAAAATTATTTAACAAATTATATATATATATATATATATATATATATATATATATATATATATATTAGGGTGGTCCATAATATGGATATTTTCGAACTTCTTTGCTCCCATGGGCTCAATTGCTTCCAAAGTGGTGAAAAAAATTTTTTTTGAAAGTTTTTGCTCTTAATATTAATTTTAAGATAGCCCGCACTCCAAGCTAAGTTTCTATAAAATTAAATTTTATATATAAATTGTTTTTTAAAATTTTATAACTTAGCGGCAAGTGAATCAAAATTTTGAGAATAACATTGTATTTGCTCATTTTTATATCCTAAATAAAAAAATACAAAAAAATCGATATGTTTTATAGAATAAGTATTTACTTAGGAAGAAATACATATTATATATATATATATATACATATATATATATATATATATATATATACACATATATATATATATATATATAATATAAATGTGTATGAAAATATATTAAGAGCAATAAAGTGTGTGAAATAATGAAATAATGGATATTCTCAAAAAAAAAACTCATTATTGAATGCCTTTTGAAGATTTCCAGAGAACCAAAACACACATATATGAGAGTATATGTCAAAATATATTAAGTATTTGTAACAGTCATGTTTATTAAGTATATTGTTATAGTATTTATGAATTTCGACCAAAATACTCTTGTGTATGTATGTATGTATGTATAATAATAATAATTCGCATATTTTTAATCACATGTCTTCCAAATTATGAAACTAAAGTTGAAAATTGTGACTTTCGATTTTCTCAAAAAGACCTTTAGAGTGACGTATAAATGGCCATTTAAATACCAAGGTGGGACCAATTTTGTGTGGCAATGTGCCAGATAAAGATCGAATTATCATGAAATGGTAAAGTTGTTCATTAACATCTATCCATCGATGTTCTAAATATTAATATTTTAATCCGAGTATAATTGTTTTACATATTTGCAACTTAGCGTAATTTGAAACAATCTACAGCTAAAAGAATAGAAAAACTCAACCATTATTCAGATACCAGTATAATTTTCAATTTGTCTTTCATGAAACACGGCCCAACACAAACCCTTTTGACAGATTGACATCGCATTCATGCTGTCAGTTATCGTGAATCAATCCTCGACTATTTGACACATGTCAAGCGTTTAGCATGAGGTCAGGTACTTACAAATCGGCTGTCGCTCGTATTCAGATTCCGCACTGATAGAGTGCTTAGAGAAGCAGATAGACTGACAATGAACCGCGCATGCAGATAATGAAAATGTCGACAATTTGAAATTAAAATTTACCGAGATGTATGCCCATTGAATACTTAATATAAACGTATGCGTTTTGTAGTTCAATATGTTTATATTTTGTAGATGTCATGGGTTAACAAGAGTAAAAAGAAAAACAACTGCGAGACAAAGCACTTAATAGGCAAAACACGGACAAAAAACTTAATGTGAGCAATATTTTATACATGGTATTAAGAAACCCCTGGTAAAGTAATTATATTTTGTTGATACTATTAATTAATTTTATTAATCTTCAAAAAGTCGTGCATTGCAAACTCAAAATTTATTACAAAGTTTACCCATAAAAGCAGTAATTATCTTGTCAGAAGATTATTGATATTATGTTCGCAATAGACTTAAATAATGTAAGACAGATTATATTCAAACAATTAGTGTGATATATATTCAAGTTAAGATATAATCAATAACAATATATGAAAAATTAAAATTTCAGAAAAAATATATAAAAGTATGGATTTCTAAATCATTTAATACTGATATTGAAACAATTTCAAATAGCCAAACCGTTTTCCATTACAGGAATTTACGTAAGCGTTTTCTCAAAGATCATTTATGTAATCGCGACTCGATCAGATACAACCAAAAGATAAAAAGCACAAATAAATTCAATGTAGAACCGTAATATGGAAAACACCTTAAAGAAAGTTCCGGTCGAAATCAATTCAGAATCTAAAATGCGGTTTCGGCTATGTTAAATCTCGTTTCGATCGTTCACTAACACTCAAACCTTATTAACATAAATTTGCTTATACAATCAAATCGCTTGATGGGTACTAAAAGTTACAACGCATTCACACCTTTATTGACACAATATATTGAAAAGTATATACGTTTATGGTCGGCTCTGTTCAGATATAATATACAAACGTTAGACAAATTGGATTTTTGTTGCTAGCCTAAACCAATCGGTTAAAAATCACTATTTAACCCACTAACCCAAACAATATATAAATAAACAGTATCTATTGCAGTGTACGAAAGTGCACTAAATTGTAGTAAATATCAATAAATCATTTAAGTTTTATTAATTAGGAACTGCACGAGATTTGTGGTTATTTGCACAAGCAAACGTATATAAACGCAGCTATTTGAAGAAATACTATTGTGGTAAGTCCACTTCCTCTAAACTAGGATGCAATTCATTCGTTACATTCTGAGGCAGATAATATGTAAACGCTTCTAAATCGCAATTATCGAAATCGATAAGCTCGACTACAACTAAATTATGCATTAATATTTAAATTTATATTTTATCTTTTTGCAAGTTAGACTAAATATATGGAAAGCCACAAGGAAATAAGTAATTCATAAAACAAGTTATTGTTGCTTGAAAATTATTTTTCGGTCAACTACCAATCCATCCATCATTGATCGAATTGTCGATATTTGAAGACATCAATCGCTAGAGGTAACGGATCAAAAAAATAATGAATAGAACTTAATATTTCTTTATTTTTGTACATATATTATTATATTAAAATACTTTTAATCATTGTCAGTTGTCGTAAATACTGTTTTAATACATAGTTAAAAAATACAACATATTAGTACAAATTTCAATAATAAATTAAATCAGTTTATCCGAATTTTAGAATATATTTTCAAAATAACAGCTACTCTGTTATATTTGAACACCGAAAAAAATAACAATTAGTACTTGAGTTCGGAAAATATCGTAAACCTTGAATAATCATGTATTATTTACTCATACTTATATAAAATATGTAATAATATACACATTGTATAGAATGTATATCTTCAATAATAAAAACGCATCATTTCATCAAACAAATAACGATGAAAAAATGAAAAACAAATAATTTGCGATTGTTCACAGGATATAATGCAGAACTTTATTTAAATCGTTAGCAATCACGGCCGACAAAATCATTTTTCAAACAATGGTATCTATCAAAAGAAACCTGCAATTTGGGCAATTTAGTATCGTCAATACGATCCCACCCGCGGCGGCTTAAGATGGCGCATTGTTAGGGATTTGTATATTAAGAGTTTCATATTTCTCTGTATAAATATGCAAAAAAGAATGAAATATATCTTACCGTTTGAGTAGACTAAGTTTTCACCCATTATTTAAAAATCGGTCATATCATAATTAGAAAAATGAATTATGTTTTATTTATGTTACATATATATAACATCACGTCTTCTATTTTACTAAAGAATTGGTTAGAAGTAATTGAAAATATTATGAACATGACATTAATCATATATAAAATTATTTCATAAAATAATTTGTAGTTCTTTATCGTCTATTTGTGACACATATCTCACGAAACACCTTCAAAGCGTTTGGGAAATAAAAGAAAAATGAAAAATTCATTTGTTTCATAGAAAGACTTTTCAACTTCCCGTAGGGTAAGTTATAGTAATTAATCAATATAATAGCAAAAAATCAAAAATTTTTTTTATAAATCTTTTTCTTTCGCAGGTTTCCGAACATTTTGATATACCTTAGAAAAATTTGATGTATGTGTGTGCGCGCGTGTGTGTTCGTATGTGTGCGAATTCAAATTTCCGTCGACGATTTCGAGAACACGGTTGAACTCATTTGAATGATTCAAAAAACATTCGATTCCTAATGATAAGAAGACGTGCTGATTAGTTCTTGGCCAAGGCAAGTCCAGTCGCTACGAAGATACGGAGCAGAAAATGCCAAAATTATTAATTTGATTTTTGAGAGAACAGAGTGTCCAATTTCAAAACATATTTTACTTATATTGACAAAAAGTGGAACGGATTAAATTTTTGAAATTTTGAACGAAGGAATTTTTGACGGATTCAATTTTATTCAAAAATTTCAAAATTCCTAAAAAAACTATTTTTTTTTTAAAACTTTAAAAAATTCGAAGCATTTTTTAAAAAGCTAATTTTCGGTACGAAAAGTTCTAGCGATCTGCCTTAAGACACGAAGCCATGCATCACTAGTTAGTTAATATAATTATAATTATTAATAATGATGAATCACCATACGATTTTTTGAGAATATAAAAAGTATCATAAAATCTGCGACCGTCTGTAAGATTCTGCGGGCCTCTTAGCTCTGCGACTCGAGACGACGCGACGTTCGCGCTTTGCGTAAGTGTGTGCCGATTATGATGGACTTTTTTGTGCAGAATTTCACTATCATTCACCAACCGGATTTATATTTAAATCGCTCTGCAGACGAATACCGATATAGCTCTTACTTTTATTATCGTTACTTTTTTTCTTCGCCTGCTGGCCAGCAATTATATGCAAATAAAAATACACTCTCAATTTTATTCCACGTCATATATGCCCCAGCGAAAATTATGAATGAAGAAAGAAAGTGAAACCGCTTATTGTGCATGCGGCGAGAACTATAGAGATTTTCAAATAAACATTGATATAAACATTTCTATGTGATAAATGGTATTGTTATTTGATGTGTTAAGTTCTCTCTAATAGAATAATAATTCATTAAAAGTCATTTGTTTAAATAATATTACAGTTGAACTGTTAGTTCTATTTATTAAATAAATAACATAACTTGGCAAATTTTAAGCATCAATACAAACTCATGTTACAAAACTTTGAAGTTGAATAGAATATAACGGGTAGTAGTAATATTAGAGTAAAAATGAAGCTGGATAATAATAAAGTAACGAAGAAAAGTCTACAACTCGCGAAGAATTTTTAATATACAAACATCGAATCAGATACTTCAATATATTTAATTAATTCCAAAATATTTTCAGCCAAATATATGAACGAATTTCACGAAAAGCACAATACAATAATATAAAAATAACTAATTGTAGAACAGCAAAAACAGCAACAAACGATGTGTGAACGTAAATAATAAAGATTTAATCATTGATAACAATTTACATAGTTAAAAATTGCTAGACAATAGTTATATTTCATTTAATCTGAAAATTTAATAAAATATACACATGTTCATTTTTATGCAAAGAGTGAATAGAAAAATCATTTATAATGAACTGTTTAACAAATTGTTATATTTTTATAAAAGCCCCATGCACGCTGATTCAGATAACCATCTTTAGAATAACAACATGTACATACAAAACCTAAAAAAAATAGGCGCGAAGGGATATATGACCAAACGAAATAAATTAGGTAGTGGCTAGAAGATGAGAAATGCACGTTTTTAAATATGGAACCGGATCGAAAATGTCAACATGTGTGATAAATTGATGCGATACTCTCATCATCTTAAACAAAAAAAAATGAAATCAACCAGATTTCGGTTCTGTTATCGGACGATTTTTGGAGAATGTATATGTAAGTTGCATCAGACTAGTTTCATTTTCGTCGTTAGATAATTTTTTAAGAATAAAAAAAATATATTAGAAATATCTAAAAATACATTTTGACGTTCGGATGCATTTTTATGATATTATGAAATTTACAAGGATAAAATAATTTGAATAATGTAAGAACCATTCAAATTGTTACAGTATTTTATAAAAGAAAAAAATCAAGGATAGTTGTACTCGCAGCTTTATAAACATTTTCAAGGATTGTTGATTTCATTATTTTACACGTCTTTATATAATTATTTCAAATGGTAACATATTTATCTGTTGAAAATAACTCGCACATATGAATATTATAAGATGATATTATATTTAATACAATTGATGGTTAACTAAACTCTATTTGTGTACGTTTGAGCTTACAGGTGGCTTATAGTTTTAAAGGTGGCAACCCAAACCGTTTCCGATCTCTGTGATAAATTTTATTATTAAAATTTCTGTACAGTGACGATTTTTTATTGACGCATGCGGGTAAGGACTATTTTTATTTGAAACGTATTGCTATCTTTATTTTGAAGTGAAAACCGATGTCACTACTAACAAAAACTTAAACAACACGATTCAAAATCAATGAAATGTTAAATAATATATTTTTATCTAATTTAGAAGCAATAAACATAAAGTGTGCGAATTAATAACCCATACAGGTTAACGTACTGATTATTCTATTCTAACCACGTGTATTTGCTATTGAAATTTGCGACAAAAAATTGAATAAATTATACTACCATTAAAAAATATTTCCTACAGAGTATCCATTCACACGCGAAGAGTGAATAATACATGAGTTATTTCGAAAATAAAAAGATCCATTTAAAAATAATTTTGATTTTTTTTCATTATTTTATACAAATCCAGGAAAGCTCTATCTTTCTAAAATTAATGTATAAAACTTTAGTAGCTTTTCCAAAACAGTTAATTGTAGAGAAAGTGTAGCAACAGTTTGCCAATACACCGTACCGTTCATGTATTAGAGTAGTATTATAAATATATAAAAAATGTTAATAAATTTCAAAATTAATAAAACTTGAAATTATTACGTGACTAAAAACAAATTTATTAATGAAATGATCACAGTCCACAAACGTATTTCACTCTTTTATATTATATTTCCTTACTCTTCAATTTAAACTACTTTATTTTTCATTGGAAATTAAAACGTATTGTAAATTTTATAATGAATAAAATTATTTGTCAAAATAAATATAAAATTCATTTATTATAAAAGTATTGCTACTTTCATATTTTTTTAAGCGCTCTGTGTATATTTTAGGGATATAAAAAAGCGTGTTAAAATGACAAAATGATAAAAGCCACGTTTTCCCTATTCTTATAAACGATGTTTGCTTTTCTTTACCTGATAACATTGATTTTGGTTAATCATAATCTTACACCGGTTCCAAGTGCTGAGGCGAATCAACATTTTGCGGAGGCCCTAAGTTCTGTTATGTGCTATAATCTTTATTCAAACATTTAATGCTATTGCGAATACTCGATATATTACCTATATTAATTCCCATATTATTGTCCGAATTGTTTTCTTGCATTGACAAATCGTAGCGCATATTCTTAGTTGTACTGTGAAATAGTTTAGAGCATTTTGCAGGTAAACAAGAATCAAACAGTTTACCGCTATCAAAGAATCTCGTAATGTATCGATTGTAAAATTATTTCCGCAGAATGAAAATAAAATTAAAAAAAATCCGCTATTAAAAAGCTTTTTATTTTAAATGCATTTTATGCAAATTTTGATCTACAAAAATATATTCAAATATTTCCATAATCATCGATTAACTACAAGATGTACCTACTGATTTATGAGAAGAATGTCTAATATTTAAATATTAGACGAATTTCAAACCTCTCGATGACATTGAGAAAGTTTGAAAATTTGACGATTAGTACACTACCTAAAGTGCACATTTGTATTCACTATATTTTGAAATATATTCATGTATAATAAAATGTTACTCTCCTTTTAATGAAATTTTATGATAAAAATTATTCTACGAATTAATTAATACAGTACGTTACATGTGTATACATGTAAAAATATTTTACTTCTTAAATTAAAGAAAAGTAATATATTTCACAAATATAAGATTTTACCAAAGTGTATCCATCGCCCGACTTACAACCGTATGAAATTTTAGAGTGACCACACAAGATTTAAACATTTGAGCGCCGCGGTATGAAGAATATATTAACTTTCTATATAAATATTTCATACCTGTTCGTCTGTCAGATAAGGTCGTGGGATTAAAATTACTGTACCAAGTGCAACTGCATCAATCAGTTATGTTGTTCAATGAAACAGAAAAGGAACAATCCACTTGAAATATGGGAAAGTTTTAATGAAAACTATTTATTAAAAAAAACAAGTTTCTTTTAAGTTTTTGGGGCTCTTGAATAGATTTTGTGTATTTTAAAACCAGTTTTTTTTTATTATGAAGCAAAGTTAGGTATGATTAAAATTGTGGTAGGTATATTATTGTAAGCAAAGTTAGGTATGATTAAAATTGTGGTAGGTATATTATTGTAAACTACATTATGCTGAATTGAAATTAATGCTATAACTTAGCGATGAAAAAAAATATTTCGAGTCACATTTTTCATTTGATATATAACGTTACCGAGTTTTTTCCGGCGTGAATAAGTATATATTACTGACTGATAAATTGTACTTTCGGTTTTTAATGAACGCAAAAAGTGAATATTAAATAATGTTATAACTGCAAATTAAAAATCTTCATTTTCCATACATTATAAATTTGTAAATATCTTTTAAAAATAACATAGCTTTTGTGATACACATACCTGCAAACAGTGTGGTAATTGCTTTGTAAACGCGAGAGCGCGTGCTGTCGTTACAAAACGTAAAGTGGCAGTTCTTAACCGCAATCAACAGTTGCACGGCACGCGACTCATGTCAGATCACACAGTATTTTCCAAAAAATATTTTTTTTTGGCACGACACAACACGTATATGCACTAGAAAACAGTTCAAAATAATTCTCTACGATCTCGAATACTTTGCATTAATTTTGATACCGCATGGTGTACGATGACAGGATCGTAAGTAAATTATTGTAGAGAAATTTTGGTAGTCGAGCGCACCTGTACACCGCGCGCTGGCGAACGTGAAACTGAGAAGCAAACACGGCGGCCGTCGAAGATACTCTCACTGTGGTGCGAGCGCGCGGCGCGTCCCACTTTTGAGAAGGCTCGATGACGCGCCGCTGGCTACCACCTTGTGCTTCAGCAGCGTACCAGCCCAAAGGCTCCGGCCACATGCTGACCAGTCCGATATATAGATCAATCCCAAAAGATTGCACATTTAAATAAAAGGGTGCTATGTGAGGATTTAATTATTAAACTATGTATTTATATACATATGACATTTTGTGGCATTTTTTCGACTATCGTTTATTTAAACTCATCCTTTATTTTTTTCTTTTAATTTGATACTCCACATTTTTTTATATTTTGCAAATTCCTTTTCCCGACGTTTACATTATACTCTTATCCATTTCTCCTCGTTACATATATTTTCCTAGATTCTCATACACGGGTTGAAACATTCGGTATATCGTAAAGCTTTATGACTAAAAGTTCTCAAGATTAAATTGTTGGCACTCATAATAGAACTTATTTTAACAGTTATTTATAAAATGTACGTTAATTTACACTGATAATTAGACAATTCGTAGTAGATTACAGCGAATTTTTGAAGGTCCGTGGGTAAAAAGGTACACCACCTAAATCTTAAAAACCAGTAACGTTAAGAATTTTTCAGCAACAATATAAAATAGAGGTAAGGAGATGTGTAACGGCCATCACATTGATTCTTACGACAATGTTTAAAAATTCGTAACAAAAGTATTTTCCTTCGTTGTTAGTTTTTTTTAGGGTCGTGAGCACTATTGTTTAGTTTACGAGATATTAATGTAATTTTAAATTATTTGTTATTTAATGGTTTTACAAGGTGTATTGTTAATTTTAAGTTAGATTCAACGGTTTATTTTATATAACCTCTATAAAAGCTTGCTTGCCTATTTGGGTGGAGTATAAAAAGTCCAACTGAACATTTACCCTGGCAAAGGCGTAAAAAATACAAAATAGCAAATAAAAAATAAACCAAGTTCAAAAAAGCAATTTCAGAAAAGATAAATAAATAGTGATTTCAACTCTATTGATATCAACTCCCAACTCCTTAGACGCCAATCAAAAGAAATTTATAATATATTGATACAATTCTTAAAACTATGTAAATAAGATTTATAAAATAGAAAAATTAGTTTATTTTATATTAGATTATTATTTGCAATCAATTGACTATGGAAATAAGGAAGTATCCAGATGCCAAGTCAATAAACTAATAAAAAAAAGTCTTGCTGATGAATATTTCTGACGAAATACAGATCAAGGTTATTCACATTGTTATCTCTGTAAAATATGCACCCATAAAAATTATATTTTGCAATAAATAACGTAGCTATTATTTTGTAAAATCCCTTTTAAATTAAAAAAAAAGAAATTGGACCTGTTTGCCCCATGGCCGTCTTAATGTATACTGACTATGAGATAAAAGAACCAGATTACAAATTTTTGAAAAACAGCAAAAAAAAAACAGATTTATACAATAATGAATCAGCTGGGATTTTTACTGAACATAGTCAGATAGTTGTTTGATACGTGTTAATTGTTGTGAGATGATTGGTTTGGTTTTCACAAAATAATTGCTCAAATTCAAATTGGACCTTTATGATCAACCCTACCCTACCTACTACTGTTTTTTCAAAGTTCTATAAGATATAAGTTAATTAAATAATCATATATATCACAACTACAAAAGCGAGTCTTACTTTCGTGTTAAAAATTAGTCAATAAAGAAAATGTTTAAATATCAATATTTCGTAAAAATCGGTAAATTGACATAAACATAGTAATCGGGTCGGAATCGTTATACATGGTTATGATTAAGTAGATGTTTTTATGAAATAGTACGAAAGTTTTAGGTATATTGAAAGAAAATTCGTAGGTATAAGAACCCATTAGTGTTGTCTTATTGGGAGTATTATCACTTTTTGGGAATTTGCATATGCTTGGCATTTGCTCGCCGCCTACCAAACAATAGAATATAGAATGCGATCCACGCGGCCCGAGCGTGAATGCAACGTTCAAATCATGAACAAAACCGCGTCCGCGACGCGTTGTTAGCGGTTGTTATTAATTCGTACGATACACACTATGCGAATTGTAGAAGAGGTCAGAAAAACATATCCAAAACATAGTGGAAGGGAGCAAATCAGTATTGAATCACTAAAAATAAATCGATACGATGTAACGGTTCGGTAACAGCAAATCGACCCTTTCGAAAATAATCAGCTGCCGAAAATCATACATAATCCTACATCTGCAACAAAACTCAATTGAAATTGCCGATGATAAATTAACAATTGCTGATAGCAAATCTAAAATGATAATTAATGAAGGATCAATAATTTAGTTAAATAAATAATTAAATAATTAATTATGAAACACGTTTCGGGAATCTTTCAATATAAAATTTTCTTTGAACTAATTACACAGGCCCACAAAAAAATTTGTCTGTATTTTGTGTGAGGCATATATTTTATAATGTAGTTTTTACCGCTGCCATTTAGTTAATTTTTGCAAAAAAAAGAAAACCTTCGATCAGGCCCAGGATTATCTATTTATAAAACTATTTTTTTTTATTTGATTGATTTTAGATGAATCTCCAAGGAGTTATGACCGTCACCGCCAGGACCGTTTTTTGAAACATGGTCAACAAAACCAGCTATAACTTTGAATTTTTTTCTGAAATATTTGTTACTTCAAGTCAAAACATTGTATAATAATGCCGTATAATTTTTTTTGTAAAAAAATATCGTTAAATAACAAAAAAAAAAAACTAAAATTCTCATTTTTTCGTGCCTCCAAGTACCCCTAACCCCTTAATTACAGCTTCGGTTCGCTATCTTTAACTGCAAATAAGCTTTAATTTTTACACAAATTCTTTACATTAATTTTAAATAAATTATGCAAATATGCGTTAAAGCATAAAATTTTCTATTTTACGTAACGGTATGGAAAACAAGTTCTGACCTAAAAAAATACCCGAAGGAAACGAAAACATGATAATTTATACAATATTATGCAAGGAAAACAAATAATTTTACAAGGAAATAATCATCACTTAATTTCTTATATATGAATAAATGGAACTTTAATTCGTATTGTCAATAGCTCCATAAAATATTATCAGCACAATATTTTTCCTATATTATATTTCTGGTTAATGCCAGTATAATTTTTAAAAATGAGATATTTATTTGTACGTTACAAAACTGAAAACAAGTTAATGATAGTTTGGGAAATTTAAAATATCTATATCTAAAAAAGCACATGAAACAGCTTTACTTTTAAAAAAACATTATTACTAGCTATAAGTCCATTTTATCAGAACATCGATAATACTCGAAAACAAGCCTTTCTCAAAAGCTTGTCATTATTTTTTAAGTCAATTTCATTTTTGTTATTAAGCCAACAGGAAGGAGATGGGAATAATACTAGCCACTGGCTTTAATCAAGTTATCGATATGCCCTTAAAAAATTTTGCTAACACAATATATTTTTACAAGTTTTACAGTCTTGAGAATTCAGAAATTGAGAAATTGAGAAAAGTTAGAAAATTCTAATTCTCCAAGAACCAAAACTGAAAAATCTTTAGCTCCAAATCTATTAAAACAGTTCCGATTTGTCAATCTATGTCTATCGTCGCCACATGCTTGTTTTTAAATTCTATTATCAAAATGCCAACGATAAATATTTAAATGTGAATTCGAAGAAGCAATAAGATATTATAACTATGTCCTATAGCACATACCAGGAATTACAGACAAACGGACGTCAAACAGAATATTTTTCGCAATTGTTGAACCAAACATTTTTATCAGTAAAATTGCATGTATGGAACTTGCAGGGTGATTTTTTATTAAAAATCGTACCGCCCACATCGTGCGTAAAATATACATTATCTTGAGTCATAAAAAGCTCATTAATTATACAAAATATTCTTTGGTTAATAATTATCTGAACTTAGTTATTTTATGCAATAATTGCAACTTATAATCATAGAAAAAAAATTATAAAATCATATAAAAGTAGTAATTTGTTTTCTTTGAAGGCTACAAATCTAATTAACAAATTTATCATTGTTCAAGTACGAAAGGTGTTGCAGTAATATGTGAAAACGCAATTTGCAAAAAGAATCGCAGTGAAATGGATTTATCATAAAAAAACGTTTAATTGCATGTATATAAATATAATCAATTGTAATATCATGATTATTGGCGGATTAAAAGTGTTTTGAAAACAAAAATTATTAAAACGAGAAACAAATATTAAATTTCTATAGCAGCTTTGAAACGCAAGCGATTAAAAACCACTGACAAAATACACTAAACTTTACTCAAATTAATCAAAAATTTATATATTTATTAGATTTTCTAAAAATTTTATGAATTTAGGGAATTTCTATTCGTGACGCTTATCTTTTCATTAACATATATAAATATGAAATAACTTTTAAAATACATTTCCATATTGAAAAACTGTTAAATGATCAAAGTCTAATCTAACCATAGTAATTTAGAAACATTTAACAAATATAGATTACCTTCAAGGTGGAATATATTAACAATCAAAAATTAGTACCCGTGAATTTTAATTTACTTTTACCGTGTCAAATACGTGTTTAAAATTTACATATTGAAAAAGTTTTATCTTTAACCAATAAATTAGGAGTTACGGAAGCTTACTATATATGGTAAAATGAAGAGCTTATTATGTATATATAACCAAATTGCGCTTATTATGTATATATAACCAAAATATGATTGAACACAATATTCATGTATTTTTGTTAAAATGAAAAAAAAATCTTCAAAAAGCGAAACAAAAAAAGCTCATAGACTTCCAACGTACGTTTTTTATTATCTATACTTTTTTTTTAAGTATTACAAGCACCAATCTGATAAATTTGATATTCATAATTATGCAATAGAATGTTAGAGATTTCGTAGAAAATTTATATCCTGTCTGTCCTCTTCTTAGGCTTGTAAGAAAAGCGTAGCCAAATGGCGAGTTTGAAATTTATATTATAAGCTTTTTTATGCGATCAACGTATTATAAAATTATTAGTACATTTTATATGTGACTGACCAGAGCATTTACTTCATTAAATGTCCTGGCAATAGAACAATCTGATCAAGGAAGATTGAAGCGCGAAATTTTCCTTTTTACTCAGATGTCTAGTTTGATTTACGACAGTAATATATTAAAAAGCGCAACCGAAATTGCAAATGACAAACTCCACCCAGGCTTGTCAGTTTTATTAGCAAGCAACTATTTCTGATATCCTAGCAGAACTTCAACATGTGTTATTTATGGCCATGTTTAGTCTAACGAAGCAATGAATCCCTCAAAATTCACGATATATTTCAATGCTTGCAATGCAAATGCATAATAATTAAAATTATTTTATCGTCGCCATGGACATATTTCCTGGATGCGTTAAAATTTCCACAAAATACTAATTCACTTGTGAATATTAACTTTCCACAGTAAACACATATTTTGCTAATGTTAATATTGATTACAAACGGAAACTAAAAATATTTTTGCAATTCAAATAATAACCATTATTTACTATTTAAAGCAATATGTCAAATGAGTATTAAATTATATTAGGTCGCATAGAGTTTTCCACAACTTTTGAATGCTTTACTATTAACATGAAACGACGATACACATTAATTAATGACACACAAAATAATTGTACAAATATTTTCTTAGCGTTGCAGTCAATGGTTAGTCAATTTGTTCATAGGTTACAACAGAAAAATTTGAAAAGAGATTTTTTCAAAAATGTTGGTAGAGAAGCAGAAAAAACTATAGCAAGGGAGACTGGGTGTACGGTTGTACCACTTTTTTTGATCAGCCATAATTTTGTTGATTTACCAGTTAGCTGGGAGAAAAGTAAATTAAATACATTATTTTTCATCTGTTTAATCTTCACCCGAAAAGGACAATAATTACACGTCTTAAAATTTGTTTCAACCGTACCCAATGCACATTATTGAAAACAAATCATCATTATGACTGAGCTAAATTATCTACGCAAAAACTAATTGGTGGTAATTAACTACTAATGTTAAACAACGTGATCTATCTGTATGCAAAAAAAACAGTCATTATTAAAAGAAATCGAACAAAGAAACTTTTTTCGACTCTTTAGAAATGCGGTCTACAGATCCAGTTGATGTAAGGCACTGACTGAAAGCAATAATGGGAACTTGTTTGAAAAATCATACTTCATCTGTCTCCATTTGAACCCTATCTCAAAATCAGTACCAGTATGTTCAGCTGTTATAATGACCGTCACTACCGTACCCTGGCACAATCGTATTAACTGCGAAAAATTTGCTAATTATTCTTTTAAAATATAAATGCACGTGATCTACTTGAATTCCCTTACCATGAGGTGAATAAAAAATTAAATATTTTCAATCAATTTCATCTTAAACCTTACGAGATATTAACAAAAACAAATCGATACAAAAATTGATATTATATATCATTACACCATCTACAATCATTATTATATTTTCTTCAATTCCCACTGATCTAGTGACTAGATCCTAGATTTGTATTTGTAGCTTCAGTAACGAAAAATAAAAAGTGACAGAAAACACCAGGCGCAGCATCTGGTATCACAAAAGCCGCTGGTAAAATAAATATATGAAGGAAATTTTATACGGATATAAATATAAAAATAATTCTCTGCCTTTGGTGATTTACTCATACTTTAATTCAAACATTTTTGGTAGACTATAGATAGACTGTAGATATTTAATATTATTAAGCAAACAGATATTTAATATTTATTAAGAATTGTGACTTTCGTGAACTTCGAAATTAGTGAAAATACTTGCATTTGTATTGTTCTAATATTTAATCTGAATTTGAACTGAATTTAATCCGTGTTTGGTCAATGCAAGCAAAAGTTTTTTTGAATCATTCAAACCGAATACTTTGTTCTCTCAAAAACAGAATTTTTTTGCACATTTAGCACAGTACCCTAGAAACGGCTAGACCTGTCTTTGCCAAAAACTAATCACTACTTCTCCCCATCATTACGAATTGAATGCTTTTTAATCATTTAAATCGGTGCTCTCGAAAACTCGATTTATATTTTCTGCACTCTTTGCTCCGTATCGTATCTCCGAAATGTTTGGACCTGTCATTGCTAAAAACTAATCGGTACGTTTACCCATCAGTAGGAATCGAATGTTTTTAGAATTATTCAAATCAGGGTTGATCTGTGCGTCCGAAATCGCGAAAAAAACATTGTATCCATACACACACAATTTTTTTAAAGTATGTCAAAATGCTCAGAAACCTTCGAAACGTAAAGATATGCAAAATATCCAATTTCGATTTTTGAGCGGTTACGATAACTTACACTACGGGAAGTTAAAAATGGCCGAGTATTGACGCATTCTTAAAATATATATAAAGACTAATAATATAATAATTTATGTATAACGTTTCTCGGGTATTCTTGTATATAATTAACTAGTTTGAAAACACAACCATAATTCAGCAATAAATGGTAACAAATAATAGGCCAATAAAAATTAATATTCAGATCGAACAATTTTATCTTCAAGGTAAAAAAAGTTTTTCGCTAAAAATAATGATTACTTTATGTAAACAATCATTAAAAAAAATTGCGATAAATTCAAAGTATAATAGTCAAATAATGATGGCATATTTTCTAGTTCTGGCATATCTGAAGACATTGAAAGTAACAGTTATATAAACATTAAGAGATAACATTAATTCCCAATATGCAATAATTAGTAATTATCCTGATTGTAAATTATATGATTTATGAAAAGGATTCCATCAACCATTCATTATCTGTTGTTAATTCTATTCGTGCGCGATAGCGTAAAACCGATTACGAAGGAAGATAATATCCTTAATGAGACTTCTTATTTGCATACACATGCGAACAGTAGAAGTTGAATTATAATATACAGGTGTAAACAAATTATAGAAGGCATGACATTATCGGATTATAAAATTTGTTTTAAAGGAAAAAATATGAGCATTGAACATGCAAAGAATTTAGTCTAGAATAATTAGGCAATAAACGATTTAGCGCGTGTTTTGCTGAAAAATGTTTTATTTCTGTTTTCTTTAGAATTTATAGCTATTACGTCCGCATGTTACTTATATGACGGTACCTAACGTTTCAAGATATTTTAGTAAAATAAATGACAAAGGCCCAAATTAAGCAAAAAGTCATCTCGAGACGTCTTGCGTTTAAATATTACATATCTCATTCTTTTCTATACTTCATCTTTTATCAAATAAAATTAGATGTACGTGGCATTTTAAGGCAAGTTGCAAAAACTTCGCGATATGTGTAAACCATCGACATAATAATGAAGTGATTTATTTTTTTGGCAACTCATGAAATTGTGACAAAAAAATTACAAAATTTTGAACCGCCACAATATTCCAAACTTTAATGATTTTTTTTAATTATAATGATTTTTGATCATTTTAGGATGTTCTTTAAGTCCATGAACCATGCTACTATGCAAAGTTTCATTAATTACAAAGAAATGATCCGGCCAATCTTTACCAGAATAGTAATAATCAGCACGGATATAGTGTACTGCAATTAATACAATTACCAATAAAATAAGTTGGTTTGAAGGATATAATTTTCCTTTTCATTGATTACTTTTATTAAAAGTGGAAACTATATCTTCGAATTAAACTTTTATTTTTCTAAACAATTGAAAATTGAAAGTACCTAAATTTTTATACATAAAAATATTACGTATTAGGAAGTGCAAGCAACTTAAGGCAAAATGCCACTTACAACTAGTTTACTTATATAAATGGCTTACATATAGATCAAGAAGATTTGACCTTTAATATAGTAAAGACATTGGTAATTCGAAAATATCAATATAAATTTCATTTTATAGAACAAAAGAATTATAAGTATACCGAGCTGCGGTAAAGCAGCATCATAATGTTAAACTTAATTAACTTAACTTATGATAGAGAAAAATTATTATGTGATAGAGTTAAATTATTATGAGCCAAAAATTTCCTAAACTCGTATTTGTATATTTCTATAAAGGTTTCGTTTGTTGAAATTATTTTTCCAGCTAGATCAAGTTTTTAAATGTCATGTCAAAATTTAAAGTCTGAGCCAAGCACCAGAATAATTACATACACATTCAGCAACCCCTAAATTTTGGCCAAAATTTTTTGCCTTTTCAAAAATCATTGGCCCTGTTACAGGCTTTCTTTCCAAACGTACTGCACATTTAAAAATACAATAGCTAGTTGCTTCAGTTATGTTTTTTTTTGTTTAGAAGCTGATATTTCAGTTACTTTCGACTGAGAAGCAAACTTCATTAGTTCATCTTTTATTTTCTAATCAAATAGTTCATGATCCAATATTAAACTCATTCATTAAAACATTTCTATTCTCATGCAAACTACTCCGAGAACTTCTTTAGGAAAAAAAATTAGAAGAAAAAACCAACACGGTGCCGGACTATCGGGTATTCCGGACTAATGATATATGCTCCCTTATAATGTAAGTCCATATACAAACTATGTTATTTCAAAAAGTGATGGATAAAGCAATAATTCAGTATTGTATTTTTATATTTATATTAATAAATTTTTATATTTAATAAAGATAAAAAATATCAATAAAATATTATTACTGACACATAAGAATGCGATTTATATTAAGTTCGTCCAAAATCCAAGATCAAAATACTTGAATAGCAATTTAGATAAAATTCATATTCCCACAGTTCGACTATTATGTATTGTACGATATCGAAAGCGATTAAGTTCTTAAATAAAACAAGTAATTAGTATGGAACAGAAAAAGTGATGCACCATATTCCTTCGATATTTTATTTTTCAAAACATGTTATGAATTAATTAAATTCTTATCTGCATTATTTATAGACCCGCTTTAGACAAGAAGAGAAGTAGAAATTAATATCAGAAAACAAACACAAAACAAAAATGCTTATAAACAATTCAATTAGAACATGAGCATTATATTACATTTTTAATTGATGTTTTATATACCACTAGCTGTACTACCCGATCACGAATTGTCGTTTTATACATATGAATATACATCTGATCAAAAATACGATTCTGAACATCTTAGTTATTAATGTGATTGTTGTGCTGTATTAGATGCATATTGAAGTAAAATATCCCATTTAGCATTCTAATATATAATATAAGGATATCAGAATTTTTGACGTTCACAAAATATACTGCAAAAATATAAAAATATGTTTATTTGCTATTTACTCTAAAAATTCTCATTTGTGCCCGTTTATCCCATAGAGGGCAAGCTAACACACAAATATCTCATTTTAAATTATAAGGGTTTTTCAAACAATGCATATCATAAAACAATTAAATAATGTAAATTGAAGCGGACCTTTTTAGCCGCCGACATTTAAGCCTAGCTCAACCGTATATTTATATTAGATTGTATATTTGCATTTATTAACTTCCCGTAGGGCAAGTTATAGTAATCGCAAAAAAATCGAAAATGAAAATTTTTATATATCTTTACGTTTCAGAGGTTTCTGAACATTTTGGCATACCTTAGAAAAAATGGATGTATGTGTGTGTGTGTGTGTGTGTGTATGTGTGTGTGTGTGTGTATGTATGTATGTATGTATGTGTGTGTATGTATGTGCGGATACAAATTTTCGTCGACGATTTCAGGAACACGGATCAACCGATTTGAATAATTCAAAAAACATTCGATCCGTATTGATAAGGAGACGTGCTGATTAGTTTTTGGCAAAGGCAGGTCAAGCCGTTCCGAAGATACGGGGCAAAAAGTTCCGAAAACGGTAACTCAGTTTTTAAGAGAACGGAGCGTCCGATTTTAATAATTCAAAAAACATTTTATTTGTATTGACAAGATGAAGAATCGATACAACTTTCATGAAGGTAGGTCCAGCGGTTTCGGAGATATAGAGGAAAAAGTAAAAAAATGAGCCATTTGGCGGTCAAAAATGATCATTAAACATATGCACATCAAATTATCAGATATTTTAAAGAGATTTTAACAATAAGTATACATTTTGTTAACATTCCTATGGGTTCCGTACCAATGCTTATGCGTTAGACAGCGACGCGGCGCTTACGCGCTTTATATTTTGTCCCTATGTAGTTAAAGCAGTACGATTGCTTTGAAAAAAAAGTTCAGATCTTCCACAATATGTCAAAATAAAGAAAAAAAAATTTAAAAAAAAAATTTTTTTAAAAAAAATTTTTTTTCAAAAAAAACTAATTTTTTGTCCAATTTATAGTTTCTCAAAAATCTTATTTTTTCAAAGTAATTTTTTTTCAAAAATGTTAAAAAAAAATAATAATTTTTGGTACGGGAAGTTCCAGCAATTTGCCTTAAGGCACGATGCCCTAATTGCCTTAAGACAGAATTCCACTTACAGCTAGTTACTTTTTAATTCCACAGTATCTATATATAATAGAATTAAAAGTGTGTCTAGTAAACTAAATAAAGAAAATGTCTTCAAAAAATTCAAAACCTTGTTAGAGGTGCTCAACCCATAATGAAAACTAGTGGGGTGGGTGGCATCGTGCCTTAAGGCAAATTGCTGGAACTTCCCGTACCGTAACGAAATGTTCGAGGAATATTGAATGTTTTCAAATAGATTATTATAAATATTGTAACATTGTCTAATATTTATAAGAATTATATAATCTGAATTGCAGAGTTGAAATTGTTTGTTTAAAGTATATTAGAACCAGAATTAAAAATAAAATCTGATATACAAATTTTCGATATACAAAAAATTAAAAAAAAAAAAAAAAAAAAATGAAGCAAAAATTTTTTTTTCCAAAATCAATTATTTTGTTAAGACAAGCAGAAAGTTCTTTGAATCAATTGAATCGGACGCTTAGTTCTCTCAAAAACTGCCATTTTTTGTACATTTAGCCTTGTATCTCCGAAAAACTAATAACCCCTTCTCCCAATCATTACTAATTGAATGTTTTTTAGATCATTCAAATCGGATGCTCCGTTCTCTCAAAAACTCGATTTCTATTTTCTGCACTCTTTTCTCCTTATCTCCGTAACTGCTGGACCTGCCTTTGCCAAAAACTAATCAGCACATCTCCTTATCAATAGGAATCGAATGTTTTTTAAACCATTCAAATCGGTTGATCCGTACGCCCGAAAACGTGGGCGAAAATTTGTATCCATACACATACACACACACACACATACACACACACACACATCCATTTTTTCTGAAGTATGCTAAAATGTTCAGAAACCTTCAAAACGTCGAGAAATGTAAAAATTTTCAATTCCGATTTTCGGCCCATTACAATAACTTACCCTACGGGAAGTTAATAAAAAATACAAACCGTAAAAAAATTAAGCTTCTTCATTAATTTTCTGAAAAATCTGAATCGCAATTCCGTGAAAAACGTTAATGAATGCATAAGACATACACAGACACATAGTCATATATCAATTTTTATGTATTAAACATAATAATACATATTTTCAAATTGAATTGTGAAAATTATGTAAGTATAATGCTGGAAATCATTAACCACAAAGTCCGACCTGAACCAGCATTGTGACATATTTTATGATGTTAATTTACTGCAATGAAGAACTCAATGAATACAACAATATACATATACGACCGCGAAATTTCAAATACTGAAGTGTTATTGGAACACTTTGATTTGAAAAGAAAATTATCCGTTCAGTCAGCGAGTCTATGCGTTCGAAACACGTGGCACATTGCCTGTCAGATTCCTCGAAGGAAGATGATGATAAGAAAAGCCAAAAATACCGCAAAGATGTCCGACATCTCTTCAAGAATCAACCGCTTACTGAGAATCTCATCTGGATTCGATTTCATTAGCAGAATTACAATTAAAGTGTTCTCGTATCTTCCTCTGAAAACACAAATGCCAAACATGAGAAATTTTGATGATGCAGTCGTCGAATCCAAGTCACATATAGTGCAGTAAACAGAGCGTTTAGGGTCTGAATTTTTTTACTGTGCTCCGAATTGAATAAAATTTTGGAATTAGGTTCATCTTACCCTCAAGTTTAAAAGTGAAAACAATTCGGGTTGCGCTATCACCCCCCGGGGGGATGACCCCCCTTCTAAATTGTGTAATTACATTTTTTCAAAATAACGTCGGAAATCGATAAAAGAACTAATTATAAGAAAAAAATGTCTTTTATAGTTTTTCAAAAAAACTAATACTTTTCAAGTTACTGGCCACTATAGATTCATATAATTTTGGCGTTTTCCTTCGTTTTTTTGCAAATATCTCCTAAAATATACATTTTAACGAAAATCATGCAATGAACAAAATAATGTCAATAAAAATCTTAATAAATCGGCATTACATGAAGGGTTCTAAGAAAAATATTAAGCAAGATTTGAAAGAGCAAAGTCGTTTTTTATTTCGTTCAAGATTTAATTGTTGTATTTAAAGCCATCTGGTGTCGAGAATTGGATTTTATAGTGCTCAACATAAGCTTTAAAATGAGTGCTGTTACAAGTTTTTTGCGTGTAAAATGAGTGAGCTATCATGCAAATAAGAAGCATATACGAAGTTTTTTTCTTTCAAATCATATGGTTTAATGAGCGCTGTTTCCACCAGAATTAAAGTAATTCACATTCCATCTAGAATTCACTTCATTATAGACATCTTGATGGATTCTAGCAGATTCACTACTTTAGTACAAACTATTTTCAGAAAACTCACGCTTTTATAAAAACTTTTTTTTTCAATTTTTTTTTAAAATCGAAATTATTTTCATTATATCTCAAAAAGAATAAAAGATACGTATAAAAGCATATAGATCAAAATCAAAGGGATCTTTCTGGCTTATTATTGTTTTTTATTATTTTTCTTTCACACAAAAATTGACAGAGTTATGAATGTTTAAAGACTGCAAGGCCGCGCAAATTGAAAAAAAAAGTTTTTATAAAATCGTGAGTTTTCTGAAAATAGTTTGTACTAAAATAGTGAATCTGCTAGAATCCATCAAGAGGTCTATAATGAAGTGATTTCTAGATGGAATGTGAATTACATTAATTCTGGTGGAAACGGCGCTCATTAAACCACATGATTTAGAAGAAAAAACCATCGTATATGCTTCTTATTTGCATGATAGCTCACTCATTTTACACGCAAAAAACTTGTAACAGCACTCATTTTAAAGCTTATGTTGAGCACTATAAAATCCAATTTCACTGAAATGCCTAAAATGTAAAACCTCGACACCAGATGGCTTTAAATACAACAATTAAATCTTGAACGAAATAAAAAACGACTTTGCTCTTTCAAATCTTACTTAATATTTTTCCTAGAACACTTTATGTAATACAGATTTATTAAGATTTTTATTGAGATTATTTTGTTCATGACATGATTTTCGTTAGAAGGTATATTTTAGGAGATATTTGCAAAAAAACGAAAAAAAAGGCCAAAAATATATGAATCTTTAGTGGCCAGTAACTTGAAAAGTATTAGTTTTTTTGAAAAACTATAAGAGACATTTTTTTCTTATAATTAGTTCTTTTATCGATTTCCGACGTTATTTTGAAAAAATGTAATTACACAATTTAGAAGGGGGGTCATCCCCCCGGGGGATGGTGGCGCAACCCGAATTGTTTTCACTTTTGAACTTGAGGGTAAGATGAACCTAATTCCAAAATTTCATTCAATTCGGAGCACAGTAAAAAAATTCAGAGGTTATATCCTTTTTTCCTCTCCGTTTACTGCACTAATAGGCGAATAACATATACTACATTTCAAGAATAGTAATATACGGGCGACTTCCAAAATATACAATTTGCGGATAGTAAGATAATAATTAAAATTTGAAGATATATTGTGACTTTTTTGCACCTAAAAACTAATCAGCACGTCTCCTTATCAATGCGAATCGAATGTTTTTTAAATTATTCAAATCAGTTATTCCGTACTGTCGAAAATGTCAAGGACATTTGTTTGAGCCATATACGTGAATTTTAAAATTAAAAATTTTGGTACAAATCCAAAAAAAGTTACACAAAATGTGTACACATTATTAAAATCTCTATAAAATATCTAATAATTTGATGTACATATGTCCAATAAACATTATTGACCGCCAAATGCCATTTTTTTAACTTATTTTTATTAGAGACTCCATAACCGCTGGACCTGCCTTCTCAAAAATTTAATGAGTTCTTCATCTTGCCAATACAAGTAAAATATCCTTTGAATTAATAAAATCAAACATTCCGTTCTCTTAAAAACGGAGTAACCGTTTTTGGCACTTTTTGCCCCGTATCTTCAGAACGGCTAGCGCTAGACCAAAAACTAGTCGGCACGTCTCCTTATCAATACAAATCGAATGTTTTTTGAATTATTCAAATCGGTTGATCGGTGTTCCCAAAATCGTCGGCAAAAAGTTGTATCCGCACGCACACACACACATGCACACAGGTAAGCCAAAAATGTTCAGAAACTTTTGAAACGTAAAGATATATATATATATATATATATATATATATATATATATAAATTTTCATTTTCGATTTTTTTTGCGACTTGCCCTACGGTAAGTTATTGAAAATATATATTACTTATTACAATATATACTTTGATATATTTCTTTATTTTATTTATTGAAATTATCTATCTTCAATGGGCCAGCGGTGGCGATATAGGCTCGAACGTGGGCTAGCACCAACTAGTCCCGGGTTCGCTGGTTCGATTCCCCGCTAGTCCCGGGTTCGCTGGTTCGATTCCCGCTTCCGCCAAAGCCCGACGACATCAGGCAACTTTGATGTCAAATTTCCACTTGAGGTTATAGATGTCAAATATAGCCTCAAGTGAAAATCGCTTCTCGTGGGTATAGTTGCATACATATAATAAAAATGTCACCAAATATTTTGAGTATAGTTAATTAGTCATAATTGGATTCGACAACTACTGGGTTCCATCCATCAAAAATCCATATAATACAGTCAAAACAATTACTGAAAGCCCTAAGTGTGACAGTTTGTAATTAAAATGTACAAACAAACTCTATCTTCAATTACAACTCTTTATATGGACTTTAACATTATTATATATGAATGTAGAATATTTATAACGTTTCAAATGCTTTCAAACTGACGATTATTCAATTGAGTCAATTTATGAATATTTTTCACACTCCTTTTTTACCAATTTTTCTTTATTAGGTCGTCTCTAAACAATCCATGTATATAAAATTGGATGTCGCAAAACTCATTATCCAGGTTAAAAATAGAGAAATAATAAGCAGAGGTACCGCCCATTGCCAAAGTAACCACAAAAAAAGGCTAAAATGAATGCGAACGCATAGCATAATCAATGCAATAACGAATACGATAATTATTCCCAATAGAGTTATTACCTAACGTCCTTGAACAATGCAAAAAGTTGATGTTTTTCCGAGTTCTAGGGATCTGATCTGTTTAGAAATGAAAGCGAATTATTACGTTAAAACGCAATTTGAGATTTGCATCATTCCTCAAGGCTGCGAATAACGTATGCCAACTTGAAGTACTCGAAGCAACTACGAAGCACTCCTCTTATCGCAAAACTAACTTGGTAATTCGCTGTTAATGGTCTGGCGGTAAATTTAATAAATAGGCTCAGATACGTCATCCTTGGATTACAAAATGACTTAGAGTGGTGCACGCATTTTAGGCGTAAGTGCATTTGCATATCCTTGAAAGTGAAATCTTTCAATATACTGCACCAATCACAGATTAATTTAGTAGATGAAGTATTCGTGAAGTGGTAAGATAATTCCAAACGCAAAAACATTATATATACATGAAATAAAATTTATTGAGACACTGTTTTTGAAGCAATCCATTTTTTTATTTCAAGCACGTTTCACAAAGTAGGATTAAACAATATTTCTATATATCAACTTAAATTTTCCAAGTATATTCAAATATCCACAGTAACAAGAAAATGATGATAAACTGAAAACGACTAATAATAATATTTTCATCTCAACCATCTATTGTTAAGTTCATCACTATTACAGAAATTGTAATAATGAATGAAACTCAAGTTCTAGTCGTGATTGCCAATAATTTGAACTTTTTCGGAATACTTTTTCTATTTTCTGATTTTGGTAAATAATGTTTAACCATAACAAATATTTTTAGAAAAATGTTCAATATAAAATAATTAACGGATTGCAAGCGTGGTATAGTAGAAGGGGTAGCTAACACAATTATATGAATGGTATACCCATTGCAAAGCATGCGACATATAAATGTTTCTGCATATTAATACTCATCTGAAATCTGAAAATGATTTCATTCAAATCGAATTGGCACATTTGGAGGTTCAAAGTTTTGATATATCATTACCGCGCTTTTTAATAATTCATTGTTTTTTTTTAATTACAAAGCAAAATCCGAACGTTCATTTTTGAATTATATTGTGGCATGCACAGCTAATCGTGCGACGCATGCACTTTGCCATAGATCTGTATAACATCTAGTTCCATCTCAAAAACTGCTCAATCTCTACCATTTTTGCTAAAAATGCTCTTTATGCAAATCATTCATAAATTATGTATAGTTTGTGCGCACCGAAATACATTTGTACAATGGCAGAATGTCCTCCCATTCTGCAAAACTTGATAAAATGTGGACAAAACTTGATAAAATTCAATTAATTTAAAAAATAAAAATTTAGTAAAATTTAGGATTTTCATAAGCTCAAGAAAATCTGAATTTAAGTTAAGTGAAAAACATTAACTTACTATTACAAAATAAGAGTTTGCGGTAGAACTGTTAAAATTTAAGATTGATGAATTTAATAACAAATCATAAATAAAATAAAATAAAAAAAATTTGCCACAAAAACAAAAACGGTGGCCAAGAAATAATCTTAAGGGTTACCTTATAAAATTTTATAAAGATCGGCGAAACCGTTTCGGTGGAGTATTGCTACTAACATGATTCGAGAATTATATATATATATATATATATATATATATATATATATATATATATATATAAATTATATAAAAAATTTAATATATATATATATATATATATATATATTTAAAACCATGAAGTCATTTAGCAGATGGCGTGTCTAAACAAAGCACCACGTGTATAGCCAATGACACTACCTGTCAAATTTGAAAGATAGTTCAAGATACAAATGACATAATAACGCATATTACGCTTTATCCATTTTTTTGGTTATACCATATGGTCAGCTTGTATACGAGCCAAACAATGTACGAATATTTCATTCTCCACAAAATCGCAGATGTGACCAAAGGCCCGCATGCAGACCAGCACATTCTCCTCGACTTTCTATTACCAAAGCGTGTACATGACCTTGTCACAGATATATCGGATATAAACCGATGATATTTGATTTGATTATGAAAACCCATGTTAATATATATGAAATTAAGTAGGTACTCTCATAGAGGTACAAGGTTTTAGAAATCATAGCGATGGCAACACCGAGGACCATCGTTGGAAGGATGGCGGTCATTATTTCTAATGCATAGCAAATGCCGTCAGCGACTATGAGTGTCTTGCATAAAACTAATTGCAATATAATTGCAAGCGCGTAGTAAAATTTTTCAATTCACAAATCCTTTCGACCGAAACCGATGTGCGTTTTAAATATTCCATAGACTAGGCACACGAAAAGCTAAATGAAATAACAATTGAAGAAAATCACAATAGAAATAAGATTATCATTACGCAAGAATTATGTATCGGACGCATATTTAATATTACCATCAGTTTATTTTTAAGAATTCTAAGACCTCAATCAGGATTTCGTAAATTATTTATTATTACCCTAGATTAAATTGAAATATCTGAAAAATATCTGCACATTTTCAGCTATATTGAAATATCTGTTGTATTAAATTTTGCTACAAAGATGGATTTTTGTGCAGTAATGATGCTTCACAAATGTTGAATCAAGCTATTTCTGAAACTGCCATGATAAACAAGAGATTACGAGTGGATTCAGACGAGTAGAGTTATATTATTATCCTTAGACTGGTTTATGCAGAATCCAAATTTAATTGGATACTTAAATAATGAGGAGTTAATTATAAACAATTTTTAAATAAAATATATTATCTCAACAATTTTAATGTCCACTATATAATGCGCTATTGTTTTAATGCATTTTTCAAATGTCGCAAGGCAAATCAACGCTTCAGAAGTACCAAAACTTCCAACCTACAAATATCAAGAACAAATCCATGCACTTCCAATGTTATTAGAATGATCATATAAATATGAAAAGCTTAGAACTAAATTCAAGTACAAAATAAAAATATGTAATAAAATAGTTTTGATTAAGAAGACAATAAGTACCTAATTCGATTGATATACAAACAATTAGAAAGAACAAGAATTCATAATATGTACATATATTGAAATAAAATTAAGTAAATGTACAGCGTCTTTCGCCGAGAGAGATAAACGGGCCAAGAGCTTACGCCCAGGCAATTAGAACGATTAAATCTCGATTCATAATCACAAGCTGACAATCCCTAATAATAAGATCAATAATTAAGATCATGCGAATGCGGCAATAGTTACAAGTATGACAAACTGCGATAATTTAGTATTCACATCATCTGCCAAGCTGAGCATTCGAAGGTTAAATGAGTCGAGGCATTCAAAGTATTCAAAAGCTTTCGGAATCTTCATAAATCCGCACACCGGTTACCAATCATGACCAAAAAGAAGCCATATTACAATCATATCTCTATATTGGTACTTTGTAAAGATTTTCTCTCATTAACATATACAACATTGTTGAGAACATCCATTACGCAACGCGGTTTAGAAATAGAATTACAAAGAGTATTCTGACGTTGACATAAACCGTTTATTTGGCAAATATATGCGGATGATTTTCACAGAATTCTATATTAGCTAATTTTACACTTGACTTACATAGGTCGGGTGTAAACGGATGCGACTGTAGGTGTCAAATTCATTCAACAACATAGTTCCGACAAAAAAGTTGTTTTAACGCGTTATCATAAATCCGCCGGCAATTAAAAATATAATTACGACGGTTAGCTCGGTGATTCTTACAACGTGACGCTAATGATGACACCGTGTTGTTTTGGGTGGAAAATTAAACGCTGTTACGATTAGCAAAATAGTACAACGATTCTAAGAAACATTTAAAAAAAAAACAGTTTCAAGAAATATAATATATAACCTATTCTTATTAAAATAACATTATTTAAAAAAACATGACTATATTATCGGGTTAAGCAAAAATGGCCTTTTGCATTACATCTTTGTCTAGCTTATAAGCTTACAAACCCAAAATTATTATGAACATTAAATTATTATAAACTTGATTAATATATATATATATATATATATATATATATATATATATATATATGAGTGAGTTCTTGAGGGCGATACATCAAACAAAGAAAAGGCAAAGATTTATAAAATAATCTTTAATTCCAAACGTTTCGACATTCAATTTAATGTCATCATCAGTGGATCTAAAAATAGTATAAAAATTAATATAACTATTCATTATAAAATATGTGGATTAGTATAGAAGCTATAGATATAAGAGAAAATTTAACAGAACAGCAACACTTAACAACAAACAGAATATGAAAGATAGAAAACATAATAGAAACTAGATATTAAATAAATAAAAAAGAATATATATATATATATAAATATACATACATACATATACATACACATATATATATAAATACATATATACACATACATATATGTACGCATGTGCATATATACATATTATATACATACAAACATATATATATATATATATATATATATATACATATATACATACATAAACACATGTACATACATATATACACATACACCTGCATAAACATACACGTGTATATATATAATGTATCGCCCTCAAGAACTCACTCATATATTTCAACATCAAAATTAACTACTAAATCATAAATATATATTTATATATATATATATGTTTAATTTGAGTTTAATATTCGGGCGTAACATCAATAAAAATATTATTATTTTTATTGATGTTACGCCCGAATATTAAACTCAAATTAAACATATATATCAACATCAAATTCAAGAATATTCAAATATATATATATATATATATATATATATATATATATATACATTACATATATATATATATATATATATATATATAAAATTATTAAGCGTTTTCGAAATCAGAAAATATGCCATATATCACCCACACACTTCGAAAAAACTTTTCAAAATCAAAGACACAAAAATATTGAACCATGAATATCGGTCTTAAAAAATAATATAAACCTACAATATTGCATTCATATTTTTCTCTAAATTTCTCTCTGAACCAATGTGTTTTCCATTCCAGTTTAGGAAATGAGTTTTCAGCCCAACGCTAGTAAACAACATTAAAGAATCCATTTGCGACCACTAGTCAATCAATAACAGCAATAACTGTATCAAAATGATCAAAATGTAGAAGAACGTATTAGTTTTCAAAAAATCCTTAGTAAAAGTGATGCTGCGGAAAAAGTATAAGTTGTAGTTAAGCCCGAATCACACGAGGCTTGTTTTCTGACGCTGGATTTCCCGCTTGATTTTTTTGCCGATGACGGCGCTGTAAATCATGATATTTTTCTAGCCGTACGCATCACACGAGGCTTTTTGAACTAGATTTTAAGCGGTGGTTAATAGGTGCCGTGCGACATAACCTCGAAATTCAACAATACTTTTAGTTCAATACAATTTTTCGTATAAACAATACTTTTAGTTTAGTTACAATTAACAACAATACTTTTAGTTTACTTTTTCTATTTAACACGGGTCATAGAAAATAACATTAATTTTAATAAGAACAATTCAATAAAATTAATATAGAAAAGAGATAATTAATATAATAATTTAAAAAAAAATTGGAAAGTTATATAATTTATTTAAATTTTCAT
Organism: Ctenocephalides felis; assembly: GCF_003426905.1. Classification (NCBI taxonomy): domain Eukaryota; kingdom Metazoa; phylum Arthropoda; class Insecta; order Siphonaptera; family Pulicidae; genus Ctenocephalides; species Ctenocephalides felis. The sequence continues at coordinate 106,177,404 of NW_020538040.1, forward strand.
AAATCTGAATTAAAATTATGTATTGAAACATTATTAGTAAAAATAAATAAAATCAATACAAATAATAAATAATATTGTAAAAATTTAATTATTGTTTTAGTAAACTTTATAAATATATATTTTAATTTTAAATATTAATTAATTTTAAATATTTTTTGTGAATTTTAGAAATATAATATTCAATAATATTTCTCCAATAAATGAAATAATTAAAATAAATTAAAATCAAAATGCTTCTATATATAAAAAAATAAAAAAAATATTTATACTTAAATAAATATAGAAAATGTTTTTGGATATCATTTATCATTTACGTTTATATTATTTTAAATTATCTAAATTATCTAAATTAAATAATATTTTAAAAAACTATATGTTTTTGTCCGAGGCCGATCAATTGACATTGATTTCATAACTATTTCCAAAATATGTCGTACTCTTTCTTCAAGTTTGACAGCAGTGCCGTCACATGATGAACCATGTGACAAAATACTGCTTCCCGATTGGTCGGGACGGGCAAATCCATCTCGAAAAATAGCACACGTTCTAATGTCAAAATCCAGCATGCTGGCAAGAAAGCGAGATCGCTATGACGTCATTTTGGACTCTCGACCGCCAGCTACCTGGCAAGCAGAGCCATAAAGCAACAAAACAAGCCTCGTGTGATTCGGGCTTTATATAGGGTAGAGCGGGACTTAAAAGTCCGCGGGAAAAAGGTTAGAGTTATATAGAGTACTGTTATTTCGTTTACGAGACCGTAACATAACTTTTGAGAATACGTTATTTAATTGTTTTATAAGATGTATTGTTAAATTTAAGTTAGATTCAATAGTTTTCTTATATAACCTCTATAAAAGCTTACACGTGGATGAAGTAAAAAGAATCAACTGAACCTTTAGCCTGACACAGCTGTAAAAAATAAAAAAATAGTAAACAAAAAAATTAAGCTCTGCTGATTATTATTTCTGACAAAATACCAGATCAAGGTTATTTACATGTTATCTCTGTAAATAAATGCACCCAGAAAATTTATATTTTGCATTGGTTGAGTAATGTAGCTATTATTTTGCAAAATTCCTTTAAACCCCAATTTACCTCGCCAATGGGTTAAAACGAACCAAGTTAATTTTTTTGTGTCAATAGAAAACACATTTCTACATTGATGAATTAGCTGGGAGTTTTACTGAACATAGTCAGATAGTTGTTTGATTAACATGTGTTATTTATTGTGATAAAATTAGTTATAATTGGTTTCCACAACATAATTGCTCAAAGTCAAATTAGACCTTTGTGCTTCGCACATTTTTTTGTTTGTTGTTTTCATATTGACTGAATAATTGCAAGCTTTCTCTAATAATACTAGTGATTCTAATAATATGCAGTTTGCCGGTTTTTATGTATTTTCTAGTAAATATGGATTTTCATATTGTTCATTCTAAATGAACGATTTTACTTATATCAATAATTATAATTTAAAAAAAATTCATTTGATTACCTGTTTATAAAGAGTGCACAACTTTATAAAAAAATAGAACTAAATAAATAATTTTAAATGTAATACTACATATATAAATAAATAAAAAATATAACAATATTTGATACATATTGAAACCTCAATATTGCATAAAAAAATTCAAAATATAGTTATAAATATTCAAATGTTCAGAAATGTGAAAACTTTTCAATATTTTTCAGAAAATTTCATATTTCAATTTTCATTCATATTTTTTTTTTCAAAAAAAAATTAAATCTATCTAAAATTTGTAAAATTTTCATTTATGCACTAATTAATTATTATAAATGTGCAGAATGACTTCTAGACATATCGTAGACAACGAGTTATCTCGTGCGTGGCTGTCAACTATTCAAATGATATTGTATTTTTTAGCATTCCTTCTCCTCATGTGAAACCGCTAACAAGCTTTTTCAACCTGACTTCCGTAGGCGTTTGTAATTTTGATACAATGAAAAATAAGTCTGACACTTGGTTACATGACATTGTACTTGCTGCGAATGTTAGCATGTCCACGTTAATGAAACCATAATTTATTCGTGTAATAAATTTTCCAAAGCCATGATACATTTTTTGCAGATCACTTACCGCAACTAAGTATTAGTATTAATGGCATCATTTCATTGTCCCAATAATCGGGGAAAAGTAATTTATGCATATGTTAATTTATTACTTGATCTTGACAATATTTTTTGATGTTTCTTTTTATAGCTTGCATTCGACTGAGAATGTTTCGTAAAAGAAAACAAACCTTGGATATTGGATATGATCGTTTTAGGTACGAATAGATTAGCCATGAAATATTTAATTAGCATAAAATATCATCTGCGCATTAAAAAAATATGTATGTACCCAATTATGATTGATGCAAATGAACTGTATAAAATGTCAAGCAAAATTGAATTGTGAGAAAACCACAAATCATGTAGAATGAAGTCATTTAGACACAAATAAATATTAAGTAAACTAACTAATTAAAGTAAATACATACGTAAATTTAGTTGTACCAACAATGATATTTAGGATAAATATAACTTCAAAAATATTGATTTTTTCATTATATTTCATTGAGTTATCATTATTGATAAAGTAAAAAATTGCTGTTTTGTTAAAACCTTCCATCGCCTTTAGAGACAACAAAAAATATATGAGTGTAAAATGTTCATTTGTTAATGAATAACGTACATTTATGACATAAAAAATGAAAAAATATTTAAATTTATAAATTATTAATTAAATATAGCACGATATGACAGGATGCGTTTCTCTGAAACTCTTTTATCGTTTTGAAATTGTAAAGACTTGATTATTTTTCACGCCACAGTAGAAAACTCATAACATTAAAATTGTTAAGTAGGGAAGACTCAGTACGGTTGTGAGTTGTGACTGTCATCATAATAGCTAAACTATACTGATTTTGATATAAGATCTAAAAGGAAAAAGATGAAGAATGATTATTCGAATAAGTTCACATTATTGCTCTCAGTCAGTGCTTTACATTAACATGATCTGTAGACCGCATTGCTTTTACAAAGTAAATTTTCATGTTCGAATTCTTTTAATTATAACTGTTAATTGTATGCAGATAGATTACTTTTTAAAGATTAAATAGAAAAATATATCTAACTTAACTTAGTTAAAATACAGAAAATAAAAACAAAATAAAAAAGTTCACAAATAATTCTTGTTAACTTTGTTTTTTGTTATAGATTATATTTTATTCAGAAGCTTTGTTTAAATGTTTATTTTGTGTTGTGTTACATATTATTATATAAAAGTCGTTAAAAACAATAGGTATATAACACCGAAATAGATTATAACTTAATTTTATGCCTGTCATTATTGACCCCAACAACTGTTACACCGTCTCCCGGATGTGGACGGTTGTGCCACTGGCACTTTTTTGTATGATATCATTTTATGACTAATACATCGTGTTTAAGGACACTATTTCAGTATTAAAAATAATATGCCTGCCTTAAAATTTTTACTTAAACAAATGATCAAATGGTAAATTAACAAAATTATGGCTGTTGAAACAAAGTGGCATAACCTTACCCAGTCTCGCCTATATACAGGCTAAAATTGTAAGTAAGCAATGACCCTTACAATTACAAACAAATGTTTAAAATGTAGTGTTTCAAAACATCCGCAATTATAAATATATGTATTTCTAAACAGTTTCAAGACATGATTTGTGGGAGCGCTATTGGATTTTCCACAAAGTGTGATTCGCAACGTCACAAAGACACGGTGACGTCAATTCTAATGCAGAAGACGAATGTCTCCTCTTTAGCAAACATTTGTTCGATGATTCTAACGCAGACCAGGGTTATCCGTGTACGTGTGCTTCGAATACTGATAACACATAATAGATGTAGGAAATAATTTGATATCGGTCGTGAGAAAAAATATGACACGTGCAATCTTTTTTAACATCTGACACTTGGAAAATATTGTAAGAAACTAAAATTGGCAATTTTTGTACACGTTCTGATCGAATCTGTACGTGGTTGTTTAGAAATGAACTGTATTTTAGGGTCCGCCGCCTAGCGGACTCCAAAATATTCTAAAGATGACAAACAATTGTTATATCTCAGCAAAAATGCATTTATTGATTTGAAAGATGCACTTTTTTGTAAGTTTAGAACTATAAATTTCACTTATGTAAACATAAACTAATACCATAGGAGAGACTAGGTACGGTTGTGACAGGGTACGGTAGTGATACTCGTCATGACCGCTAAACTATACTGATTTTAATATAGGGTCCAGAGAAAAAAGATGTATGTTTGTTTGAACATGTTTCCATTATTACATTCAGTCAGCGCCTCACATTAATATGATCTGTAGACCGCATTGCTTTTAAAGAGTCAAAAAAGTTTCTTTGTTCGATTCTTTTAACAGTAACTGCTACTTGGTATAGAGACAGATCACTTCATCTTTCTGTAAGTTGTGACTCACAACCGTACCAAACGCTCACTTCTGAAAAAAATTTCATTGTTATGACTGAGCTAAATTATCTATGCAAAAACTAATTTCTGTTAACTAACTACTAAAGTACAACTTACAGAAAGATGAAGTGATCTGTCTCTCTTGTGACATGTATTTCTTGTCCTATTCGGGTAAAGATTAAACAGTTAAAAACAAATTGAGTTAAGTAATTGGAAGACAAAATACAAAAGAGAAAGGGGAAGGAAAATTTAATATAAAGCAAAAAAATCTTATTAACCCTGTTTAAAATATGTTTTGTTATATATTGTTTTATTATATTCATAAGCTTTGCTCAAATGATTATGTTGTTTTGTGTTACATATTTCTGACAATGAAAGTAGTTTCTGACAATAAAAATTATATTGTTATTTTGTTCATAGATACCTATTATTATTTAACCTATTTTTATGTCCCGTCACAACCGTCTCTCGAATGTGGACCGGTTGTGTTGTGACACTCGCCCTTTTCTGGTATGATTCGAGTTTATTACTAATTATGACTAGTCCATAGTATTTAAGGGCAGTATTTCGGTATTTCCACGTAGGCAAATGATCAAATTATATTTTAATTTACTTTTCCCCGAGCTAAATTAACGAAATTATTGCTGATCAAAAAAGTGGCACAGCCGTACCCAGTCCCACTACTAGTAATGTAATTTATACTCTTATTGATGCTATTTAGTATACTATTTTCCCTACCATATCTACTACAGCATTTACTAAAATCCATGAAAATTTTCTGCGTTTATGATATAACACTAACATGAGAATAGTACACGAAGTTCAAATAAAAAAAAATTTGACGATACCTAATATTTGCTTTTTACAACAGTTTATCCAGAATATCAGTTATAATACAAAAATAATTTCATTCATTTTCGCAATTTAATAATCTATACTTTGAAGTAGGTTATCTTTGTTCTAATTCCGAAGATAAAAATACAAATGTTAATACAGCATAACCCACCCCAGTTTTTTTTTAAAAAAAATTCATAACATTTTGCTTTATACATAAAAATAACAATTTAATTTAATTCAAGGTTTAAGCTATCGTACAAATTATTTGATA
>NW_020538040.1:106183078-106210567 GCF_003426905.1 Ctenocephalides felis
TTTATTTTTCATTACAATATAGCAAAAATTGTTTTTAAGTTTAGATTTTTTGTTTCTTGATTATAAAAATGAGCATTCCAAAATCTGTATGGATACAATTACATCTGACAGATAGCTCTTGCTTATCTGAATCTGTAATCTTATTCAGATTCGTACAAATCCCACAAAAAGTCATTCATAATGACTGCATTTGTAATGTAAAAGTACCGTCACTTTTACTAGTTTGATATCTTTAGAAGCATGTATATAATCAGTTTTGCATAAATATATATAATGTTATGTGAAACGATTGCTCAATTTCTCAATTTTATCTAACTGAGATTAGTTTTCACTTTAAAAAGCACATGTAATAACATATAAAAATTTTCAATGATTGTTGCAATGCTCAATTGCATGCAAATTGTCCAATATCAATGACAATGTCATATATGTAAAATATTAATATCAGTATCAATAAAATATTTATAATTTAGTATCAATATAAGTTAAGAAAAAGATAGAAAGTAAGTGCAGATAATATTACAATTAAAATTTCTGTACTATAAATAGATCTTAAATGTGATCCAATAAATTTTAATTTGAAACGTACGAAATATCATTATTTACCAAAATGCCTTTTTGAAGACGCCCAGAGTTTCGGGATTCTGCAGAAAGGAGATAAAATATTGACACAATGAAACTCAGATATAATATAACTTTGTCTCGAACTTTAACTTCATAATCGTTCAATTTTGCGAAAGCAATAAGGTCAATCGAATCGCTTGATATCTATTATGGATTCAAGTGACGATGAAGGGGGACCGAATATTATATTAGAAGATATTGAGACAAAATAATTAAATATATATATATATATATAATTTATATTTGCTTTTGCCAACATGCAATGCGGGGGAAATTATTTTTTCAATTGAAAATTGCTCTTTAGGGCACAGCTATGTGAAAGGCTATAATACACTCAAATAATTTTTGCTGAATTTGAAACTATTAAGTTCGGGGCAAAATTACATAAATAATTACCGCTAATATTTTTGCCATATTTTTCCTTTCTTGTAAAAAACTAATATTGCTTTCAATTCTTCTGATTCCATTCTTCTGCCTTGTACCTTAGTATTCAATTCTCTGTATATTCTTTTTTTTCGCAGAAATCCCTAGTCTCTTTGCTCTTAGAAGGTTTTTGGTAAATGTACAAATATAATCGTTAGAATATCGACAGCATACATTTTTACTTTAAAATAAAGGTTTGTCAGAATATTTTTAGCACGTTAAAAATTAAACACAATTGAATGCAGATTGAACTTAATTCATTTGCATTGTATTTTAAATTTTTGACCATAGGCGTGGTGGATATTTTGTTGCAAATAAAGCTTTAATGGAATAATTTATAAAAAAGGTTAACTATTTTGGATGAACTCCTATATTAACAATATTTTCATGACAATGCACTTGAGACAAAACCTTTTGATGTCATTATGTTATTCTAAAGTCGATTATTAATTAGAAAACTTCTATATAAATGTTATTGATTCATAAAAAATCGATGATAATTTAATATGCATATAACAAATACGACATCGCATTTTTACATCTATTTGCCTGAATCTGCTAATCTGTGTTTGTCTTTCTCGAAAATCTAATAAATTCATTTTATAAATAGACAAAAAAATGCTTGTTGAATACAGGACAGAAAATTTTCAACCTTAAATTTATTCATCTACAAATGTAAATCTACATTTTCTTCAAAGTGTGCCAAAATCATCCGAAATTTTTGCAACAAAATATTACCAAAAATGAAATAATTTGATAGCGATTTCAATAACTTACACAAGGCAAAATTAATATTGATAGCAATTTATTATAGAAACGCTCACATTTTCCATATTTTATTTTAATATAGTACGTTTGTGCATAATAAACCACGGCTAAATTAAATTCCGAACACAGAACAAAATGCTGCCAGTTTTATACGACGAACAGCTTTTTACGGGTTTTGCATGCAAGCTTCAATATTTGCACTTTCGTGTTCAAACAATATGTTACGATGCGGGTTCATTTTCAATGAAACATTAATTAAATAGGCTCCCATTGAATCATCGAGGGCACAGTAATTAAGTAAACGGATGTTTATTGAATAAGAATTATATTTAAAATATTATATGAATTTTGTATTCAAATATTCGACGGCTAAACGGAAGATAAATACGTGCAGGAAGTAAATTTCAACGCACGTGACTTCAGACAAAAGTTACATCAATATTAAATATTGATAATTTTTTTAAAAGAACGTTAAATAATCATAAAAACAGTTCAATTAGTTAATTATTTAACAAAATACTATTGTGAAGAGATGTTTTACAATTATTTCATTCGTGATATGAATAATGGGTGGTATGTGGGTAGTAAATCAGTATACTTTATGAAAGTGTAATATAACATTTTGCTCAATATTGTTGATAACATTTGATAAATATTGAATAAAAGTTAATTAAATATTCAGCACAAGAGGAAAATTACTTCAAACGAATTGGCACATATTGTTGAAATTTGCAATTGTATGTAAACATATATTTCATACGACCTCTAAACCGAACCAAAGTGAATAAATGTCGAACAAAATTTTATTTTCGATAAAGTATATTAGAGAATATTAACTATCTAAGTATTTTCATCTATTTTAAATATAAACAAAAATATTTGGAAATATACAATAGATATTGATTTAATATTCAGTATGTAATGAACAAAATTAAATTAAACAATGTAAATCACGTTGTTAATATTTATTATACAATAAAATTCAGTATTTATTATCAATGCATATTGATCAAAAAGCATAATATCACTTAATTTAAAATTGATTATATTAAAACAACCATCTATTCGGAAAAACGACAAAAGCATTTGATGAATATTTGAAAGACAATTTTATTCAACATAAAATGCAATCAAAATAATTTGCTCATACTGTTATACAAATAACGTTGTTATTAAGTATATTTAAAAACAATAGAGATATTTTTTATTATTATTAGTGAACAATATACAAGTTAATTTGTGAGTGATTTAAATGACTAATGTAAACGCTATTCACGATGTTTTTTTTTTCAAATTTCATATAAGATTCTCGCCAAAGCACTCATCTCAGCAAACTACACCAAAAGACTAAAAAGGAAAACGCCCTTGGACCTAACTGGCATCCCAAGTCAATCTAGATTATAATCTTTTCTTAAATTAGGAGAGATTGCAACTGTGCACTCTCTCAAGCATTCAATAGTCATATAAGATTGGTATTTATAACAAAATAAATGCTAGCAGAACAAAGAGATATTTAAAAATGATATAAATATTGATAGAATTTATTTTAAATTAAAATTCCACAAAATAACTACATTATTCGTATAAATGTTCACAGTAATACATAATTGAAAATAGTGTAAAATAACATCAACTTAAACCAAAAATTAAAATCATAAATTTATTGAAGCACTTTATCATTAATGTAGACAAGACAGATTTAATTACATTAATACAATACGTTATTTCTATAATGTGTTAATGTTTATCAAAAAGAAATTTGTTTAAAATAATTTGCCAGTGTATTAGATATACTGATAAACAGAGTACCTATAAATAACAATATATGTATATATATATATATATATATATATATACATTTTTTAAAATTAATAATTTCCAATTATTTTATCTCACATCAATAAAATAATTTAAATGTGACATCAGAAACATTATTAAACAAACAATGTGATACATCAGAAACATTATTAAATTGTTTTAAAATCAGAAGAGAATATTAATCAGCATTATAGAATTTTAAATGTTTGAAAAATGAGAATATAAAATATCTAAGTGTGAAATAATACAAATAACAAAGAAGCATTATTGATTTGGCATAATAGAAAGCTTGATGAGCATAAGTAAAAATGTTGAAATTTTTATAATTTATATTTTTGCACAGTTAATATTTTTTTCATTATATTAAATTTAATATCATATCAGTTTTTAAAGAGTTATATGACAGCAATTTTATTAATAAAACTACTCGTTTTTGAAACGATATATTATCGTTACGTTATTTGAGATTTTGAGCAAAATATTTAATTCAATCAGTACACTTTGAAACTTATACATAACCGTACAAAAACATAAAATACAGCCGACTTGTTTTGACTTAATCACTAATTAATTTGTACAAAGTTGTATCATCGTGCTAGAACTATTATAATGTGATTTTTATTATACTCTATGAAAGGTTCATCTATATTATATATATATATATATATATATATATATATATTATATTAAATGTGTACATACATTTAATTTTACTCGTTTTCAAAGATCTCCTTTTTCGGAATATTAATTTTCGTGCAAAAGTTATAAAGATGTAATTTATTTCTCAAAACAGTCTAAATTAATACCATAATTAAATATACATATAACAGCAAGTAATCAAGGAAAACTAATAATATTTTTAATATAAATTTCCTACTCTAAATATGATAGTATACATCATTTCACTAAGTACATTCTCATCATGTTAACAAATAAAAAATTCACATATTGGGTACAATAATTAAAAAATACGTCGAAAGTTATATCGTCGTGCAAGAGCTAAAAATGTGATATATTTATAAAAAAAACTGTTAAGGGTATATAATAAATAAAAACATATATTAAATAAAGAAAAGACACAAGAAATAGAGAAGTATACCATCTATAATAATTATTATTATAAAATATATGTATTTATTTGTTCAAATAATAAAGTTTTGTAGGATTCCTATGAATGCCAATTCTCATGTCTGCTGACTCTTTAAATAAGATCTAATACAAAATGCAGCGCAAATGCTGCAATAATTTAAATATCAATAATAAATATTCGAATACGAAGTATTGTAAAGGTGTTCTAAATGTTGACACTAATAATACATATCCCGCTAAACAACATACTTGTTTAAGCGCTTGTAAATATAATAATTATATTTATTAGATATTAAATACATTCAAAATGTCGATCTCGAAATGTAATTTGATTATTTAAATGTAGATGTAATAATTATTAGATATACATTTACTTATTAAGAGATTCTATAAATATATAAATATTATGTAATATCAGATAAAAAAAGTATTATAAATTTAGCAATTGTTATGTAAAAGCATATAAAATTATATACACAATAAATGAATAAAATACTTGATAAGAGTTTTATTTATTTTCAGTGTTTGTTTTATACAAATTATGTACCATTTGTTCTGTACTTGAGTTAATTCCGTAACAATATACATAGTATGGAGGAGAACATGTTTTTCTTAATTTTTTTTATAATTTTAACGCTATTAAATAAATTATAAATTTATTGGATTGTTGGTACGTTGAGCATAATTCAGTATGAAGTTTCGAGAACACGGATCAACCCATTTGAATGATTCAAAGACCATTAAACACCTATTGATGCTGATTAGTTTTTGGCAAAGGTCCAGCAGTTTCAAAGAACGGGACAAAAAAGCCAAAAATGGCAATTAAGTTTTTGAAAGAACAGAGTTTTCAACTTCAATAATTTAGAAACATTTTACTTGTATTGACAAAATGAAAAACTACTTAATTTTTTAGGAAGGAAGTTCTAGTAGTTTCGGAAATCCAATGAAAAAAGTATAAAAAATGCAGACAATTTGGCAGACTAAATAATAAGTAGCATATGCACATCAAGTTATCAGATATTTTATAGAGATTTTACTAATAAGAACAAATTATGTTTACATTTCTATGGATTCCGTACCAATGTTTATCCGTTAAATTACGGCGCGGCGCTTACGCGCTTTAGAAATAAAAAGAAGTTCGAAATTTCCAGGAATTTTGAAATATTTTCAATTTAAAAAAAAGTCAAATTCTTTCAAAATGTCTTCTCTAGAAAGTAATATTTAAAATTTTTTAAAGCTCTTTTAAAATTTGTTTTAAGGCACAATGCCATGCACCACTAGTTATTATTAAATTTAACTCGTCAAATTAATATTTAAATATTAAATGCATACTAAATTATTAAATTTGTCACAGAGGTCTTAATAATTAGAAATTGACGGCCATCCAATAAACGTAAATGATCATAATTTTAACAAGTTTAACATTTAAGGGGGCGTCCATTAATCACGTGAGGTTTTTAGGGGGAGGGGGGGTTTGACAAAAAATCACAAAATATCACGTGGGGGAGGGGAGTTATGGTAAAATATCACGTGTATTTATTTTTTAACTGATTTTTTTTTAAAAAATCAAACATTTTCTAAAAAAGAATCAAAAATTTTAGTGATGTTTGGTGGGGGAGGGAGGGGTAATTTTCCCCCTAAGGATACATGCACTTTAAGAATAATCAATATTGCTTTTTTTATCATACTTGGCCTGATGATATCTACTCAAATTAGCCTCTCCCCTTCCCCGTAAAATAAAAAAATCAAATGCTGTTTAATTATAAAAGCTATTTGGGATTCAAACATTTAGGAATTTTGATTATTCAAATGAGTAGGTAAGATTAGGCCTTGTGACTAATGCGACGGATCTACAACATTTACATTCTCTTTTTCAAGCTCAAATCTTGTCATTATTCAATATTTTATTTGTTTTATTTCATTTTATTTAAATATTCATATAAATAAGTTTTGTAATGAATATTTGTAATTTTTAATTGATTACATATATTTCGGTATAAACGTTGATGTTTGTAAAAGAAATATGTAAGCACAAATTGTTACCATTATGACGGTAATATTATGTCCCTCTTATATAAATCCTTATTGGCAAAAAATGCGACCGTCGATTTTTACAAGTCTCTATTAAAGTGAACTTTACGCCAGCAAAACTGTTCGCCATAGACAGGAACAGATGGTAACCGCTTGGTGCCAAGACTGAACTATAAAATAGATACATAAAAACCTCCCAATCAAGCTCTCGAAGCTTCTGGCGAGTCACTATCGTGGTGGGTATAGTTGCCAGGCGTTGCCCTGATGGAACACAATTCCTCTCCAATTGGACAAAGCTGGCCGATAATTTCATACCCGCTATTCGATTATAAAGTAAAAAAATCTCTATTTCTTCTAATTAAAATTAAATATACAAAATACTTCAATTTTATGATATTATAATATAAAGAATAATAATTAAATATTTGAACTGGTATGTGAACCGGCAAAAATAATATATAATGGTCCTCTGTGAGTATAGAGATCTCGCATCTTATATAGGTAAAAATATGCTTTATCAAGAAGGTGGTTTTTGTAACTAGGTGTAAGCAGTATCAGTACGGGATGGATCCCGTTACTCGCTTCTGGGCGATTGCTTCTATTAGACACGGTTCAAATGTTGACCGTACAGTATATGATTTTCTGCTGATCCCACCAAATCCCAATCCGGGCTTGACCACCATTTCTGCCCTACGTTGTTACACTTCCACTTTTTATCAACGCTTTATGCTTAATTACTAAGCGCATCAAAAATTGGGTATTTGGAGATTCAGCAGCGATTTGCAGATAAAAATTCAAACCAGTATATTCGACCCATACATAGACCTTTTTTTGTGTGTCCAGCCTTATTCAAATAGTACCAAAAGGTTATTTGTACATTTCGGCAATCGAAATCTACTTTCAAGACGACAATTGGCCATCCAGTGCGCCTTTGGTATCGAAATCAGCCGAAAAAATCGACAAAATCAAAATTGCGCGTAATTGGCTGTTATAGTATCAGGACCATAAACACTATTCGCATTTTCAGCCGCCTGCCACGGTTTTAGCCTTTATCGAACAAGAAGTGTAAAATATAGTATTTTTTTGCTAGTGTTTACTTTTGACGTGCTCTCAAACAAAACTCAGTCAATCAATTACAAAACAGCGCGAGATACAGATAATTCTTGCAAAAATATTGGATTTCTTTTTACTTTATCTAATATTATATTTGTATTGAATACTTGGAATAAAACAATTTTATATACGGCAAGGCGGGGCACAAACGTTCAATTTGACTTTGAGCTATTACATTGTTAAAACTAAACCAACCATATCACAACAAATAATATATATCAAGCAAACAACAATCTGTTTCCTTAACTCGTAACTTCTCGTGGAGTACATTATAGTAATCGCAAAAAATCGAAAATAATTTTTTACATATCTTTACGTTTCAAAGGTTTTTGAACATTTTGACATACCTTAGAAAAAATAAATGTATGTGTGTGTGTGTGTGCGGATACAAATTTCGTCGACGATTTCGGGAGCACCGATCAATCGGTTTGAATAACTCAAAACACATTCGATTCGTATTGATAAGGAGACGTGCTGATTACGTTTAGGCGAAGGCAGGTCTAGCCGTTCCGAAGATATGGGGCAAAAGTGCCAAAAACGGTAACTCAATTTTTAAGAGAACGAAGCGTCTGATTTGAATAATTCAAAAAACATTTTACTTGCATTGACAAGATGAAGAACTGATTAAATTTCTGGAAAGGCAAGTACAGCGGTTATGGACTCTCAATAACAATAAATTAAAAAGATGTCATTTGGCATTTAGTCAGTTTATTGGACCTATGTACACCAAATTTTATTAGAGATTTAATTTTAATTTTATAGAGATTTTAATAATGTGTGCAAATTTTGTGTAATTTTTTTTGGGTTCCGGCAATTTGCTTTAAGAAACGATGCCATGCACCGCACTAGTTTTTAAACTGGTTACCTGGAATAAATACTACTTAAAAACCGGTTTTCTAAAATGTTAACCTATTCATAAATTTTCAGCAGCAAATTGCCTTGAGGTCTAACGGCACACAGCGCTGTTTCCACTAGCCGCTTGACTGTATTCCATTTTCCTTGTTATTACAAGTAGTGCAAACCTCAGCCCGAGTCAATGTAGAGTAGACGGTGGCAGCGCCGGTGCTCGAGGCACGTCCCGTTCGCTTCATTCAAGTTGACGTGTGGCGTGAATATTCTTACGCCGCGTCGCATCGTCACTTCGACGAAATAGGTTATGAGCTCATCTCGTATACGAAACACGACATAGTTACGAAATAGCATTACTTTACGTTTAACACGAGTTCACCACAACTTTTCATACAAACTACGGTCGAACAATAAAATATATAAAAGTATAAATAAATATAAAAGTATAGAATATTATTGGTCGTAATGACAAATTGTTTTAATTGCCAGATTTGTAAATGTGACACTGTTTCTAAAAAGATTGTTTTAAATTTCTTACATCTTTACATATAAAAAAATATTCAAATGGAAATATGATTCAAAATTAAAAATAAAATTTACGGATTTGATACATCGGCTTTTGATATAGGTAGTAAAAATATTATTAACTAGCTGTAAGTGGAATTCTGTCTTAAGGCAATTAAGGCATCGTGCCTTAAGGCAAATTGCTGGAACTTCCCGTACCAAAAATTATTATTTTTTAAAAACAATTAACATTTTTGAAGAAAATTTACTTTGAAAAAATAAGATTTTTGAGAAACTATAAATTGGACAAAAAATTACTTTTTTTGAAAAAAAAAATTTTTTTTTTGAAAAAAATTTTATTTTTTTTTTTTTTTTTGAATAAAATTTTTTTTTTCTTTATTTTGACATATTGTGGAAGATCTGAACTTTCTTTTCAAAGCAATCGTACTGTTTTAACTGCATAGAGACAAAATATAAAGCGCGTAAGCCCCGCGTCGCTGTCTAACGCATAAGCATTGGTACGGAACCCATAGGAATGTTAACAAAATGTATGCTTATTGTTAAAATCTCTATAAAATATCTGATAATTTGATGTGCATATGTCTAATGATCATTTTTGACCGCCAAATCTTCATCTTGTCAATACAAGTGAAATGTTTTTTGAATTATTCAAATCGGACGCTCCGTTCTCTTACAAACTGAGTTACCGTTTTCGGCACTTTTTGCCCCGTATCTTAGGAACGGCTAGACCTGCCTTCGCCAAAAACTAATCAGCACGTCTCCTTATCAATACGAATCGAATGTTTTTTGAATTATTCAAATCGGTTGATTCGTGTTCCCGAAATCGTCGACGAAAATTTGTATCCGCACATACATACACACACGTACATACATACACACACACACATACACACACACACATACATCTATTTTTTCTAAGGTATGCCAAAATGTTCAGAAACCTCTGAAACGTAAAGATATATAAAAATTTTCATTTTTGATTTTTTTGCGATTACTATAACTTGCCCTACGGGAAGTTAATAAATATTTTACGTATTTCATATATTTCTATATATTTAACTTCCCCTAGTGTAAGTTATATTTGGGTCGAAAATCGAAAAAGAAATTTTTTGCATATCTTTACGTTTAAGGGATTTCTGAACATTTTGCATACCTCAGAAATATTTTTCGTTGTCTATTTCGGGCGTACCGATTAATGTTTTTTATTTCAAATCGGATTGATAATGTTTTGTTTATTTACTTTTTATAAAATAAAAATAATGAAAGTTACTTCATTTATAATAATCTATTAGAAAATATTTAATTTTTTTTTATACGAAAAGTTCCAGCAATTTGCCTTAAGGCACGATGCCATACATCACTAGTTACTTTTATATTTCAAATTTCAATCCTTTTAATTTTGTTTTGGATCACTTTAATTATTTATTCAGCGGACTGTAAGCGACAATTATCCCGTCACCATAAAAAGTGAATAAAAACAACTGCATATTTACTTTGTGATAAATATTGATCATATTTATTTACATGCATCTTCTTTCATTCCTTTTGCTAGACAAGTACAAGTAATAAAGTATTTACATTGACTCGGCCTAAATACAAAAGACCCTGGTCAAATCTCGACCAATTTTTTATAATTATAACATAATATAAAAAAATATTTGGTAAAGCCCTGTACATAATTAAAATGTTTTCAATTCCTTTGAATAAAACACCGTAGTTGTCTCACAAATTATAGGATATTTTAAAAGTAGCTGTTATTAAACGTTTACACTATTGTTAAATCATGCTGATCAACCACTAAAATTTTAAAATACCTTAAAGGATAAGAAAAAAAAATTATCATAAAATCTACCCAGTCTTATAATAATCTTGACCAAATCTTACAATAATATCTAAGTTATTGGTACACATATGAAAATAGCAAACGTTTTGAGAAGCTGCTGAATTATTAGTATGACCATGAATTTGTAATAATAGTATTTAATAAAAAAGGACTACTGCCATATTATTCAATTTTTTTGAAAAAAAATTCTGAATAACAAATCATCTATTCAATTTATTTTTTGTATTTTTAATTTCGATGAATTTATAAATATTTTTTATAATAAAAATATGCGTACTGCATAAAAATAAAAAAAACATCAGGTTATATTTTTGCAATGATATGAATAAAATATATTAGTTTTCATCCAATCCGTTCCTTATTGTATATACAAAAAATAAGACTATGAATCGTTAAGTTATTAAACAATTAAGCCAGTAATTTTAGTTATTACCGCTAAAATCAAGAAATTAGGAAAAAAAACAAAAAAAACAAATTCTAATTTAACGCGTATCGGTTATTTAGTTATTATAGTTTATGACACGAGATGTTTTACTACTTTGTTTAACAGCATGTACACTACTAAATAACCACTAGTTCATTATATTCATTGGTTTCCGACATTCCTATTATGAAAGAGTATTAATTTTACTGGCAGAGTTGTTATACCTTGCAAGCAATTAGTTTGATGCAACTGGTCATGACAAAGCCTTTGGTATATTATATTCACAGGGCATATTACGGCGTAGATGACATACTTGTTAGATATCACATTGCTTATAACTTACATATTTATGGACCGATACTGCTGCATAACAGACCAATGTTATGGCAAGGCTGGATGTTATGAAAAACGTTTCACACAAATTCGTCCTAAATATTGACAAAAACTATGTGATTGCTATGCACTGTGCAGTCAGGCGTTTTTCTCAAGATGTCAAATAAAAAACCTAACCAAGACACCGCACAAATGTCAAAAGACGATCTTAGAGAAAAGGGTCTTTATGACCTAGGTTCATAACATACAAGTGACATTACAGTTTAAGTGTAAAACTGCCTGAATGCGCAGCAAATACATTACATTTTAACAGTATTGAGTATGATTCAGTAGCATAATGTATGGAAGCTGGAGCGTAACATGGCCTTGCCATAACAGTGGTCTGTTGTGCGACAGAATCGGCCCATTAATTTGTTATTATAAATGCACACAGAGTTCCGTATCTCCTAGTATTTGCCAGTTATAATTTTAGATTTGTTGGTAGTGAATTTTTTAAAAGCGGAGAGGTTAATGCTCGACTTGGATATGAGAGATAATTCGATCGAATTCAGGTAAAAACTGTCTCCAAACCAGTTGATATGATAGTAAATTACTGAAATAAAGTTTTGATTGACAAATAGAAATGCTTGTAAATTGTATTGCTAATACCTATATAAAATTTGTCATGCAATATAATAACATCAAATATTATACGCCATTAGCCCTTTTTCAATAAGTACGTGCTAACCAATTTGGCGTACATATGCAATCGTATTTTTTTATAATTTACACAACGTTTAAATTTATGGCGAATAATTATTTATTATTATATAAATATATTAAATATAAATAAAATTCAAGCGTACAATCAAAATTCTACAATTAGGCATACATCAATAACGCCAAAATGTATTACTTGTATTCGGGAACAATATTTGCAAGAAGAAACACGAAACACATTTCACTACAGAAATTAGCTAGATCATCGATAACTATGCAATTTTCTTTACTACAAATTGAATGCGTGACAAAAATACAAACGCTCGGAGACACGAACCAGTTCATACTAACCACGCCGATTTGCAACTACTCGTTCTGAATTTTTTTTTCCCAGAATAAGAATTACTTCAATATAATAAAAAAAACATTAGTGTTTGTCCACTTAAAATAAAATACCAAAGTGATAGCAAAAACATTAATCTCTAAAAAAACACTTGAAAATTTGATCTAAATAGCTAAATCATAATTATTATTGATCAAAACAATTATTTACACCACCGGAAAGTTCGAGGGTCTTGTACCGAGCGATAGTCATATTTGATTTTTTTTATTATTTTCGAACAGCAATCAGAACTTAATAGCCCTATAAGCTGTTGTGCTGATTTTGAATTAATACTAGTCTGTTTGACAGAAGGCAACCCAATCAGTTGTCACATTTCTGTACGATATATTATTATTACAATTTCTGCAATAGGGCGAGTATTTTAATAGTGCAGCAATGCCGGGTGAGGGCTATTATCACTTGGAAACATATTGCTAGCTATATTTCCAAGTGAAAATCGTTGTCACTGCTGCCTGACTACCACTGCGTTACCACTGCTGCCACGGGACCTCTGAAACAAGTCCCGTGGCTCTTAACCGCTTATCTATGGGCGACCCCAGTAATGTATAAGTAAAGAGTGCATTTCCTACACTGATACAAAATGTGACTTGTTTTTATCTATATTATATATATATATATATATATATTATATATATATATATATAGTAGAGATGAACTCACTCCCGAGTTATCACTCCGATACAACTCCTCCCCCGGAGTGAATCCGAGTGGAGTTGTTTGACAGGATTTGTCATATCCAACTTTCCTAAACTGGTACTAAATCTGTTAACTTGTGCAGACATTTACTGTTTTTTGCGTTTTGCTTTGAGAAGAAAGCGGTCGCTTTCTCGATTCACAGGCAGTTTTATGACCTTTTAGGTATAAAACCCAAATAATACCAATGTGTATTTTCCAGAAAATACAAAAGTATTACTTCAAAGATACAGAACAATGAAATTGTGTTCAAGTGTGAATAGCTCAAATGTATTTATATATATATATATATATATATATATATATATATATATATATATATATATACGAGGTGTGTTCAAAAAGTACCCGGAATTACTAATAATTAAATTTCGCGGGTCTGGAGTGTCTGATTGTCAAAATTTTTTTTTATTGTGTTGGTATACATGCCCCTAAAGTATGATGAAATTTTCAGCTATATTCACTGTTTACTTTGTCTGTGGTAGTCGCTAAGGTTCGACGTGTTTTTCTGAGCTCGGCGATTTTTACAATGGAAGAATTGAAAAGTCAAAGAATTTGTATTAAATTTTGCGTAAAAAATGAAATAAAGTGTTGCAAAGTGCAAAAATTCACCAGATATGGCTCCGTGTGACTTTTTCCTATTCCCAAAGTTGAAGAGACCCATGAAAGGACAGCGGTTTTCCTCGATTGAAGAAAATCGCTGAGAGTGCTCAAGGACATATCAAAAAGTGAATATCAAGGGTGCTTCGAAAATTGGAAAAAACGCTGGCATAAGTGTATTATATCTGGGGGGGACTACTTTGAAGGGGACCACATTAATGTAGACGAATAAATAAATATTTTTTGAAAAAACGAAAATTCCGGGTACTTTTTGAACAGACCTCGTATATATATATATTTACAATAATTAAATAGCAATAATAAAAAAATTGAAATTTAGATATTTAGATGAAATTTTTAACTGTTTATTTCAAAAATAAAGTTATTGCTTTCAATTAAATCTAAACATTGCAATTTCGAATAGAATTTTCTCACATTTAAATTGTAATTAAACTGTAATTATATTAAATATATTGCACAGGCACGTGCTTGTATGCCTTAAAATTGTAGCTTATTAATTTAAATTTTAATGAATTGATATTGTTCTACTCATCATATCACAAAAGCAACTTTTGACACAGATTTTGGCTATAATATTTTCTCAAACTTTAATAAATTTTTAACATTAAACTAATTGTCGTACGGTCATAAGGTAAATCGGCAAAATAAGAACTTTTTAACAGTTAATTTAAAATCCCAAATATCTTTTGAACAGTTTCTGATTTTTGTAAATCAATTCAATATTGTGAGCTAAACCGTGGACGAAAAGTTTTACATTTTTTTGCAAATTATAAAGAAACTGCTCAGCGGATTGGCGCTCAAAACTGAGAAAAGATAATCCACATTGAAGACGACATCAATTGGCATGTAAATTTTTGAAATCAGTCTAGCCGTTTTTACGGCAGAAAATCTGTTCACATACACACACACATATACTTTTTCTAAATTTGGTCTCATTCACAATTTTAAAAGTTGACACAACTCGAATAAATTAAGCTAAATCTGTATTTTCAAATGGAAATCGTTGTTGTATGTTTATTCATTTATAATTATATCTAACCACTTTTTCATAAATATGTATAAATAGGCCCATATCAGGGAACTCTAATTGCTTTCTTAAGAGACTGTAATAAACCCTTTTGTTTATGTTTGATGTAAATATCGTGAAAGCGTCTTCTATGAGTCCGCGGGCAAGGTATGGGTTTTCTTGGGTCCTGATCTCGGCCCACCGGAAGAAAATACAAGACCCTTCTTATCGGAACACCCTAAGCTAACAATAAGTAACTAGATCATTATTATCGATATATTTCTCGTTGCAAAGTATTAATCACGTCAACTGGAAACATTTGTTTGTTTATTATTACAAGATTTTCATGGTCTGGAGCAATCGATATGGATACCCTTGTAATGATGCTCGTGTATCAAAATATAAATTAATTGATGTAGTTAATTATTTCAGATTATGGGAACGGAAAAATAAGATATATATATATATATATACATTATATATATATATATATATATATATATATATATATATATAGTGAAACGTCGGATGTATTACTAAATATTTAAATAGTGGCATATACTACTACACAGCAAAATGAAATTTCACTCCATAGTTCCAAGGTAAATATAATATTACTATGAATTAAATATACAAAACAAAAATAATAGTATTTTGCATATATAAAAAATATGGTAACTCAACTCAGCATATTTCAAAACTGTTAAATAAAACTATATTTGAGTGTATATATAATATAACCTTAAAGAAGCATTTTTTTGGACATTATTGGCACGCAGTTTTAAATTAAATGAAAGAAACTAGTGGTGTATGACATCGTGCCTTAAGGCAAATTGCTGGAACTTCCCGTACTAAAAATTATTATTTTCTTAAAAACGATCAACATTTTTGAAAAAAAATTACTTCGAAAAAATTAGATTTTTGAGAAACTATAAATTTGACAAAAAATTACTTTTTTAAAAAAAAAAAAAAAAAATATTTGAAAAAAAAAATTTTTTTGAAAGAAAATTTTTTTTTAAAAAACAAAAAAAATTTTTGAAAAGAAAAATGTTTTCTTCATTTTGACATATTTTGGAAATTCTGAACTTTTTTTCAAAGCAATCGTACTGCTTGAACTGCATAGAGACGAAATGTCACAGCGCAAGTGCCGCGCCGCCGTCTAACGCATAAGCATTGGTACGGAACCCATAGAAATGTAAAAAAAAATATACTTATTGTTAAAATCTCTATAAAATATCTGATAATTTGATGTTTATATGTCTAATGATCATTTTTAACCGCCGAATGGCATTTTTTTTACTTTTTTTATTAGATCTCCGAAACCGCTAGACCTGCCTTTATGAAAATTTGATCAATTCATCTTGTCAATACAAGTAAAATGTTTTTTGAATTATTCAAATCGGAGGCTCCGTTCTCTTAAAAACTGAGTAACCGTTTTCGGCACTTTTTGCCCCGTATCTTCCGAACGGCTAGACTTGCCTTCGCCAAAAACTAATCAGCACATCTCCTATCAATACGAATCGCATGTTTTTTGAATTATTCAAATCGGTTGATCCGTGTTTCCGAAATCGTCGACGAAAATTTGTATCCGCACACACATACATACACGCACACACACACACATACACACACACACACACACACATACATCCATTTTTTCTAAGGTATGCCAAAATATTCAGAAACCTCTGATACGTAAAGATATATAAAAATTTTCATTTTCGATTTTTGTGCGATTACTATAACTTGCCCTACGGGAAGTTAATAAATATTGATCAATGAGAAATAACAATTGTTTTTAACATTTTCAAATAGATAATTATAATCACTATATATTTTATCATTCATAAAATATACAGCGACGATCTCATCGCTCAAAACACTTAAGAAGTTTGCATTAGCAGGATGTGCCGAATAAATCCATCTGAGGATATATTTCTTACGATTAGAATAACGCATTTGAAATATATACATTTTCAAATTGATTTGTAAATTTAAAATTCATATTTGAAGTATAAAACCTTGTATATTTTTGAAAATAAAAAAAAATTACTGAAAATTTTGAAATTTGCTTGAACCGTAAAGTATACTTCAAAAATTAGTACACATTCTTAAAATTTTTATCAAATCTCTGATAATTTGATGTGCATATGTCTAATGATCATTTTTGACGGCTAAATATCTTTTTTTTTTTACTTTTTTCTCTGTATCTCCAAAACCGCTAGACCTGTCTTACCAAAAATTTTACCAATTTTTTTATTTGGCCAATACAAGTAAAATGTTTTTGAATCATTCAAATCGGATACTCCGTTCTCTTATATCCAAACATACGCACACACACATACATCAATTTTTTCTGAAGTATGCCAAAATGTTCAGAAACCTTCAAAACGTGAAGATATGCAAAAAATTTCCAAAGATGGCAAATTATGCATAATTTGCCAAAGACATATTGTAGGAGTTAATGATGGCGATTTGTGGAATTATGATTGAGACAGTCACGATCAAAATGTAAAGATAAATTTGAAATATATAGTTCAACATGGAACCTTTTAATATTAGACAGATATAAAATATTTTTTTTCAAAAACATGCAAAAAGCAATAAAACAATAGTTTTTGTTAAAGTTAGTATTAATATTGCAACAATATAAGTCTAAATGTTAATAAAACATTTTAATTTTGCAATTGTTTCTAATAAAATAGATTAAATTTAATTCGTATTTATTTTTTGAACAGCTACGCGCCTAGTAACATATTCACAAAATTTCAAAAAGTAGATAAGGAAATAAAGAATTACCTACTGAATCAATTATTTAAAAATATGTTTCAATTATTTATAATAATTATATAATTAAATTTTAAAAAAATGAAATAATGCAACGTTTAGTGAGATTATTGTATTTATGAAAACAATATATTGTTCAAACAATTAGTGAGAAAATTAGAATACATTTTTAGACATATTGGATCATCAAAATATTAATATTAAAATAAATGAAGACGTTCTGATAAAGAACGAAATGATTTTTTTCTGTTAGAAAAACGAAATAAATTATGAGAATTGTGGATAAAATCGATAATAAAAAAAATTGAAGTAAAACTATTTTAAGCGCACCTATAGTGTAAATTCGTACAAATGCAACGGAAGTCCGTTACGCCCGAACTGTTCGTCATTCGCTCCCGATGAGATCATTTTTATACGGGTCGATTGTGATTAGTCGTCGTATATGTCAATAGAGATCTGTCGTTGTATGCGTACCGACATGAACGTTATATGCGTACCGGCATCAACGTTGTATGCGTATCGATATCAACAAAAATATCGGCATAAATAAATAAACATTTGAATGTTACATCGTAGTACAAATCTTGATTTAATGAAAAATGCCTGAATCAGAAAAATATTTTACCCTGTTCCTTAAACATAATAAAACAAATTAATCATTAGGGCCGTGTACTAAACGTAAGTTTATTGGTTAAAAATTATTTCTATATTATTCGTAGTTTCTATAAATCTTTGAAATTATTAAAATGAAAAATATTTGTTAGGCAAGACAGATATTACAGCTGTTCAAAGAATGAATATCGCTAGCATTCGTGTAAACGAATATTATAGAATTTATTAATCAGCAATTACTTCATTTCTCTAATGAAGGTTCTTTTCTAAATGCAACTGAAGTTGATTGTGAATACTCTTTGTTGAAATTTTGCAATTCGTAATATGAAATACTTATTTTGATAATTATTGCGCTTCCTCCATGTGCATAACCATCTGGATGTGGTGTGTGATATACATTATAATAGGGAATTCTGAGATGAGAATAATTAGTGAAATGTATTTCACTGATTAATAGTATGTCAATTTTGTCCATTGATAAAAATAAGATGATTTCGTTTTTGTGAGAATGAAGACCATTTGCATCCCATAAAGCTATTCTTAGTAGTTGTGCCATTATTTTATTTCATTAATTAATGACGAAAGCATGTTCAAAATCATTTCATTTTGTTGCATGAGTTGTTCGAACATTTTTTTAAATTCTGATAAGAATTGTGACAGTTGGCCGTCCATGTTGGAATGATTGTTTATATTGGCATATGATGCTTGCTGACGTAGTGCTTGTGCATAGCTCAAATGATCGGATGAATATGCCGGTTTGTTTATGTTATGATTTTGACTTCTAGGTTTGGTCGGGATTGCGCTGATACGATTATTAACTGTTGTTTCCATTTTATGATTTTTGTTGATAAGTTCTAGATAATATGAGCATTGTCGGTAGTTTGCGTTGTGCGGTCCTTGGCAAAAGTAACATGTACCAGGCGCTTCTTTGGGTTTTTCACACAATTGTGTTGGATGGGGGCCCCCGCATCTAAGACATACAAATGGCCGATTGCAGTATCGTTTTGAGCAATTGACATCTTGCGCATTGGATAATGTTTGAATTTTTAAATGGAGTTTCAAAATGTATAACTTGATTTAATAACCTGTTTATTTTGAAAATTGAAGCGTTATTTATGTTCGGTTCGAGATCCACGTAGAACATATTAAGTGGGTGTTTTGTTTTAGGTTGCAAAACATTTAATATGTTACGCACTTTATGTATTCCTTCTTTTTCAATCGCTTTTTTAATTTCATTTATATCTGTACTATGATGCATGTATTATGCATGTACCACTCGATACGATCTTTCTGACTTTATTTGATATGTGTGATATACTGCGTTGCGTTCTTGCAAGTAATGAATAAATTTTCTGTAATTATCGGCACTATCCACTTTAATCTTGACAATTTGGTGCGGCAGGATTTTTGTTGTATATTGTCCACTAGTAAACACTGTGTTTAAACTACTAATCATTAATTTAAAATCACTAACACCATATAGAAAAACAGGCGGAGTAACTTGTGTTTTAATTATGTTACTATTTGTTTCCTGATTATTGTTATCTTCATTAATAAGTGTGTCGAATCTTTTGGACGTAGGAGTTAAATTAGCATTGTTATTTGCAAAACGTTTTCTTTTTAAACCGTGGGCAACCTGCTGCCACGGGTTTGGGTTAATTGATTCATTTG
This sequence comes from Ctenocephalides felis, assembly GCF_003426905.1. Classification (NCBI taxonomy): domain Eukaryota; kingdom Metazoa; phylum Arthropoda; class Insecta; order Siphonaptera; family Pulicidae; genus Ctenocephalides; species Ctenocephalides felis. Next base: position 106,203,411 of record NW_020538040.1, read on the forward strand.
GTTCATTTGATTCATTTATTTTATTGCTTTGTTTACTCACGTTCAATTGTGAAGTCATTTGAGAACTTGACGTATCCATATTAAATTGTGTTTTTGCAAACTTTTGAAGCTTTTGAATAAATTCTGAATTTGTTTGCGAATCATCAGATAATACTTCAGGCGAAAGGAGCATATATAAATAAACTAAACTTCTATAAAACACTAAATTATTCAATTCACTTCACTGATGAAATATATAAATTATAATGTTCACTACTATCGAAATATGATTATGTAATGGTTTAACTCACAACAGACGATGTGACCTGTTCGGCTGATGCCGATGGAATCAATTCAATCATTTATTCAATCGCATGTGAACCCTACGCGAACTCTTTTTTTATCATAATTTTATTATAAAATCAATATAAATTTGTAGATTAAACTTTTGTCACTATTGGTATCAATACATATTTAAACTCGATAAATCGACTTTGTTGTTAAACATAAATAAATTTGAAAACCAATGAAAACATTTTAATAAAAAACTGTAAAATAATAATAATAAACAATATCTATGCATACAATATTCTTCACAGAATATCTACATAATGCTCCTTGAAACACAATTTTCCGACAATTTCCTTTATATTGTTCACTAGGAAAAAATCATCTTTATTGCTGTATAAAGCACGCAAGGTAGCTACTAGATTATTCTTGAATATTTATGATAAACGTGGGCCCCCTTCCACCGCAGCTGTAATTTTTATAGTAGAATTTCAACGACGTTTTGTACCCTTTGTACAGAATTCACTACTAAATACAAAATTTTTTGTACGCTGTGAGTAGTACTGCATGTTATTGTGCCTCTAGGAAGATTGCATTAATTCAAAAACATATCCGAGATGAATAAAATTAAACAAATTTATATATATATATATATATATAATATATAATATATATATATATATATATATATATATATATATATATATATAATAAGAATATATATTCTGCAAACCTTGTAACATTTAATAAACTTTTTTAAATACAAAATGGCCCAATTTGTATTAGATTATTATTAATAGATTTGGATAGCGTTTTTTTGCATGTTCTTACAATTAATTTTGTACAAATTGTCTGATTAAAAGATGTTTTAAATATATGTCGCCTATGACTCAATAACTAGATCTAATAAGGAGAACCCGCGCGTTGCTCGTCTCGGATTTTGATGAAATTTGGCACAATGGTATATTTGATGCCCAAACTGACCATGGTAAAATGTTAGAGGCTTATGAAAAACGGGTTAATTATAAAAATTAATTAAAGTTTGCATTTTAGCAGCGCGCGTTATGCATAGCTGGCAATGCTATTCCTTATCAATAGCAGATTGGCCGACTGGCTATCGTCGTGGAATTCTAATTTTTGCTCCGGGGTTCAATTCCCAATTCAGATATATTTTTTTTATTAATTTTGTTTGATATTTATAATTTCACGTGTAAATGATACTAACATTTATTTGAGTTTTTGATTAATTTTATATTTTTCGCTAAATATTCCATAATAAAGTCCTCCGTAACTCCTATAAATTTTTATTTTGATATTACTTATAAAACCTACGATCATATAAATTCCTGAAACATTAAAATTTTGTATTAATAACAGCAATAATACGAAAGAATAGATATAATTTATTTCCATATGAAAACTATGTTCAAATTTACAAGTGTGGGGATTGTACTTATCGTGAAATAAGAAAATCTTAGAAACTGCAGTGAATAAATTTTATTAATAACGTTTTCAAGTCATATGTCAAAAAGAATATTTTTTATTTCATGGGCTGGTCAAACGTACAAAGTATCATCCTCATAATAGTAAATTTGAACATAGTTTGGAAATTTGGCTAAATTTGGAAATCTCTTCTTCCGTATTATTGCTGTTATTAATACAAAATTATAATGTTTCAGGAATCACTAAACATTTATATGATCGTAAGTTTTATAAGTAATATCAAAATAAAAATTGACAGGTGTTACGGAGGACTTTATTATGGAATATTCAGCAAAAAATATAAAATTAATTTTCATAGGCCTCTAATATTTTACCATTGTGCCAAGTTTCATCAAAATCCGAGACGAGCAACGCGCGGGTTCTCCTTATAAGTCATTTAACAATCGAGATCAGGAACCAGAAATTTCCTTTAAGTTGAATAGCGAAATAAATTTTATGGGTAATATCAATATAAAATTTGTTATGTAATAAAATAACACCATACATTAACACGTTCACGCTGGCGTGGGCCACCGGTGACCCGTACGAGACTTTTCTACCGGGCAGCGCGGGCCACCGACAACCCGTATTTCGAAGGCAATAACCACGAGCCGCAACGCAAAAAAACATACCAAAATCGGCCCCGCAGTGAAGGTATTAATATTATTCATATTTATATCATGGAGTTAAAACCATTGGATAAAATTATTGGTAAAAACTACCAATACGTTAAATATATAAAAAAAATTATAAAATGCTGAATGTTGCATAGTATATGTATAAATACGTAATGTAGCATGCACTAAAACCTAGAAATATGAAAATTCAATTTTTCAATAGAATAACAATTGTGTATAATTCATATATAGTAATTGTATGTTTGAAAATTTGTACGATTTTGTAGTTTTATGACTATCTGATTTTTTTTTTTAAATTCATTCTGTTCGCAAATTGTCGAAAAAATCTTTGAATATCTGTACGATACAATAATTCTGACAAATTAAAATTCCAGCAATTCGAAGCTCGTCTTTATGCAAATGTGATGGATTTTAGCAGGGTTGTTATAATGAAAATGTTATTGATAGTAATATTATATTATTATTACATTAGTAAATAATTGTTAAGATCTTCTCGATAACCACTCGTAACCGTATTAGTTTACCATTTGCCGTTCTTCAATACGGACTAAATATTTTGGCGTACGTGTGTTATCATATTAGTTTTAATAATACATTGGTCAAATCCATCGGAAATAATTATTTAGTATCATAAAAAATATCAAATATTAACATAATTATATATATATATATATATATATATATATATATCATATAACCCCGTTACTCTATCACTTGTCTTCGGTAATATTCTTTGCGAAGAGTAATACGTAACACAATTGACTACAAAAATTAGCTAATAAACGATGATTGATTCTTTACTACAAATGATACGAATGACAAAGAAACACAAACGCCACGTAACGCGCAGAAACACGTACCCGTTTATACTAAACTAAAATAGTACATGATTTTTTCAAAACAACCACAAAAATGACGCCATCTACAAGTGATACTATAAAAGTTTTCATGACAAGATCTGAATACGTTTCCATATTGAACTCGGGCATTACACAGTGGTACAAACGTTGAATTAGAAATTTCGTTTAGATTTTAGGCATTTTTACTTAAAGTTTTAAGGTCGAATTCGAATTTCGCGATAATGAAAAATAGCCATATGTGGGATAATTCATAAAAAGTTATAATTATTATAAATTAAATGGAATAAAAACGCTCAATGGCGGGGAATCGAACCCCTGTCACCCGTTTGACAGGCGTGGACACCGACCACTACACTACTGAGAACATGCTTTTGTACTACCAAAAACAAAAACGTAAAAATGGGGAATGATTTATAAAGATTTATAATTATTATTAATTATAATTATTATTTGAAAAGAAAAAAAAATTTCATTACACAACAGTAATGAATTTATTTTGATTACAAAAATGAAGTGTTTTTTAGTTAAACTTTTCTAATTATAAGTAAATGAAAGTAAATCTAAAGTAAACACTGGATCAAAGAGTTCTTAAATATATATATTTACTACTAAATAGGAGTAATATATATATATTACTCCTATTTAATAATATACAGTCATCCCTTATAACTAACTAATAAAATAGCTAACTTATTCTATTCTTAAATTTTTTAATACAATTTTTAATAGATTAAATAACTAATTTAATTGAATTAATAATTAACTTAGCTTATGTGTCTATAAATATTTTTGGCACTCAAATAAATATTTAGTTACATCTTTATATATTCTTATATTTTTCAATGCTATAATATTGTCATGTTTGTTCAAAAACTATATTTTTTTGTTCTAAGCGTTGGTAAAGCATTTTTCTCTGTATTGTATACTTCTTGCATCGAAAAACGATATGATCCATGTTTTCTGGTCTTCCCTCTTCGCAGTCGCACTCTTCAGTCAAAATGCTCTATTTTTTTATGTGACCAATTCGCATTCTTATAACGGTACTGATGTGCATGCGGTTTTCAGTTATTTTCTGAAACCACGGTTTCGGATGAATATCTGGATTTATTTCATGATATATCTTCCCTTTTCTTTGACTTATGTTGTCGAATATACTTTGCTGTTTGTCGTTTTCTTCTTTCATGACTATTTTATTAATATCTGCTGATAGAATACTGTCTACTTCGGTTCCCAAATAACATCCCTCCTTGGCCAGCTCGTCCGCTTTTTCATTTTCGATTATTCCTGCATGTCCCTTTATCGACATAAATTTTAGGTCAAATCCTAGCATTTTTAGACTCATAGTTTTATCTATTATTTCATATACTAATTTATTTGCTCTTTCGTTAGTTCTTTTTATAGCTTCTAGAGCTGATTTACAGTCAGATAAAATAGCACTCTTTGTAGATTGTTCTGCTTCTATTATGTATATTTATTGCTATTTTGATGGCCGTCATCTCGGCAGTGAAACTGGAACCACTTTTGGGCAATTTTATTTCTGTTCCATATTGAGTCGGGGTACATACACGGCGCAACCAGCACCTTTTTTCTTTCATCCATCCGTAAAAATATGTGTATAATTTGGATGTGTTTTATTTATTTCTTGTTTGAATATAAAGTTCATTTTGTCTCTTTGTAACAAAGGATTGTCAGTATTTTATTTAATATTAATTTATTTTGGTTTACCCAGCTATATTCCAAAGGATAGCATAATTGGCAATCTAGATCTTGCGCTATTAACTGTTTATATTTATTAATCCATAGGTAGCTACTGACTAAGATCGGTTTTCTTGTCTGCTCCAATATGTATTTCCCTCACATAATTCCTCTAGATTATTCAATTTTGTATCACTATTTCGTCATTTCAGCTTACCTTCGATGTTAAATATTTTTTTGATATTATTTTCCACCTTGGTTCTAGAGGTAATTCTCCGGACTCTGCTAATAGTGTATTTATTGGAGAGGATTTCAGCGCACCTAATGAAATTCGTATTTCTGAGTATTGAGTTTTGTTCAATTTATCTATATCTCGTTTGGTAAGATTTTTACTCATGAAGCTATTGGTATCTAGATGACAACTTATCAATGATTTATATATGTTTCGACAAATTGCCGGATGTGCTCTCCATTTCATATTGCAAGCAAATTGTCTCTTCAATATATTTATACCCTTCTCACATTTATATACATATGTTTAATATCTGGCTCTCAAATTTGATTTTTTTGTCATATGTTATTCCTAGTATTTTATGTTCATCCATAACTGAAAACTTGTGTTTGCCCATTTGAATGTCACCAATATGATCGTACTTCATATGCCTACTAAATTTCATCACTACGATTTTTTGTGTGTTATTCTAGTCCATTGTATTTTACCATTCTTCCAACTGTGATACACTGTTGCTCATGTACTCCTGACATTTCTCCCAATCCTTATCTGTTACGTAGAGGTTATATGTATATATGTCATATGTATATATGTTGAAAAGTATGGGGCTTAATCATGATCCTTGCGGGACCCTATGTTGTTATAATCATTAGTAATAGAATGAAGTAAAATAACTCCCCGGCGGGAATCAAACCCCAGTCTCCCGCGTAACAGGCGGGGATACTGACCGCTATACTACCGAGGACAGGCTTTCGTAGAACCCATCACAAAAATGTCAATATGTGGAATGATTTATAAAGATTTATAATTATTAGTTATAAAATGAAACACTTCCCGGCGGGGAATCGAACCCCGGTCTCCCGCGTGACTGGCGGGTCACTGACCACTATACTACCGAAGACATGCTTTTGTAAAACTGATTTGAATGATTTATAAAGATTTATAATTATTAGTTATAAATGAAACTTCCCCGGCGGGGAATCAAACCCGGTCTCCCGCGTGACAGGCGGGCATACTGACCACTATACTACCGAGGACAAGCTTTTGTACAACCGATAACAAAATGTCAATATGATGAATGATTTATAAAGATTTATAATTATCTTCTATATATATAAAAATTAATCGGGTTTTCCTTCCAGACGAAATAACTCCAGAACGCACGAACCGATTTCGACAATTTTGCATTCGTTGGAAAGGTCTCGGGCTCCGCAACGTTTATAGCTAAGAAAATTAGTTGTGCATGGCATCGTGCCTTAATGCAAGCTGCTGGAACTTCACGCACCGTAATTAAAAATTCGAGTAATTACATTAGCGAGAATTATCAGAATTATGCTTGGTTAAGTCCGGAAGGTTTATAGCTAAGAAAATTAGTGGTGCATGGCATCGTGCCCTAATGCAAATTGCAGGAACTTCATGCACCGTAATTAAAAATTCGAGTAATAAAAATAATCAACAATTGTTTTAAATAATTTCAAATAGATTATCTACGTATATATAAAAATAAGTCGGGTTTTCTTTCCTGACGATATAACTCCAGAACGCACAAAACCGATTTCGACAATTTTGCATTCGTTGGAAAGGTCTCGGGCTCCGCAACGTTTATAGCTAAGAAATTAGTTGTGCATGGCATCGTGCCTTAATGCAAGCTGCTGGAACTTCAAACACCGTATTAAAAAATCGAGTAATAACATTAGCGAGAATTATCAGAATTATGCTTGGTTATGTCAACGAGCAATTTTTGCCGCAAAGAATAATGATGTATACGCACTGAATTTCACCATTGAATCAAAAATTTCTGGCGATTTGGTGACAAACCAATGATTCCGACTGGTCTTCCGTTTGACTTCAACGATTGCAATTTCCAGTTTGCCCTTGCGTTCGCAATAACAAGCCGCAAGGCCAATCGCTCAGTGTTTGCGGGATGAATTTCAAATAGATTATTTAGAAAATCATTGCTTTTCACATGGGCAGTTATACTTG
>NW_020538040.1:106211567-106251875 GCF_003426905.1 Ctenocephalides felis
CTGTCCTCGGTAGTATAGTGGTCAGTATCCCCGCCTGTCACGCGGGAGACAGGGGTTCGATGCCCCGCCGTGGAGTACTTCATTTTATTACTAATAATTATAAATCTTTATGAATCATTCCACATATTGACATTGTTGTGATGGGAAGCCTGTCCTCGGTAGTATAGTGGTCAGTATCCCCGCCTGTCGCGCGGGAGACCGGAGTTCGATTCCCCGCCGGGGAATACTTCATTTTATTACTAACTAGCAAACCCGACGAACTTCGTTTCGCCACCATATGGTTTCGTGAGAAAGATGAAGAAATTTTTTGTTTTATTATACAACAGTAATGAATTTATTTCGATTACAAAAATGAAGTGTTTTTTAGTTGCACTTCTCTAAGTAAATGAAAGTGAATCCGCAAATTATCCGTTTCATTAAAGTGCTCTTTGGTAAACCACATTTTTGTTTTTTGGTCTGACGGTAACACAAACAAAGCGGAAGGTTTTCCAACTCGTGATCAGGCAACGTATAACTGCCCATGTGAAAAGCAATGATTTTCTAAATAATCTATTTGAAATTCATCCCGCAAACACTGAGCGATTGGCCTTGCGGCTTGTTATTGCGAACGCAAGGCAAACTGGAAATTGCAATCGTTTGAAGTCAAACGGAAGACCAGTCGGAATCATTGGTTTGTCACCAAATCGCCAGAAATTTTTGATTCAATGGTGAAATTCAGTGCGTATACATCATTATTCTTTGCGGCAAGAATTGCTCGTTGACATAACCAAGCATAATTCTGATAATTCTCGCTAATGTTATTACTCGATTTTTTAATTACGGTGTTTGAAGTTCCAGCAGCTTGCATTAAGGCACGATGCCATGCACAACTAATTTTCTTAGCTATAAACGTTGCGGAGCCCGAGACCTTTCCAACGAATGCAAAATTGTCGAAATCGGTTTGTGCGTTCTGGAGTTATATCGTCAGGAAAGAAAACCCGACTTATTTTTATATATACGTAGATAATCTATTTGAAATTATTTAAACCAATTGTTGATTATTTTTATTACTCGAATTTTTAATTACGGTGCATGAAGTTCCTGCAATTTGCATTAGGGCACGATGCCATGCACCACTAATTTTCTTAGCTATAAACCTTCCGGACTTAACCAAGCATAATTCTGATAATTCTCGCTAATGTTATTACTCGAATTTTTAATTACGGTGCGTGAAGTTCCAGCAGCTTGCATTAAGGCACGATGCCATGCACAACTAATTTTCTTAGCTATAAACGTTGCGGAGCCCGAGACCTTTCCAACGAATGCAAAATTGTCGAAATCGGTTCGTGCGTTCTGGAGTTATTTCGTCTGGAAGGAAAACCCGATTAATTTTTATATATATAGAAGATAATTATAAATCTTTATAAATCATTCATCATATTGACATTTTTGTTATCGGTTGTACAAAAGCTTGTCCTCGGTAGTATAGTGGTCAGTATGCCCGCCTGTCACGCGGGAGACCGGGGTTTGATTCCCCGCCGGGGAGTGTTTCATTTTATAACTAATAATTATAAATCTTTATAAATCATTCAAATCAGTTTTACAAAAGCATGTCTTCGGTAGTATAGTGGTCAGTGACCCGCCAGTCACGCGGGAGACCGGGGTTCGATTCCCCGCCGGGAAGTGTTTCATTTTATAACTAATAATTATAAATCTTTATAAATCATTCCACATATTGACATTTTTGTGATGGGTTCTACGAAAGCCTGTCCTCGGTAGTATAGCGGTCAGTATCCCCGCCTGTTACGCGGGAGACTGGGGTTTGATTCCCCGCCGGGGAGTTATTTTACTTCATTCTATTACTAATGATTATAACAACATAGGGTCCCGCAAGGATCATGATTAAGCCCCATACTTTTCAACATATATACATATGACATATATACATATAACCTCTACGTAACAGATAAGGATTGGGAGAAATGTCAGGAGTACATGAGCAACAGTGTATCACAGTTGGAAGAATGGTAAAATACAATGGACTAGAATTAACACACAAAAAATCGGTAGTGATGAAATTTAGTAGGCATATGAAGTACGATCATATTGGTGACATTCAATTGGGCAAACACAAGTTTTCAGTTATGGATGAACATAAAATACTAGGAATAACATATGACAAAAAAATCAAATTTGAGAGCCAGATATTAAACATATGTATAAAATGTGAGAAGGGTATAAATATATTGAAGACAATTTGCAATATGAAATGGAGAGCACATCCGGCAATTTGTCGAAACATATATAAATCATTGATAAGTTGTCATCTAGATACCAATAGCTTCATGAGTAAAAATCTTACCAAACGAGATATAGATAAATTGAACAAAACTCAATACTCAGAAATACGAATTTCATTAGGTGCGCTGAAATCCTCTCCAATAAATACACTATTAGCAGAGTCCGGAGAATTACCTCTAGAATCAAGGTGGAAAATAATATCAAAAAAATATTTAACATCGAAGGTAAGCTGAAATGACGAAATAGTGATACAAAAATTGAATAATCTAGAGGAATTATGTGAGGGAAATACATATTGGAGCAGACAAGAAAACCCGATCTTAGTCAGTAGCTACCTATGGATTAATAAATATAAACAGTTAATAGCGCAAGATCTAGATTGCCAATTATGCTATCCTTTGGAATATAGCTGGGTAAACCAAAATAAATTAATATTAAATAAAATTACTGACAATCCTTTGTTACAAAGAGACAAAATGAACTTTATATTCAAACAAGAAATAAATAAAACACATCCAAATTATACACATATTTTTACGGATGGATGAAAGAAAAAAGGTGCTGGTTGCGCCGTGTATGTACCCCGACTCAATATGGAACAGAAATATAAATTGCCCAAAAGTGGTTCCAGTTTCACTGCCGAGATGACGGCCATCAAAATAGCAATAAATATACATAATAGAAGCAGAACAATCTACAAAGAGTGCTATTTTATCTGACTGTAAATCAGCTCTAGAAGCTATAAAAAGAACTAACGAAAGAGCAAATAAATTAGTATATGAAATAATAGATAAAACTATGAGTCTAAAAATGCTAGGATTTGACCTAAAATTTATGTCGAAAAAGGGACATGCAGGAATAATCGAAAATGAAAAAGCGGACGAGCTGGCCAAGGAGGGATGTTATTTGGGAACCGAAGTAGACAGTATTCTATCAGCAGATATTAATAAAATAGTCATGAAAGAAGAAAACGACAAACAGCAAAGTATATTCGACAACATAAGTCAAAGAAAAGGGAAGATATATCATGAAATAAATCCAGATATTCATCCGAAACCGTGGTTTCAGAAAATAACTGAAAACCGCATGCACTTCAGTACCGTTATAAGAATGCGAATTGGTCACATAAAAAAATAGAGCATTTTGACTGAAGAGTGCGACTGCGAAGAGGGAAGACCAGAAAACATGGATCATATCGTTTTTCGATGCAAGAAGTATACAATACAGAGAAAAATGCTTTACCAACGCTTAGAACAAAAAAATATAGTTTTTCGAACAAACATGACAATATTATTAGCATTGAAAAATATAAGAATATATAAAGATGTAACTAAATATTTATTTGAGTGCCAAAAATATTTATAGACACATAAGCTAAGTTAATTTATTAATTCAATTAAATTAGTTATTTAATCTATTAAAAATTGTATTAAAAATTTAAGAATAGAATAAGTTAGCTATTTTATTAGTTAGTTATAAGGGATGACTGTATATTATTAAATAGGAGTAATATATATATATATTACTCCTATTTAGTAGTAAATATATATATTTAAGAACTCTTTGATCCAGTGTTTACTTTAGATTTACTTTCATTTACTTATAATTAGAAAAGTTTAACTAAAAAACACTTCATTTTTGTAATCAAAATAAATTCATTACTGTTGTGTAATGAAATTTTTTTTTCTTTTCAAATAATAATTATAATTAATAATAATTATAAATCTTTATAAATCATTCCCCATTTTTACGTTTTTGTTTTTGGTAGTACAAAAGCATGTTCTCAGTAGTGTAGTGGTCGGTGTCCACGCCTGTCAAACGGGTGACAGGGGTTCGATTCCCCGCCATTGAGCGTTTTTATTCCATTTAATTTATAATAATTATAACTTTTTATGAATTATCCCACATATGGCTATTTTTCATTATCGCGAAATCGAATTCGACTTAAAACTTTAAGTAAAAATGCCTAAAATCTAAACGAAATTTCTAATTCAACGTTTGTACCACTGTGTAATGCCCGAGTTCAATATGGAAACGTATTTTTTTTTTTTTTTTTTAAACTTTATTACTAATTATTTTTTCTTCTTATCTTACATACTACATATATTTTACTTTTTCTTTACATATTTTTACTGTTTATTACATTTTTTTTTTTACGAATATTTCTTCCAAGGGCAGGTCCGTGGGTTGAGTTGAAAATGCACTCAATCATGGTTGCACGATGTCAGAGCCTTACATTTTTCTGTTGTATAGGGATACAACTCGACTTCCTTTTGTATTTCAAAGCGATACAATCTTAGTACCTCTTTACTTCCAAGTGGCATGTTGCCACTACAGCTATGCCCACGAAAGGCCATTTTCACTTGAAATCATATTTGAAATCTATGACTTCAAGTGAAAATTTGGTATCAAGCTGCTTTGATACCGAACCGACCGAGGTTGGATTCGAACCCGGGACTAGGATTTGCTAGCCCACGTTCTTACCACGGGACCACGGCCGGCCCTATTCAGATCTTGTCATGAAAACTTTTATAGTATCACTTGTAGATGGCGTCATTTTTGTGGTTGTTTTGAAAAAATCATGTACTATTTTAGTTTAGTATAAACGGGTACGTGTTTCTGCGCGTTACGTGGCGTTTGTGTTTCTTTGTCATTCGTATCATTTGTAGTAAAGGATCAATCATCGTTTATTAGCTAATTTTTGTAGTAAATTGTGTTACGTATTACTCTTCGCAAAGAATATTACCGAAGACAAGTGATAGAGTAACGGGGTTATATATATATATATATATATATATATATATATATATATATATAATTATGTTAATATTTGATATTTTTTATGATACTAAATAATTATTTCCGATGGATTTGACCAATGTATTATTAAAACTAATATGATAACACACGTACGCCAAAATATTTAGTCCGTATTGAAGAACGGCAAATGGTAAACTAATACGGTTACGAGTGGTTATCGAGAAGATCTTAACAATTATTTACTAATGTAATAATAATATAATATTACTATCAATAACATTTTCATTATAACAACCCTGCTAAAATCCATCACATTTGCATAAAGACGAGCTTCGAATTGCTGGAATTTTAATTTGTCAGAATTATTGTATCGTACAGATATTCAAAGATTTTTTCGACAATTTGCGAACAGAATGAATTTAAAAAAAAAAATCAGATAGTCATAAAACTACAAAATCGTACAAATTTTCAAACATACAATTACTATATATGAATTATACACAATTGTTATTCTATTGAAAAATTGAATTTTCATATTTCTAGGTTTTAGTGCATGCTACATTACGTATTTATACATATACTATGCAACATTCAGCATTTTATAATTTTTTTTATATATTTAACGTATTGGTAGTTTTTACCAATAATTTTATCCAATGGTTTTAACTCCATGATATAAATATGAATAATATTAATACCTTCACTGCGGGGCCGATTTTGGTATGTTTTTTTGCGTTGCGGCTCGTGGTTATTGCCTTCGAAATACGGGTTGTCGGTGGCTCGCGCTGCCCGGTAGAAAAGTCTCGTACGGGTCACCGGTGGCCCACGCCAGCGTGAACGTGTTAATGTATGGTGTTATTTTATTACATAACAAATTTTATATTGATATTACCCATAAAATTTATTTCGCTATTCAACTTAAAGGAAATTTCTGGTTCCTGATCTCGATTGTTAAATGACTTATAAGGAGAACCCGCGCGTTGCTCGTCTCGGATTTTGATGAAACTTGGCACAATGGTAAAATATTAGAGGCCTATGAAAATTAATTTTATATTTTTGCTGAATATTCCATAATAAAGTCCTCCGTAACACCTGTCAATTTTTATTTTGATATTACTTATAAAACTTACGATCATATAAATGTTTAGTGATTCCTGAAACATTATAATTTTGTATTAATAACAGCAATAATACGGAAGAAGAGATTTCCAAATTTAGCCAAATTTCCAAACTATGTTCAAATTTACTATTATGAGGATGATACTTTGTACGTTTGACCAGCCCATGAAATAAAAAATATTCTTTTTGACATATGACTTGAAAACGTTATTAATAAAATTTATTCACTGCAGTTTCTAAGCTTTTCTTATTTCACGATAAGTACAATCCCCACACTTGTAAATTTGAACATAGTTTTCATATGGAAATAAATTATATCTATTCTTTCGTATTATTGCTGTTATTAATACAAAATTTTAATGTTTCAGGAATTTATATGATCGTAGGTTTTATAAGTAATATCAAAATAAAAATTTATAGGAGTTACGGAGGACTTTATTATGGAATATTTAGCGAAAAATATAAAATTAATCAAAAACTCAAATAAATGTTAGTATCATTTACACGTGAAATTATAAATATCAAACAAAATTAATAAAAAAAATATATCTGAATTGGGAATTGAACCCCGGAGCAAAAATTAGAATTCCACGACGATAGCCAGTCGGCCAATCTGCTATTGATAAGGAATAGCATTGCCAGCTATGCATAACGCGCGCTGCTAAAATGCAAACTTTAATTAATTTTTATAATTAACCCGTTTTTCATAAGCCTCTAACATTTTACCATGGTCAGTTTGGGCATCAAATATACCATTGTGCCAAATTTCATCAAAATCCGAGACGAGCAACGCGCGGGTTCTCCTTATTAGATCTAGTTATTGAGTCATAGGCGACATATATTTAAAACATCTTTTAATCAGACAATTTGTACAAAATTAATTGTAAGAACATGCAAAAAAACGCTATCCAAATCTATTAATAATAATCTAATACAAATTGGGCCATTTTGTATTTAAAAAAGTTTATTAAATGTTACAAGGTTTGCAGAATATATATTCTTATTATATATATATATATATATATATATATATATATATATATATATATATATATATATATATAAATTTGTTTAATTTTATTCATCTCGGATATGTTTTTGAATTAATGCAATCTTCCTAGAGGCACAATAACATGCAGTACTACTCACAGCGTACAAAAAATTTTGTATTTAGTAGTGAATTCTGTACAAAGGGTACAAAACGTCGTTGAAATTCTACTATAAAAATTACAGCTGCGGTGGAAGGGGGCCCACGTTTATCATAAATATTCAAGAATAATCTAGTAGCTACCTTGCGTGCTTTATACAGCAATAAAGATGATTTTTTCCTAGTGAACAATATAAAGGAAATTGTCGGAAAATTGTGTTTCAAGGAGCATTATGTAGATATTCTGTGAAGAATATTGTATGCATAGATATTGTTTATTATTATTATTTTTACAGTTTTTTATTAAAATGTTTTCATTGGTTTTCAAATTTATTTATGTTTAACAACAAAGTCGATTTATCGAGTTTAAATATGTATTGATACCAATAGTGACAAAAGTTTAATCTACAAATTTATATTGATTTTATAATAAAATTATGATAAAAAAAGAGTTCGCGTAGGGTTCACATGCGATTGAATAAATGATTGAATTGATTCCATCGGCATCAGCCGAACAGGTCACATCGTCTGTTGTGAGTTAAACCATTACATAATCATATTTTCGATAGTAGTGAACATTATAATTTATATATTTCATCAGTGAAGTGAATTGAATAATTTAGTGTTTTATAGAAGTTTAGTTTATTTTATATATGCTCCTTTCGCCTGAAGTATTATCTGATGATTCGCAAACAAATTCAGAATTTATTCAAAAGCTTCAAAAGTTTGCAAAAACACAATTTAATATGGATACGTCAAGTTCTCAAATGACTTCACAATTGAACGTGAGTAAACAAAGCAATAAAATAAATGAATCAAATGAACCAAATGAATCAATTAACCCAAACCCGTGGCAGCAGGTTGCCCACGGTTTAAAAAGAAAACGTTTTGCAAATAACAATGCTAATTTAACTCCTACGTCCAAAAGATTCGACACACTTATTAATGAAGATAACAATAATCAGGAAACAAATAGTAACATAATTAAAACACAAGTTACTCCGCCTGTTTTTCTATATGGTGTTAGTGATTTTAAATTAATGATTAGTAGTTTAAACACAGTGTTTACTAGTGGACAATATACAACAAAAATCCTGCCGCACCAAATTGTCAAGATTAAAGTGGATAGTGCCGATAATTACAGAAAATTTATTCATTACTTGCAAGAACGCAACGCAGTATATCACACATATCAAATAAAGTCAGAAAGATCGTATCGAGTGGTACATGCATAATACATGCATCATAGTACAGATATAAATGAAATTAAAAAAGCGATTGAAAAAGAAGGAATACATAAAGTGCGTAACATATTAAATGTTTTGCAACCTAAAACAAAACACCCACTTAATATGTTCTACGTGGATCTCGAACCGAACATAAATAACGCTTCAATTTTCAAAATAAACAGGTTATTAAATCAAGTTATACATTTTGAAACTCCATTTAAAAATTCAAACATTATCCAATGCGCAAGATGTCAATTGCTCAAAACGATACTGCAATCGGCCATTTGTATGTCTTAGATGCGGGGGCCCCCATCCAACACAATTGTGTGAAAAACCCAAAGAAGCGCCTGGTACATGTTACTTTTGCCAAGGACCGCACAACGCAAACTACCGACAATGCTCATATTATCTAGAACTTATCAACAAAAATCATAAAATGGAAACAACAGTTAATAATCGTATCAGCGCAATCCCGACCAAACCTAGAAGTCAAAATCATAACATAAACAAACCGGCATATTCATCCGATCATTTGAGCTATGCACAAGCACTACGTCAGCAAGCATCATATGCCAATATAAACAATCATTCCAACATGGACGGCCAACTGTCACAATTCTTATCAGAATTTAAAAAAATGTTCGAACAACTCATGCAACAAAATGAAATGATTTTGAACATGCTTTCGTCATTAATTAATGAAATAAAATAATGGCACAACTACTAAGAATAGCTTTATGGGATGCAAATGGTCTTCATTCTCACAAAAACGAAATCATCTTATTTTTATCAATGGACAAAATTGACATACTATTAATCAGTGAAATACATTTCACTAATTATTCTCATCTCAGAATTCCCTATTATAATGTATATCACACACCACATCCAGATGGTTATGCACATGGAGGAAGCGCAATAATTATCAAAATAAGTATTTCATATTACGAATTGCAAAATTTCAACAAAGAGTATTCACAATCAACTTCAGTTGCATTTAGAAAAGAACCTTCATTAGAGAAATGAAGTAATTGCTGATTAATAAATTCTATAATATTCGTTTACACGAATGCTAGCGATATTCATTCTTTGAACAGCTGTAATATCTGTCTTGCCTAACAAATATTTTTCATTTTAATAATTTCAAAGATTTATAGAAACTACGAATAATATAGAAATAATTTTTAACCAATAAACTTACGTTTAGTACACGGCCCTAATGATTAATTTGTTTTATTATGTTTAAGGAACAGGGTAAAATATTTTTCTGATTCAGGCATTTTTCATTAAATCAAGATTTGTACTACGATGTAACATTCAAATGTTTATTTATTTATGCCGATATTTTTGTTGATATCGATACGCATACAACGTTGATGCCGGTACGCATATAACGTTCATGTCGGTACGCATACAACGACAGATCTCTATTGACATATACGACGACTAATCACAATCGACCCGTATAAAAATGATCTCATCGGGAGCGAATGACGAACAGTTCGGGCGTAACGGACTTCCGTTGCATTTGTACGAATTTACACTATAGGTGCGCTTAAAATAGTTTTACTTCAATTTTTTTTATTATCGATTTTATCCACAATTCTCATAATTTATTTCGTTTTTCTAACAGAAAAAAATCATTTCGTTCTTTATCAGAACGTCTTCATTTATTTTAATATTAATATTTTGATGATCCAATATGTCTAAAAATGTATTCTAATTTTCTCACTAATTGTTTGAACAATATATTGTTTTCATAAATACAATAATCTCACTAAACGTTGCATTATTTCATTTTTTTAAAATTTAATTATATAATTATTATAAATAATTGAAACATATTTTTAAATAATTGATTCAGTAGGTAATTCTTTATTTCCTTATCTACTTTTTGAAATTTTGTGAATATGTTACTAGGCGCGTAGCTGTTCAAAAAATAAATACGAATTAAATTTAATCTATTTTATTAGAAACAATTGCAAAATTAAAATGTTTTATTAACATTTAGACTTATATTGTTGCAATATTAATACTAACTTTAACAAAAACTATTGTTTTATTGCTTTTTGCATGTTTTTGAAAAAAAATATTTTATATCTGTCTAATATTAAAAGGTTCCATGTTGAACTATATATTTCAAATTTATCTTTACATTTTGATCGTGACTGTCTCAATCATAATTCCACAAATCGCCATCATTAACTCCTACAATATGTCTTTGGCAAATTATGCATAATTTGCCATCTTTGGAAATTTTTTGCATATCTTCACGTTTTGAAGGTTTCTGAACATTTTGGCATACTTCAGAAAAAATTGATGTATGTGTGTGTGCGTATGTTTGGATATAAGAGAACGGAGTATCCGATTTGAATGATTCAAAAACATTTTACTTGTATTGGCCAAATAAAAAAATTGGTAAAATTTTTGGTAAGACAGGTCTAGCGGTTTTGGAGATACAGAGAAAAAAGTAAAAAAAAAAAGATATTTAGCCGTCAAAAATGATCATTAGACATATGCACATCAAATTATCAGAGATTTGATAAAAATTTTAAGAATGTGTACTAATTTTTGAAGTATACTTTACGGTTCAAGCAAATTTCAAAATTTTCAGTATTTTTTTTTTAATTTTCAAAAATATACAAGGTTTTATACTTCAAATATGAATTTTAAATTTACAAATCAATTTGAAAATGTATATATTTCAAATGCGTTATTCTAATCGTAAGAAATATATCCTCAGATGGATTTATTCGGCACATCCTGCTAATGCAAACTTCTCAAGTGTTTTGAGCGATGAGATCGTCGCTGTATATTTTATGAATGATAAAATATATAGTGATTATAATTATCTATTTGAAAATGTTAAAAACAATTGTTATTTCTCATTGATCAATATTTATTAACTTCCCGTAGGGCAAGTTATAGTAATCGCACAAAAATCGAAAATGAAAATTTTTATATATCTTTACGTATCAGAGGTTTCTGAATATTTTGGCATACCTTAGAAAAAATGGATGTATGTGTGTGTGTGTGTGTGTGTATGTGTGTGTGTGTGCGTGTATGTATGTGTGTGCGGATACAAATTTTCGTCGACGATTTCGGAAACACGGATCAACCGATTTGAATAATTCAAAAAACATGCGATTCGTATTGATAGGAGATGTGCTGATTAGTTTTTGGCGAAGGCAAGTCTAGCCGTTCGGAAGATACGGGGCAAAAAGTGCCGAAAACGGTTACTCAGTTTTTAAGAGAACGGAGCCTCCGATTTGAATAATTCAAAAAACATTTTACTTGTATTGACAAGATGAATTGATCAAATTTTCATAAAGGCAGGTCTAGCGGTTTCGGAGATCTAATAAAAAAAGTAAAAAAAATGCCATTCGGCGGTTAAAAATGATCATTAGACATATAAACATCAAATTATCAGATATTTTATAGAGATTTTAACAATAAGTATATTTTTTTTTACATTTCTATGGGTTCCGTACCAATGCTTATGCGTTAGACGGCGGCGCGGCACTTGCGCTGTGACATTTCGTCTCTATGCAGTTCAAGCAGTACGATTGCTTTGAAAAAAAGTTCAGAATTTCCAAAATATGTCAAAATGAAGAAAACATTTTTTTTTCAAAAATTTTTTTTGTTTTTTAAAAAAAAATTTTCTTTCAAAAAAATTTTTTTTTTCAAATATTTTTTTTTTTTTTTTTTAAAAAGTAATTTTTTGTCAAATTTATTAGTTTCTCAAAAATCTAATTTTTTCGAAGTAATTTTTTTTCAAAAATGTTGATCGTTTTTAAGAAAATAATAATTTTTAGTACGGGAAGTTCCAGCAATTTGCCTTAAGGCACGATGTCATACACCACTAGTTTCTTTCATTTAATTTAAAACTGCGTGCCAATAATGTCCAAAAAAATGCTTCTTTAAGGTTATATTATATATACACTCAAATATAGTTTTATTTAACAGTTTTGAAATATGCTGAGTTGAGTTACCATATTTTTTTATATATGCAAAATACTATTATTTTTGTTTTGTATATTTAATTCATAGTAATATTATATTTACCTTGGAACTATGGAGTGAAATTTCATTTTGCTGTGTAGTAGTATATGCCACTATTTAAATATTTAGTAATACATCCGACGTTTCACTATATATATATATATATATATATATATATATATATATATATATATATGTATATATATATATATATCTTATTTTTCCGTTCCCATAATCTGAAATAATTAACTACATCAATTAATTTATATTTTGATACACGAGCATCATTACAAGGGTATCCATATCGATTGCTCCAGACCATGAAAATCTTGTAATAATAAACAAACAAATGTTTCCAGTTGACGTGATTAATACTTTGCAACGAGAAATATATCGATAATAATGATCTAGTTACTTATTGTTAGCTTAGGGTGTTCCGATAAGAAGGGTCTTGTATTTTCTTCCGGTGGGCCGAGATCAGGACCCAAGAAAACCCATACCTTGCCCGCGGACTCATAGAAGACGCTTTCACGATATTTACATCAAACATAAACAAAAGGGTTTATTACAGTCTCTTAAGAAAGCAATTAGAGTTCCCTGATATGGGCCTATTTATACATATTTATGAAAAAGTGGTTAGATATAATTATAAATGAATAAACATACAACAACGATTTCCATTTGAAAATACAGATTTAGCTTAATTTATTCGAGTTGTGTCAACTTTTAAAATTGTGAATGAGACCAAATTTAGAAAAAGT
This sequence comes from Ctenocephalides felis, assembly GCF_003426905.1. NCBI lineage: Eukaryota > Metazoa > Arthropoda > Insecta > Siphonaptera > Pulicidae > Ctenocephalides > Ctenocephalides felis. The sequence continues at coordinate 106,224,866 of NW_020538040.1, forward strand.
ATATGTGTGTGTGTATGTGAACAGATTTTCTGCCGTAAAAACGGCTAGACTGATTTCAAAAATTTACATGCCAATTGATGTCGTCTTCAATGTGGATTATCTTTTCTCAGTTTTGAGCGCCAATCCGCTGAGCAGTTTCTTTATAATTTGCAAAAAAATGTAAAACTTTTCGTCCACGGTTTAGCTCACAATATTGAATTGATTTACAAAAATCAGAAACTGTTCAAAAGATATTTGGGATTTTGAATTAACTGTTAAAAGTTCTTATTTTGCCGATTTACCTTATGACCGTACGACAATTAGTTTAATGTTAAAAATTTATTAAAGTTTGAGAAAATATTATAGCCAAAATCTGTGTCAAAAGTTGCTTTTGTGATATGATGAGTAGAACAATATCAATTCATTAAAATTTAAATTAATAAGCTACAATTTTAAGGCATACAAGCACGTGCCTGTGCAATATATTTAATATAATTACAGTTTAATTACAATTTAAATGTGAGAAAATTCTATTCGAAATTGCAATGTTTAGATTTAATTGAAAGCAATAACTTTATTTTTGAAATAAACAGTTAAAAATTTCATCTAAATATCTAAATTTCAATTTTTTTTATTATTGCTATTTAATTATTGTAAATATATATATATACGAGGTCTGTTCAAAAAGTACCCGGAATTTTCGTTTTTTCAAAAAAATATTTATTTATTCGTCTACATTAATGTGGTCCCCTTCAAAGTAGTCCCCCCCAGATATAATACACTTATGCCAGCGTTTTTTCCAATTTTCGAAGCACCCTTGATATTCACTTTTTGATATGTCCTTGAGCACTCTCAGCGATTTTCTTCAATCGAGGAAAACCGCTGTCCTTTCATGGGTCTCTTCAACTTTGGGAATAGGAAAAAGTCACACGGAGCCATATCTGGTGAATTTTTGCACTTTGCAACACTTTATTTCATTTTTTACGCAAAATTTAATACAAATTCTTTGACTTTTCAATTCTTCCATTGTAAAAATCGCCGAGCTCAGAAAAACACGTCGAACCTTAGCGACTACCACAGACAAAGTAAACAGTGAATATAGCTGAAAATTTCATCATACTTTAGGGGCATGTATACCAACACAATAAAAAAAAATTTTGACAATCAGACACTCCAGACCCGCGAAATTTAATTATTAGTAATTCCGGGTACTTTTTGAACACACCTCGTATATATATATATATATATATATATATATATATATATATATATATAAATACATTTGAGCTATTCACACTTGAACACAATTTCATTGTTCTGTATCTTTGAAGTAATACTTTTGTATTTTCTGGAAAATACACATTGGTATTATTTTGGGTTTTATACCTAAAAGGTCATAAAACTGCCTGTGAATCGAGAAAGCGACCGCTTTCTTCTCAAAGCAAAAACGCCAAAAACAGTAAATGTCTGCACAAGTTAACAGATTTAGTACCAGTTTAGGAAAGTTGGATATGACAAATCCTGTCAAACAACTCCACTCGGATTCACTCCGGGGGAGGAGTTGTATCGGAGTGATAACTCCGGAGTGAGTTACCCATCTCTACTATATATATATATATATATATATATATATATATATATATATATAATATAGATTAAAAACAAGTCACATTTTGTATCAGTGTAGGAAATGCACTCTTTACTTATACATTACTGGGGTCGCCCATAGATAAGCGGTTAAGAGCCACGGGACTTGTTTCAGAGGTCCCGTGGCAGCAGTGGTAACGCAGTGGTAGTCAGGCAGCAGTGACAACGATTTTCACTTGGAAATATAGCTAGCAATATGTTTCCAAGTGATAATAGCCCTCACCCGGCATTGCTGCACTATTAAAAATACTCGCCCTATTGCAGAAATTGTAATAATAATATATCGTACAGAAATGTGACAACTGATTGGGTTGCCTTCTGTCAAACAGACTAGTATTAATTCAAAATCAGCACAACAGCTTATAGGGCTATTAAGTTCTGATTGCTGTTCGAAAATAATAAAAAAAAATCAAATATGACTATCGCTCGGTACAAGACCCTCGAACTTTCCGGTGGTGTAAATAATTGTTTTGATCAATAATAATTATGATTTAGCTATTTAGATCAAATTTTCAAGTGTTTTTTTAGAGATTAATGTTTTTGCTATCACTTTGGTATTTTATTTTAAGTGGACAAACACTAATGTTTTTTTTATTATATTGAAGTAATTCTTATTCTGGGAAAAAAAAATTCAGAACGAGTAGTTGCAAATCGGCGTGGTTAGTATGAACTGGTTCGTGTCTCCGAGCGTTTGTATTTTTTGTCACGCATTCAATTTGTAGTAAAGAAAAATTGCATAGTTATCGATGATCTAGCTAATTTCTGTAGTGAAATGTGTTTCGTGTTTCTTCTTGCAAATATTGTTCCCGAATACAAGTAATACATTATTGGCGTTATTGATGTATGCCTAATTGTAGAATTTTGATTGTACGCTTGAATTTTATTTATATTTAATATATTTATATAATAATAAATAATTATTCGCCATAAATTTAAACGTTGTGTAAATTATTAAAAAAATACGATTGCATATGTACGCCAAATTGGTTAGCACGTACTTATTGAAAAAGGGCTAATGGCGTATAATATTTGATGTTATTATATTGCATGACAAATTTTATATAGGTATTAGCAATACAATTTACAAGCATTTCTATTTGTCAATCAAAACTTTATTTCAGTAATTTACTATCATATCAACTGGTTTGGAGACAGTTTTTACCTGAATTCGATCGAATTATCTCTCATATCCAAGTCGAGCATTAACCTCTCCGCTTTTAAAAAATTCACTACCAACAAATCTAAAATTATAACTGGCAAATACTAGGAGATACGGAACTCTGTGTGCATTTATAATAACAAATTAATGGGCCGATTCTGTCGCACAACAGACCACTGTTATGGCAAGGCCATGTTACGCTCCAGCTTCCATACATTATGCTACTGAATCATACTCAATACTGTTAAAATGTAATGTATTTGCTGCGCATTCAGGCAGTTTTACACTTAAACTGTAATGTCACTTGTATGTTATGAACCTAGGTCATAAAGACCCTTTTCTCTAAGATCGTCTTTTTGACATTTGTGCGGTGTCTTGGTTAGGTTTTTTATTTGACATCTTGAGAAAAACGCCTGACTGCACAGTGCATAGCAATCACATAGTTTTTGTCAATATTTAGGACGAATTTGTGTGAAACGTTTTTCATAACATCCAGCCTTGCCATAACATTGGTCTGTTATGCAGCAGTATCGGTCCATAAATATGTAAGTTATAAGCAATGTGATATCTAACAAGTATGTCATCTACGCCGTAATATGCCCTGTGAATATAATATACCAAAGGCTTTGTCATGACCAGTTGCATCAAACTAATTGCTTGCAAGGTATAACAACTCTGCCAGTAAAATTAATACTCTTTCATAATAGGAATGTCGGAAACCAATGAATATAATGAACTAGTGGTTATTTAGTAGTGTACATGCTGTTAAACAAAGTAGTAAAACATCTCGTGTCATAAACTATAATAACTAAATAACCGATACGCGTTAAATTAGAATTTGTTTTTTTTGTTTTTTTTCCTAATTTCTTGATTTTAGCGGTAATAACTAAAATTACTGGCTTAATTGTTTAATAACTTAACGATTCATAGTCTTATTTTTTGTATATACAATAAGGAACGGATTGGATGAAAACTAATATATTTTATTCATATCATTGCAAAAATATAACCTGATGTTTTTTTTTATTTTTTATGCAGTACGCATATTTTTATTATAAAATAAATATTTATAAATTCATCGAAATTAAAAATACAAAAAATAAATTGAATAGATGATTTGTTATTCAGAATTTTTTTTTCAAAAAAATTGAATAATATGGCAGTAGTCCTTTTTTATTAAATACTATTATTACAAATTCATGGTCATACTAATAATTCAGCAGTTCTTCTCAAAACGTTTGCTATTTTCATATGTGTACCAATAACTTAGATATTATTGTAAGATTTGGTCAAGATTATTATAAGACTGGGTAGATTTTATGATAATTTTTTTTCTTATCCTTTAAGGTATTTTAAAATTTTAGTGGTTGATCAGCATGATTTAACAATAGTGTAAACGTTTAATAACAGCTACTTTTAAAATATCCTATTAATTTGTGAGACAACTACGGTGTTTTATTCAAAGGAATTGAAAACATTTTAATTATGTACAGGGCTTTACCAAATACTTTTTTTATATTATGTTATAATTATAAAAAAATTGGTCGAGATTTGACCAGGGTCTTTTGTATTTAGGCCGAGTCAATGTAAATACTTTATTACTTGTACTTGTCTAGCAAAAGGAATGAAAGAAGATGCATGTAAATAAATATGATCAATATTTATCACAAAGTAAATATGCAGTTGTTTTTATTCACTTTTTATGGTGACGGGATAATTGTCGCTTACAGTCCGCTGAATAAATAATTAAAGTGATCCAAAACAAAATTAAAAGGATTGAAATTTGAAATATAAAAGTAACTAGTGATGTATGGCATCGTGCCTTAAGGCAAATTGCTGGAACTTTTCGTATAAAAAAAATTAAATATTTTCTAATAGATTATTATAAATGAAGTAACTTTCATTATTTTTATTTTATAAAAAGTAAATAAACAAAACATTATCAATCCGATTTGAAATAAAAAACATTGTAATATTTCTAAATATTATATAAACTAAATTGCAAAGTTAAAATTATTTATTTGAATTATATAAGTGATGTTTAGCATTTTAGCTAGAATTAGAATTAAAATCCGAATTATTTTTCAATAATTAAAAAAAAATGTTTTTAATTAAAAAAAAAATTAAATAAAAAAAGTTCTTTCCTCAAAAGCAATCGTTTCGTCAAGACAAGCAGAAAGTTTATTAAATCAATCAAATCCGATGCTTAATTCTCTCAAAAACTGCCAATTTTTGCACATCTATCTCCGAAACGGCTTTGTCAAAATCTAATCACCACTTCTACCCATCGGTTGATTCGTTCTCTTAAAAACTGACGTTTTAATACTTTTTGCTCCATATCTCCGAAGCCGCAAGACCTGTTTTCGTCAAAAACTAATCGGTACGCCCGAAATAGACAACGAAAAATTGTCTCCACACATTTACACACACATCCATTATTTCTGAGGTATGCCAAAATGTTCAGAAATCCCTTAAACGTAAAGATATGCAAAAAATTTCTTTTTCGATTTTCGACCCAAATATAACTTACACTAGGGGAAGTTAAATATATAGAAATATATGAAATACGTAAAATATTTATTAACTTCCCGTAGGGCAAGTTATAGTAATCGCAAAAAAATCAAAAATGAAAATTTTTATATATCTTTACGTTTCAGAGGTTTCTGAACATTTTGGCATACCTTAGAAAAAATAGATGTATGTGTGTGTGTGTATGTGTGTGTGTATGTGTGTGTGTGTATGTATGTACGTGTGTGTATGTATGTGCGGATACAAATTTTCGTCGACGATTTCGGGAACACGAATCAACCGATTTGAATAATTCAAAAAACATTCGATTCGTATTGATAAGGAGACGTGCTGATTAGTTTTTGGCGAAGGCAGGTCTAGCCGTTCCTAAGATACGGGGCAAAAAGTGCCGAAAACGGTAACTCAGTTTGTAAGAGAACGGAGCGTCCGATTTGAATAATTCAAAAAACATTTCACTTGTATTGACAAGATGAAGATTTGGCGGTCAAAAATGATCATTAGACATATGCACATCAAATTATCAGATATTTTATAGAGATTTTAACAATAAGCATACATTTTGTTAACATTCCTATGGGTTCCGTACCAATGCTTATGCGTTAGACAGCGACGCGGGGCTTACGCGCTTTATATTTTGTCTCTATGCAGTTAAAACAGTACGATTGCTTTGAAAAGAAAGTTCAGATCTTCCACAATATGTCAAAATAAAGAAAAAAAAATTTTATTCAAAAAAAAAAAAAAAATAAAATTTTTTTCAAAAAAAAAATTTTTTTTTTCAAAAAAAAGTAATTTTTTGTCCAATTTATAGTTTCTCAAAAATCTTATTTTTTCAAAGTAAATTTTCTTCAAAAATGTTAATCGTTTTTAAAAAAATAATAATTTTTGGTACGGGAAGTTCCAGCAATTTGCCTTAAGGCACGATGCCTTAATTGCCTTAAGACAGAATTCCACTTACAGCTAGTTAATAATATTTTTACTACCTATATCAAAAGCCGATGTATCAAATCCGTAAATTTTATTTTTAATTTTGAATCATATTTCCATTTGAATATTTTTTTATATGTAAAGATGTAAGAAATTTAAAACAATCTTTTTAGAAACAGTGTCACATTTACAAATCTGGCAATTAAAACAATTTGTCATTACGACCAATAATATTCTATACTTTTATATTTATTTATACTTTTATATATTTTATTGTTCGACCGTAGTTTGTATGAAAAGTTGTGGTGAACTCGTGTTAAACGTAAAGTAATGCTATTTCGTAACTATGTCGTGTTTCGTATACGAGATGAGCTCATAACCTATTTCGTCGAAGTGACGATGCGACGCGGCGTAAGAATATTCACGCCACACGTCAACTTGAATGAAGCGAACGGGACGTGCCTCGAGCACCGGCGCTGCCACCGTCTACTCTACATTGACTCGGGCTGAGGTTTGCACTACTTGTAATAACAAGGAAAATGGAATACAGTCAAGCGGCTAGTGGAAACAGCGCTGTGTGCCGTTAGACCTCAAGGCAATTTGCTGCTGAAAATTTATGAATAGGTTAACATTTTAGAAAACCGGTTTTTAAGTAGTATTTATTCCAGGTAACCAGTTTAAAAACTAGTGCGGTGCATGGCATCGTTTCTTAAAGCAAATTGCCGGAACCCAAAAAAAATTACACAAAATTTGCACACATTATTAAAATCTCTATAAAATTAAAATTAAATCTCTAATAAAATTTGGTGTACATAGGTCCAATAAACTGACTAAATGCCAAATGACATCTTTTTAATTTTTTGTTATTGAGAGTCCATAACCGCTGTACTTGCCTTTCCAGAAATTTAATCAGTTCTTCATCTTGTCAATGCAAGTAAAATGTTTTTTGAATTATTCAAATCAGACGCTTCGTTCTCTTAAAAATTGAGTTACCGTTTTTGGCACTTTTGCCCCATATCTTCGGAACGGCTAGACCTGCCTTCGCCTAAACGTAATCAGCACGTCTCCTTATCAATACGAATCGAATGTGTTTTGAGTTATTCAAACCGATTGATCGGTGCTCCCGAAATCGTCGACGAAATTTGTATCCGCACACACACACACACATACATTTATTTTTTCTAAGGTATGTCAAAATGTTCAAAAACCTTTGAAACGTAAAGATATGTAAAAAAATTATTTTCGATTTTTTGCGATTACTATAATGTACTCCACGAGAAGTTACGAGTTAAGGAAACAGATTGTTGTTTGCTTGATATATATTATTTGTTGTGATATGGTTGGTTTAGTTTTAACAATGTAATAGCTCAAAGTCAAATTGAACGTTTGTGCCCCGCCTTGCCGTATATAAAATTGTTTTATTCCAAGTATTCAATACAAATATAATATTAGATAAAGTAAAAAGAAATCCAATATTTTTGCAAGAATTATCTGTATCTCGCGCTGTTTTGTAATTGATTGACTGAGTTTTGTTTGAGAGCACGTCAAAAGTAAACACTAGCAAAAAAATACTATATTTTACACTTCTTGTTCGATAAAGGCTAAAACCGTGGCAGGCGGCTGAAAATGCGAATAGTGTTTATGGTCCTGATACTATAACAGCCAATTACGCGCAATTTTGATTTTGTCGATTTTTTCGGCTGATTTCGATACCAAAGGCGCACTGGATGGCCAATTGTCGTCTTGAAAGTAGATTTCGATTGCCGAAATGTACAAATAACCTTTTGGTACTATTTGAATAAGGCTGGACACACAAAAAAAGGTCTATGTATGGGTCGAATATACTGGTTTGAATTTTTATCTGCAAATCGCTGCTGAATCTCCAAATACCCAATTTTTGATGCGCTTAGTAATTAAGCATAAAGCGTTGATAAAAAGTGGAAGTGTAACAACGTAGGGCAGAAATGGTGGTCAAGCCCGGATTGGGATTTGGTGGGATCAGCAGAAAATCATATACTGTACGGTCAACATTTGAACCGTGTCTAATAGAAGCAATCGCCCAGAAGCGAGTAACGGGATCCATCCCGTACTGATACTGCTTACACCTAGTTACAAAAACCACCTTCTTGATAAAGCATATTTTTACCTATATAAGATGCGAGATCTCTATACTCACAGAGGACCATTATATATTATTTTTGCCGGTTCACATACCAGTTCAAATATTTACCCATGTAGAAATTAATATCGGTACAATATATTACCAATATCGGTTTTCTGTGGCCGTGATTGCCTATATTGCAAAAATATCGGCGAACGTCGGTTCTGTGATGATGTCAACTAATCGATCAGGCCAACGTCAGCCGATATTGAGGCAATAATCTCTATAAATGGCCTTGTCCAATATTGGTCTCAAACTAAAATAGAAATATTGATGCAATATTTTTTATCATCGGCTAATAAATATTGTCCCCAAATAGAAGAATAAATATTGATGCAATATTTTTTTATCATCGACTGATAAATATTGTCCTCAAACTAAAATAGAAATATTGATGCAATATTTTTTATTATCGGCTGATAAATATTGTCCTCAAAATAAAATAGAAATATTGATGCAATATTTTTTTATTATGGGCTGATAAATATTGTCCTCAAACTAAAATATAAATATTGATGCAATATTTTTTTATCATCGGCTACAAAATATTGTTCCCAAAGTGAAATATAAATATTGATGCAATATTTTTTATCATCGGCTGATAAATATAGTTCACAAATTGAAATAAAAATATTGATGCAACATTTTTTATCATCGACTGATAAATATTGTCCACAAATTGAAATGAAATTATTGATGCAACATTTTTTATCATCGGGTACAAAATATTGTCATCAAATTGAAAAATAAATATTTATGCAATATTTTTTATCATAAGCTAATAAATATTGTCCTCAAAATAAAAAATGAATATTGATGCAACATTTTTTATAATTGACTATTAAATATTGTTTGCATGTTAATTAATAATAAATATTGTTTCCTCAAATTCCTCAATCATAATTATTGTTATTATATTTAAAATGAAAAACAAAAATCTTATCTGGGATCGAACCCGAGACTACGACGTTAAGAGTCGGCAACGCTAGCGCTTAGCTATCGACTCAACAGAACGAAAACAACATACGCCAGATATATATGGCTGTAAATATTTAACCATGTAATTATTCACCCTTACAAATTAAAAGGTAAAAGATACGTAAAAAGTTTATTCGGACGAAAGATGCGGAATAAAATTACGAATAAAATGATATATAATTCAATATGTGTGTTCGTATAATTATTTTCAGATTTTTCAATTTTTCTTGAATTTTAGCACTGCAACTCGCCCATAGGCCAAACCGTTTGAAATACTAAGTTGTGATATGTGGAAGAAAAACTAAGAATTTTGAGACGATTCTAATGATGTATAATACTTTATACGGTTTCTTTATGAAAACCTCAAATGTTGAGAATAGTATAAAAATTCAGTTTTCCTTTCATTATAAAAAAGTTATAAATGTTACAGGGTAATTTATTTTAAATACTGTCCGATATATATAAAACTAATTGAAAACTTTAATTTTATTTACTCATACAATTATAAAATAAAAAAATAATAATAAATGGACTGGGATTTGAACCCCAAAATCAAAATCAAAAGGCTGCGACGCTAGCCATTACACCACCAAGATATACAATCTTGTTGTAGTAACTCACTATCCTGAACCGCAGGTATAAGGTTCTAGATCTTTCTATGCCTTCTATGCATGACGTATGCCTACAAGAAGCGACGCGCGTCACACGGCGTCCTTAGCCTTTAATGCAAAATTGTTAATTATAGTATGTTTTAAGATACTAGTTTTGCTGGAAATAATCGAATAATATTTTCAGTTATGTGTAATGTGTAATAGTGTTATAGTGTACATTGTTTTCTAATGTGTGTAATGTGCATTGGTGCGAAATATATACCACAAACAAGTTTGGTTAAGTAAGCATTGTCTCTGAAAAATATACAATATTCATTTCTTTGTTGTTACTTTGGATTAAAATACAAAGGTTTGAAAGTTCAACTTAATTTTACGTCATCTGATTTGATTTGGGATGGATAGATTAAGTAATAAGTTATGTATATCTAACATAACCTTAGTTTTAATAGACGAATTCTTTTTACTATTGGTGAGTATAATACTTAATTATGCGTTTATGCATTGTAACTAATAGCTATTTATTTTTAGAATAATTACTGCTAACTACATTATTATTAGTATCTCTAATAAATAATCGGAAACTAGCTATTCGAAATGTCAAAATTTGCAAGTTTTCAATAAAAATGGTAAGAAATGCAAGATAATTTTATTTTTCTCACTAAGGATTTTTATATTGATCAGGAGTTTAAACACATTGAGAAATCAGTTGTACATATTACGTGAAATATAATAAAATATAACATAATAAAATATAACATAACCTAATCTTTTTGAGTGAAGACATACTGCACTTTCATATTTATAAAAGGTAAGACAATACTTGTTATAATATAATTATATGTCTCTGCATTTAAAACATATTCTTATTTATTTTCAGGTAATATTGTTGTAAGCGCAGAAAATAGAGAAACTGGTTTGCTTAGTAGTAAAATGTTATCGAAAAGTTTTTCATCAAAAGTTTGTAACTAAATAAGTTATAGAAAGGAAAGATATAAATTTTGACAGAATAGTCATAATGTTTGATTATAATAAATGCAATGTGGAATGTCAATAAATCTGTACATTTGCATAGCAAGATTTTAGACTATGATATGAAGTCATTATTTTTTAAGGTAAAAGTAGAGTCGAGTGCATTTTACAATCTCATTTTAACGCTTTCATAAATTATTCATATTGATAATATATAATGATATATTATAAATTTATTAACAAGGAATACGAGGTTTCAGATGACAATACAAACTTGGACAAAAATATTTTGGGGTTATGATTGAAAAAGTTTCCCAGTCACTGTTCTAGACGATGAAATAAATATTTCATAATGGATAATAAATATATTAACAACAAATAAAATATGTTCAGATGCTGTGAAATGTTTTATCGAGTGATGATGTTATAAATAGTTAAGTTAATTTGCATTTATTACTTTTATTACTTTACCTACCTTACATTTGATATATATCACGTAAATTATAATCGAATAATTATTCGATTATAATTTACTTGATATATATCAAATATAAGGTAGGTTTTCCAATGACTGTTCTAGACGATGAAATAAATATTTCATAATGGATAATAAATATATTAACAACAAATAAAATATGTTCAGATGCTGTGAAATGTTTTATCGAGTGATGATGTTATAAATAGTTAAGTTAATTTGCATTTATTACTTTTATTACTTTACCTACCTTACATTTGATATATATCACGTAAATTATAATCGAATAATTATTCGATTATAATTTACTTGATATATATCAAATGTAAGGTAGGTTTTCCAATGACTGTTCTAGACGATGAAATAAATATTTTATAATGGATAATAAATATATTAACAACAAATAAAATATGTTCAGATGCTGTGAAATGTTTTATCGAGTGATGATGTTATAAATAGGAAAGTTTATTTGCTTTTGTTATTGTTATAAAAAAAGTTTACTTGATATGTATTAATAAATATCTATTAAAAAAATAATCAATATTTATGATACTTTTGTGTTTTATAAATAATCATATTTTTAATGCAGTTATATATTTGTATCATTGTTTATATTTAATAAATGAATTTCCACAAAAACATTCTTAATAAATTTACGTATATGTTCATTTCAGAAATAAATAAATAAATAAATAAATAAATTTCAGGTGTTTTATTGTTAAATAAATGACATTGATTTATGCGTTATATTATTTCAACTTCAAATCTTCAAATATTTGTGTAATATTTCAACATCAGTTATAAGTTTCAGAATAATTTAATAATTCAATAATTAATAATTCAAAATGTTCACCAGCTCTCTGTCTAATTGTATATTACCTTACCAACATTCAACAATTTGTAGGCAACATTGGTTCCAAATTTCCAAATATAGACCAATATAGACCAATGTTGGTTTACCTATATGGCCTCAATATTAAAAATGTTCAATTTTTATGACCAGCCGATATTGGTTTCAAATTTGACCAATGTAGATTTTATATTGCTTGTAGATTCAGACCATATTAATTTCTACATGGGTAATTATTATTCTTTATATTATAATATCATAAAATTGAAGTATTTTGTATATTTAATTTTAATTAGAAGAAATAGAGATTTTTTTACTTTTTAATCGAATAGCGGGTATGAAATTATCGGCCAGCTTTGTCCAATTGGAGAGGAATTGTGTTCCATCAGGGCAACGCCTGGCAACTATACCCACCACGATAGTGACTCGCCAGAAGCTTCGAGAGCTTGATTGGGAGGTTTTTATGTATCTATTTTATAGTTCAGTCTTGGCACCAAGCGGTTACCATCTGTTCCTGTCTATGGCGAACAGTTTTGCTGGCGTAAAGTTCACTTTAATAGAGACTTGTAAAAATCGACGGTCGCATTTTTTGCCAATAAGGATTTATATAAGAGGGACATAATATTACCGTCATAATGGTAACAATTTGTGCTTACATATTTCTTTTACAAACATCAACGTTTATACCGAAATATATGTAATCAATTAAAAATTACAAATATTCATTACAAAACTTATTTATATGAATATTTAAATAAAATGAAATAAAACAAATAAAATATTGAATAATGACAAGATTTGAGCTTGAAAAAGAGAATGTAAATGTTGTAGATCCGTCGCATTAGTCACAAGGCCTAATCTTACCTACTCATTTGAATAATCAAAATTCCTAAATGTTTGAATCCCAAATAGCTTTTATAATTAAACAGCATTTGATTTTTTTTATTTTACGGGGAAGGGGAGAGGCTAATTTGAGTAGATATCATCAGGCCAAGTATGATAAAAAAAGCAATATTGATTATTCTTAAAGTGCATGTATCCTTAGGGGGAAAATTACCCCTCCCTCCCCCACCAAACATCACTAAAATTTTTGATTCTTTTTTAGAAAATGTTTGATTTTTTAAAAAAAATCAGTTAAAAAATAAATACACGTGATATTTTACCATAACTCCCCTCCCCCACGTGATATTTTGTGATTTTTTGTCAAACCCCCCCTCCCCCTAAAAACCTCACGTGATTAATGGACGCCCCCTTAAATGTTAAACTTGTTAAAATTATGATCATTTACGTTTATTGGATGGCCGTCAATTTCTAATTATTAAGACCTCTGTGACAAATTTAATAATTTAGTATGCATTTAATATTTAAATATTAATTTGACGAGTTAAATTTAATAATAACTAGTGGTGCATGGCATTGTGCCTTAAAACAAATTTTAAAAGAGCTTTAAAAAAATTTAAATATTACTTTCTAGAGAAGACATTTTGAAAGAATTTGACTTTTTTTTAAATTGAAAATATTTCAAAATTCCTGGAAATTTCGAACTTCTTTTTTATTTCTAAAGCGCGTAAGCGCCGCGCCGTAATTTAACGGATAAACATTGGTACGGAATCCATAGAAATGTAAACATAATTTGTTCTTATTAGTAAAATCTCTATAAAATATCTGATAACTTGATGTGCATATGCTACTTATTATTTTAGTCTGCCAAATTGTCTGCATTTTTTATACTTCTTTCATTGGATTTCCGAAACTACTAGAACTTCCTTCCTAAAAAATTAAGTAGTTTTTCATTTTGTCAATACAAGTAAAATGTTTCTAAATTATTGAAGTTGAAAACTCTGTTCTTTCAAAAACTTAATTGCCATTTTTGGCTTTTTTGTCCCGTTCTTTGAAACTGCTGGACCTTTGCCAAAAACTAATCAGCATCAATAGGTGTTTAATGGTCTTCGAATCATTCAAATGGGTTGATCCGTGTTCTCGAAACTTCATACTGAATTATGCTCAACGTACCAACAATCCAATAAATTTATAATTTATTAATAGCGTTAAAATTATAAAAAAATTAAGAAAAACATGTTCTCCTCCATACTATGTATATTGTTACGGAATTAACTCAAGTACAGAACAAATGGTACATAATTTGTATAAAACAAACACTGAAAATAAATAAAACTCTTATCAAGTATTTTATTCATTTATTGTGTATATAATTTTATATGCTTTTACATAACAATTGCTAAATTTATAATACTTTTTTTATCTGATATTACATAATATTTATATATTTATAGAATCTCTTAATAAGTAAATGTATATCTAATAATTATTACATCTACATTTAAATAATCAAATTACATTTCGAGATCGACATTTTGAATGTATTTAATATCTAATAATATAATTATTATATTTACAAGCGCTTAAACAAGTATGTTGTTTAGCGGGATATGTATTATTAGTGTCAACATTTAGAACACCTTTACAATACTTCGTATTCGAATATTTATTATTGATATTTAAATTATTGCAGCATTTGCGCTGCATTTTGTATTAGATCTTATTTAAAGAGTCAGCAGACATGAGAATTGGCATTCATAGGAATCCTACAAAACTTTATTATTTGAACAAATAAATACATATATTTTATAATAATAATTATTATAGATGGTATACTTCTCTATTTCTTGTGTCTTTTCTTTATTTAATATATGTTTTTATTTATTATATACCCTTAACAGTTTTTTTTTATAAATATATCACATTTTAGCTCTTGCACGACGATATAACTTTCGACGTATTTTTTAATTATTGTACCCAATATGTGAATTTTTTATTTGTTAACATGATGAGAATGTACTTAGTGAAATGATGTATACTATCATATTTAGAGTAGGAAATTTATATTAAAAATATTATTAGTTTTCCTTGATTACTTGCTGTTATATGTATATTTAATTATGGTATTAATTTAGACTGTTTTGAGAAATAAATTACATCTTTATAACTTTTGCACGAAAATTAATATTCCGAAAAAGGAGATCTTTGAAAACGAGTAAAATTAAATGTATGTACACATTTAATATAATATATATATATATATATATATATATATATATATATATATAATATAGATGAACCTTTCATAGAGTATAATAAAAATCACATTATAATAGTTCTTGCACGATGATACAACTTTGTACAAATTAATTAGTGATTAAGTCAAAACAAGTCGGCTGTATTTTATGTTTTTGTACGGTTATGTATAAGTTTCAAAGTGTACTGATTGAATTAAATATTTTGCTTAAAAATCTCAAATAACGTAACGATAATATATCGTTTCAAAAACGAGTAGTTTTATTAATAAAATTGCTGTCATATAACTCTTTAAAAACTGATATGATATTAAATTCAATATAATGAAAAAAATATTAACTGTGCAAAAATATAAATTATAAAAATTTCAACATTTTTACTTATGCTCATCAAGCTTTCTATTATGCCAAATCAATAATGCTTCTTTGTTATTTGTATTATTTCACACTTAGATATTTTATATTCTCATTTTTCAAACATTTAAAATTCTATATTGCTGATTAATATTCTCTTCTGATTTTAAAACAATTTAATAATGTTTCTGATGTATCACATTGTTTGTTTAATAATGTTTCTGATGTAATACAGAATTACACCATCTAATATCAGACCGCAGAATCAATCTTAGGTGTAACAATTTACAATTTGGACCACGTAAAATGAAAGAAGGACTACCTCAAGGATCCGTTCTTAGTCCGCTATTATTCAATCTATATACCTGCAAGTTACAAACCGAGCTAGATCTGGAAGTCAAAATTATGCAGTATGCAGACGATATTATACTTCTACATAAGGCTCATACTTGAATGAGGCTATTGATAAAATGAATATAACAATGCAACTCTTCCATAACTGGTGCACATCGTTAGGGTTTGTTTTGTCAGAAAATAAAAGTACAATAAGCCTCTTTACAAGACATAGGAAGTCTATAATTCCAGACTATATCAGCATAAGCATTATGTTCTGAAGGTTGAACCTACAATTAGATGCCTCGGCTACTATTGATGACAAATTAAAGTGGAAACCACACATTGATTATCTAGTCTCTAAATGTGAAGAAGCACTGAATATTCTCAGGTTTCTTAATCACATAAATTATGTGTGCTGATATCAAGATTTCTCTTAGAATATATAAGCAATTAATACTATCTAAGTTGGATTATGGTAGTTTCATATATGGCGACGCATCTAAAAGTGTACTTAGCAAACTAGACATAATTCAAAACAAAGCTTTGAGGTCTTGTTTGGGGGTCATGCGTTCCACGCCTATCAATGCGTTACATGTTGAAGCTAACATATATCCTTTACACTTGAGAAGGAGGTTATTGGCTTCAAACTTTATCATAGATAGAATGAAATTTAACAACGTAGTATTAAAGAATGTGAATCAGATCAATAATGAACTGAACAGCCCATACTGGAGAAATAGGAAGAGGCCTATACTAATAACTGCGTATCGTGAAGTGGTAGAAAAATGTAATCTCTTACAAACTTGGACTGCAACCTCAAGATTTCATTTCAAATACGATGTTACTTCTTCTAATTTGAAAAATATAATTCAAATCGATTTCGCCAATGCGCACTATAGCGGAGATACCAATAAATGTAGGATGGAGGTCGAAGGAAGTATACATGAAACATTTGAAGACTATGATAGATTTTATACAGATGGTTCGAAGAATTCAGATGGTGTTGGTGCGTGTTTTTACCATCAGGGGACAAATTCCTTCACAAAATATAAACTAGATAAAGATGCGTCGATATATACAGCGGAAATGTATGCTATTAATAGGTGCGTAAAGTATATTGATGAACATAATGTGAAGAAATCGGTAATAATCAGCGATAGCAGGTCTGCTCTTGAGGGCATGTTGTCGTTGGGAAAGGACCCGTCATTATTAACGATAGATACTCTAAATGACATACATGCGATATTATCAAAAAATTGGGAGTTACGCATTGTATGGGTAAGAAGTCATATTGGGATAGCTGGCAACGAAGCGGCGGATAACGGCGCCAAAGATGCAATAAATACAGGGACTGTTGCTGCGGATGGAATATCTTATAGAGACATAAAAAGATTTAACAGAGCAAACATACGGAACATTTGGCATTTGGATTTTCAGTTATCTTTTAGAATTAAAGGTAAATTTTATGGTATGATACAAGGAAAAATTCCAGTCAAACCATGGTATGACGGATTTAAGGAGTGTCGGCCGTTTTACACAACATTGTGTAGATTAAGACTAAATCATTCTTACGCTCCGTTCTGCCTAAGCAGAATTGGGATCGATATCGATCCTAGTTGCTACTGCTTGGGCGAAGCGACTAGGGCGGATGCAGAGCACATCATCATGGAGTGTAAACGTTGGGAAAAGGGCAGACAAAAACTATGGGAGGAAATAATTAAACAAAAATCTCCCTTCCAATTAATTTTATAACAGTGATGACAGATACAAGATTATATGGAGCTCTTTATATTTACATCAAATGTAATAATATAAAATTATAAATGCAATATACATAAAACAATGATATATATGTAAGAGATAGCGTAGATATTATGTAATTTAGTATATGGCTAATGTACCAGTTTATAAAGCCAATAAAATAATAATAAAAAAAAAAAAAATTTAAATTATTTTATTGATGTGAGATAAAATAATTGGAAATTATTAATTTTAAAAAATGTATATATATATATATATATATACTATATATAGATATTACTATATGTTGTTATTTATAGGTACTCTTTTTATCAGTATATCTAATACACTGGCAAATTATTTTAAACAAATTTCTTTTTGATAAACATTAACACATTATAGAAATAACGTATTGTATTAATGTAATTAAATCTGTCTTGTCTACATTAATGATAAAGTGCTTCAATAAATTTATGATTTTAATTTTTGGTTTAAGTTGATGTTATTTTACACTATTTTCAATTATGTATTACTGTGAACATTTATACGAATAATGTAGTTATTTTGTGGAATTTTAATTTAAAATAAATTCTATCAATATTTATATCATTTTTAAATATCTCTTTGTTCTGCTAGCATTTATTTTGTTATAAATACCAATCTTATATGACTATTGAATGCTTGAGAGAGTGCACAGTTGCAATCTCTCCTAATTTAAGAAAAGATTATAATCTAGATTGACTTGGGATGCCAGTTAGGTCCAAGGGCGTTTTCCTTTTAGTCTTTGGGTGTAGTTTGCTGAGATGAGTGCTTTGGCGAGAATCTTATATGAAATTTGAAAAAAAAACATCGTGAATAGCGTTTACATTAGTCATTTAAATCACTCACAAATTAACTTGTATATTGTTCACTAATAATAATAAAAAAATATCTCTATTGTTTTAAATATACTTAATAACAACGTTATTTGTATAACAGTATGAGCAAATTATTTTGATTGCATTTTATGTTGAATAAAATTGTCTTTCAAATATTCATCAAATGCTTTTGTCGTTTTTCCGAATAGATGGTTGTTTTAATATAATCAATTTTAAATTAAGTGATATTATGCTTTTTGATCAATATGCATTGATAATAAATACTGAATTTTATTGTATAATAAATATTAACAACGTGATTTACATTGTTTAATTTAATTTTGTTCATTACATACTGAATATTAAATCAATATCTATTGTATATTTCCAAATATTTTTGTTTATATTTAAAATAGATGAAAATACTTAGATAGTTAATATTCTCTAATATACTTTATCGAAAATAAAATTTTGTTCGACATTTATTCACTTTGGTTCGGTTTAGAGGTCGTATGAAATATATGTTTACATACAATTGCAAATTTCAACAATATGTGCCAATTCGTTTGAAGTAATTTTCCTCTTGTGCTGAATATTTAATTAACTTTTATTCAATATTTATCAAATGTTATCAACAATATTGAGCAAAATGTTATATTACACTTTCATAAAGTATACTGATTTACTACCCACATACCACCCATTATTCATATCACGAATGAAATAATTGTAAAACATCTCTTCACAATAGTATTTTGTTAAATAATTAAGACTAATTGAACTGTTTTATGATTATTTAACGTTCTTTTAAAAAAATTATCAATATTTAATATTGATGTAACTTTTGTCTGAAGTCACGTGCGTTGAAATTTACTTCCTGCACGTATTTATCTTCCGTTTAGCCGTCGAATATTTGAATACAAAATTCATATAATATTTTAAATATAATTCTTATTCAATAAACATCCGTTTACTTAATTACTGTGCCCTCGATGATTCAATGGGAGCCTATTTAATTAATGTTTCATTGAAAATGAACCCGCATCGTAACATATTGTTTGAACACGAAAGTGCAAATATTGAAGCTTGCATGCAAAACCCGTAAAAAGCTGTTCGTCGTATAAAACTGGCAGCATTTTGTTCTGTGTTCGGAATTTAATTTAGCCGTGGTTTATTATGCACAAACGTACTATATTAAAATAAAATATGAAAAATGTGAGCGTTTCTATAATAAATTGCTATCAATATTAATTTTGCCTTGTGTAAGTTATTGAAATCGCTATCAAATTATTACATTTTTGGTAATATTTTGTTGCAAAAATTTCGGATGATTTTGGCACACTTTGAAAAAAATGTAGATTTACTTTGTAGATGAATAAATTTAAGGTTGAAAATTTTCTGTCCTGTATTCAACAAGCATTTTTTTGTCTATTTATAAAATGAATTTATTAGATTTTCGAGAAAGACAAACACAGATTAGCAGATTCAGGCAAATAGATGTAAAAATGCGATGTCGTATTTGTTATATGCATATTAAATTATCATCGATTTTTATGAATCAATAACATTTATATAGAAGTTTTCTAATTAATAATCGACTTTAGAATAACATAATGACATCAAAGGTTTTGTCTCAAGTGCATTGTCATGAAAATATTGTTAATATAGGAGTTCATCCAAAATAGTTAACCTTTTTTATAAATTATTCCATTAAAGCTTTATTTGCAACAAAATATCCACCACGCCTATGGTCAAAAATTTAAAACAATGCAAATGAATTAAGTTCAATCTGCATTCAATTGTGTTTAATTTTTAACATGCTAAAAATATTCTGACAAACCTTTATTTTAAAGTAAAAATGTATGCTGTCGATATTCTAACGATTATATTTGTACATTTACCAAAAACTTCTAAGAGCAAGAGACTAGGGATTTCTGCGAAAAAAAGAATATACAGAGAATTGAATACTAAGGTACAAGGCAGAAGAATGGAATCAGAAGAATTGAAAGCAATATTAGTTTTTTACAAGAAAGGAAAAATATGGCAAAAATATTAGCGGTAATTATTTATGTAATTTTGCCCCGAACTTAATAGTTTCAAATTCAGCAAAAATTATTTGAGTGTATTATAGCCTTTCACATAGCTGTGCCCTAAAGAGCAATTTTCAATTGAAAAAATAATTTCCCCCGCATTGCATGTTGGCAAAAGCAAATATAAATTATATATATATATATATATATATATATATATATTAATTATTTTGTCTCAATATCTTCTAATATAATATTCGGTCCCCCTTCATCGTCACTTGAATCCATAATAGATATCAAGCGATTCGATTGACCTTATTGCTTTCGCAAAATTGAACGATTATGAAGTTAAAGTTCGAGACAAAGTTATATTATATCTGAGTTTCATTGTGTCAATATTTTATCTCCTTTCTGCAGAATCCCGAAACTCTGGGCGTCTTCAAAAAGGCATTTTGGTAAATAATGATATTTCGTACGTTTCAAATTAAAATTTATTGGATCACATTTAAGATCTATTTATAGTACAGAAATTTTAATTGTAATATTATCTGCACTTACTTTCTATCTTTTCTACTTTTTCTTAACTTATATTGATACTAAATTTATAATATTTATTGATACTGATATTAATATTTTACATATATGACATTGTCATTGATATTGGACAATTTGCATGCAATTGAGCATTGCAACAAATCATTGAAAATTTTATATGTTATTACATGTGCTTTTTAAAGTGAAAACTAATCTCAGTTAGATAAAATTGAGAAATTGAGCAATCGTTTCACATAACATTATATATATTTATGCAAAACTGATTATATACATGCTTCTAAAGATATCAAACTAGTAAAAGTGACGGTACTTTTACATTACAAATGCAGTCATTATGAATGACTTTTTGTGGGATTTGTACGAATCTGAATAAGATTACAGATTCAGATAAGCAAGAGCTATCTGTCAGATGTAATTGTATCCATACAGATTTTGGAATGCTCATTTTTATAATCAAGAACAAAAATCTAAACTTTAAAACAATTTTTGCTATATTGTAATGAAAAATAAATTTTCAAAAAAAAAAAAATACTGAAAAAATCGTTTTTTTGTTAAATGGTCTTCGAGTAATAGTATAAAATAAATTACAGTCGTCTTGAACGTCTTGAGTCAAAAAAACATTGAGAAAGGAACAGTTTAAGATATTGAAAAGGAAATAGTTTAAGAGATTTAAGTCAAAATATTTAAATAGAAGGATGAACCAATAAAGTTCTAGAAAACCGCTACAAGCTTGTTTCAAAAAACTAAATGTATAAAAGTATTTTTAGAATTAAGCATAGATGAGAAAATTCTTTAGAAACAAATATTGCAAATATCGGACTAACAAAAAAAATGCGTGGATTTTGAGAGAGTCTCTTGCTGATGCATGTTTTATATCCATTGACCATTTCAACAACTATTTTCATTTAAGAAAAACTATATGTATGATATGTATGTGGCTAAATTCTTAGGAGAGACCAATAAAATAAATAAAAATTAAAAAAAAAAACAACTATTTTAGTCGTGCAAGATTTATGTGTGATGCGATTTCACTCATTTAAATTCAAACAGTTAATTTTCAATTTTATTAAATTAAATTTTTTAAATGAGCTCAATTTTGAAAACTAAGACTTGGCTTATGAAATAAAATCTACAGTTTTTAGGACGAAAAGTTTTCTTGTGCTATGTTAGTCCATAAAATCTCTAGATTATATGTTTAGCTGAGACGAAAAAAATTGTCGAAAACTGTAGAACAATAATCTTAGGGGTCAATTCTGTGGTAATATAGCGTTGTTATAGCAACGCTATCTTATCTTTCTTTCTTGGTACTGAAAACTGTGACAGTGTGCTATCTATTTGCTGTGCTTTATTCATAAAACCGTATGTTTCAAATGTGCATTACAAAGATAACATTTTTTTTTTGTTCATATGTAAAATACGCTTGATCGCACAGCAAATAGAAAGCATTTTTAAAGTTTTGGTATCAAGAAAGAAGCATAAGATAGCATTGTCATAACAACTCTATGTTATCGGCTATGTTACAGCAGAAATGGCTTCTTAGACTAAGAAACAAAATATGTAAACTTTTAGGAAGACTTGTTTATGTGGGTTAATGTATATCGTTAAGTATGCATAGGATATTTTAAATATCCCTCATAGTCGTGCAAGAGCCATTCTGTCAGATGTAATTTCGTCCTACGGATTTTCGGATTACCCATTTTGCCAGTTCGTGTGCGCGGACACAGTGAATAAAAGCATTGATGAAATATGCATGCAGCTGCGGCTATTTTGCATTGCTTGTAACCAGCTTAACCAGGATTCTATTCGACGTTTAATAATTCAAGCAAAGCAATGACAATTCAATGAAATTTTCCGAAGTTCCAGAAATAGCATTCGACAAACACGGATTGAAGTCATTACGAGAAATAGCACATGGAAAACCTTATGTTTCACCCGACTAAGCGATATTGTCATCATATCTGACACGAGATGAGAAATAAACGATGAAATTATATCACACCGTCTCATAATTTGGTACTAATGTATACACACACACACACACACATATATATATATATATATATATATATATATATATTAATTATCTGAAAATTATTGTTCTCAGTTGTTATTTATAGTTTGTTTCCATGATCCCATATAAATGAGAACGACTCTAGTACAGAACTATATTAATTATCGTATCAAAATTAGAAACATTTTTTGGAATATTACACCAAGATTCGCATATAATGAATATATATAATAATATGAATAGAAGGATTAAAACTATTTATTTGAAATACACGGATTATTGACATAATGTAATACAAGTATTATATCATTAGTACTTTTTTATGATATAGTCAAAATTCTTGAACGGCTAGTAAAATAAATTCAATGTACAAAAACGATTTCCTTTTGGCAAAACCTTCTTACCATCATCATAAAAGTGTTAAATTTAAATTTTTCCACAGATCAAACAAAAGTGTCAGCAAAGTTTTCAAATCTTGAATAATTGCTAAATTTAAAATTATTTAACATGAATTAATAAGATTTAATTTAATTTATATTATTATTTTTCACATTAATGGTTAAATATTTGTGGAGAATCTGAAGCATAAAACAAGTAAAGATAATTTTGTGAAATGTGATAACCTAATTTTTCCTTTACTTAGTTTTTCTAAAACTACTTTTAAAATATCGCATGGATAAATTTATAATATTCATTTAGTAAACTACATTAATGAATTTATAATTAAAAACATTTATGAAAAA
The DNA here is from genome assembly GCF_003426905.1 of Ctenocephalides felis. Taxonomy (NCBI): domain Eukaryota; kingdom Metazoa; phylum Arthropoda; class Insecta; order Siphonaptera; family Pulicidae; genus Ctenocephalides; species Ctenocephalides felis. The sequence goes on from NW_020538040.1 coordinate 106,248,869, forward strand.
GTTTACAATTTACCTATTCATATAATTTTATGCTAACCATAAATATGATCTAATAGTCATACTTTGTTGAACAACATATTTCTTGAAAAATAATTATAAAATCTAAATCAAACTAAAATTCAGTTCAATTTCAACGGAAAATTTTTAACAAATAATATTCATGTTTTATAGTCATATAAGGTAAATTAATTACTTTATTATTTCTTCTTGAGTATATTAAAAACTTTTATGCAATATAAACATACATAATATTTTATATCTAAAAATTATTACAATACTACCGTAGTTTATCGCACATCTTAAGAAAAAAGTATATAAGAAACTTCCATAGATAGTTACAGAAATTGAATATCCATAGGAAGTAAGTAAAAGATTTCCATTTAATAAAAGAACGTAAACGTAAACATGCTTATAGCACTTCAATAATATGAAAGATGTATATCTCATTTCCTGAGAGATACAAAATACGATACGACTATTATAGAAGTAAGTAGATTTTCTATATTTCCTCAACACTTCGAATGTTTTCTTTATCATTTGAGACGTAAGAGCGACAACTACTAATTTATTTTTCAAGTTTCTCAAACATAAGTCTTTGAATAAATTTCTCATATTTTTTGACCTAAGTGCCAGATCTCGCATTATTCTATGTGACATTTTACTTAGGATGCGATTTCTGTCAGACGAGAAAAATGATATACGAGAATGCGTATCATTTGTCGCGATTTTTGCACGAAATGCACTTTTTCCGTTTATTTTATTTGCTTATGTGACACGAAAATTCATATTTATAAAAGCGACAAACAAAATGTTTAATCAAGGTAGTAGTACCTTGATAATTGAAAATATTATTTATTTATTTGATTAAAGTTTTTATGTAAAAACTTGAAACTATTTTAATTAACTTAGATATTCATTAATTTTACTCATCATAGGCAAATTTAATAAGTTATTTGTGAAAAACTAAATTTTATCAAAGAGTAACAGCTATCTGAAAAAATATGGAATTTTGGAAAAAATACTTAATAAAAATATTAAATTAAAATCTATCTAAAATATAAAATAAAAATCTTTAGCATAGATGAATCACGTATCAATCATCTGATTTATTTTAACTGAAAGATTAAATAAGCTATCTGAAAAAATATGGAATTTTGGAAAAAATACTTAATAAGAATATTAAATTAAAATTTATCTAAAAATTAAATAAAAATCTTAGCATAGATGAATCACGTATCAATCATCTGATTTATTTTAACTGAAAGGTTAAATAAAAAAGAGATTTTTTTCTATTTTTACTCAAAATTTCATAAAATTATTGTAAAAATTTATAATACATCATATCAAATAAGTAATGAAATCCGAAGCATATTAAAATTAAACAAACGAAATTAAAAACTTACTATATGTCATGTGTATCAAAACCTTCATAACATATTGTTTGTGATCAACGTTCAAGATTTCGCTATTAATAGAAGCGATTTATCCAATCGATCTTGTTTTGTATAATCATAATATTCAGCTTACAGCCTGATAGTATTATTTCTGCCTTTCAAAGTAAACGTTCAATCAACTTTGCCGGCAACGCAACTTCGTCATATATTCATAAACGAGAGCGTAGTAAATATGGTATCAGAAAACCATCAAGAAATCGCGCCACAATATTCTCTACTATTTACATAAAAGCACATTTTTAGTAACAAATTGTGAAAGGAGAGACTGGGTACGGTTGTGCCATATTTTTTATCAATAATAATTTTGATAATTTGCCAGTTAGCTGGAAGAATAGAAAAATAAATGGTATTTTGAACATTTGTCTAAATGGAACTAATGATATACTGTCGTACTTAAATGCGATGAGTTTGTCATAAAATCAAATCATACAAGAAAAGGGCGAGTATCATAACTCGAGGTACGATTGTGACAGATATAAGAATATGTTAAAAAAACAACAGCTATAAACATCAAAATGATTTATAACGACTTTTAATGTTGTTAGTAATAATAATATGTAACACAACACAAGATAAACATTTAAACAAAGTAAAATATAACAATATATAACAAATCATAATTTTTTAAACGATCAAGAATTCTTTGTGTGTATTAAATGTATGTATTTAATTTTCCTTTCCTTTTTCTTACCTATTTTGTCTTAGTTAAAATAGATGTTTTTTGCTCTGTTTAATCCTGACCCGAAAAGCCAAAAAGTATATGTTACAACCGTACCCACCAAATTTGTCATAACCGATTTTGACTAAGATCATAATTAATTAGTCTCTAAAACGCATTCAATAATTGATATGATGACTACCAAACCAAGTATTAATTAACTCTCAAAAAATCGAAATGAAAATTTTTGTATATCTTTACGTTTCAGAGGTTTCTGAACATTTTGGCACATCTTAGATAAAATGGATGTATGTGTGTGTGTTCGGATACAAATTTGCGTCGAGGATTATGAGAACACGGTTCAACCGATTTGAATGAATCAAAAATCATTTGATTTTATTGATAAGGAGACTTGCCGATTGGTTTTTGGACAAAACAGGTCCAAAAAGTGTCAAAAATGGTAATTCAATTTTTGAGAGTTCGGGACATTCGATTTCAATAATTCAAAAAAAACATTTTACTTCTATTGACATAATAAAGAAATGATTAAAATTTTATGAAGGCAGGTCTACCGGTTTGGAGATCGACATATGCACATCTAATTATCAGATGTTTTATAAAGATTTTAATAATAAGTATACATTTTGCTTGCATTTCTATAAGTTCCGTTACGTTGTACATCCGTTAGACTGCGACACGGCGCTTATGCGCTCCGATATTTTATCTCTACGCAGATAAAGCAGCGCGATTGTTTTAAAAAAAGTTCAAAATTTCCAAAATATTTCAAATTAGAAAAAATTTCCAAAATATTTCGAAAAAGTCAATTTCTTCCAAAAATTTCAAAAATTAAAATTTTCACAGATTAAAAAAATTGATTTTTTTTTTTAAATAGTTT